>NC_092715.1:100688463-100993017 GCF_047496885.1 Scyliorhinus torazame | reverse complement strand
CCTTCCCGTGTCACTTGGACCCGACATGCTGCTACCTTGCAGGGTCCAACCACCTGATCTTCGACAAGCTTCCTCATAGGCCCAGTAATCCCTTCCTCACAATTCAACCCTGCTCACACACTGTGCCCACACATGCCAGGTATCATTGATATCTCACCCGGCAGGCAGCCTCCTAACTTCATCCCCATTTGTCTCCCTGTAGGATAACCTTGTGCACAATTGCCGTGAGTGTGTGAAGAGGGCAGTAGAATGGCGGAACTAAGGATCCTGACTCCATTTGAGGAGAAAGCCCTGGAGCTCGCAGGGGAGGAGCAGGAGTGTGCTGTGTGGAGAGTGAGGTGGGCGAGCTGCCCAAACTCGCCTGAGTCCTGCGTGTCCCAAACCTTTTCCTTGATCGTACACTAATACCATGTTCCTTTCCTTGCCGGAAAATCACCTGAACAGCCTGCTCTGTCGACCAGCAGGATTCCACCGTCAACCTTTAACGCAAGTTCAGAGGTGAGGTTGGAGGAGGACACTGAAGATGTGTCATAACTGTTACCCACATCTGCCATGAGCACAGAGATACACACGTTGGTGGGCCATCGTATCAAGCAGGCTTCAGGGTCACTATCTGGTGAGTACCACACTGCTGCTGATGTACATCAGGCGGAAGTAGGAACGTCCTAAGGATCAGACAGTCGGGGATCTGCTGGATCCCAGGACTAAATCCTACTCAGGTACCTTGCTTAGAACCATAGAGCTCCTAAAGAAGGAGGCCATTCAGCCCATTGAGTCTGCATGAGCTTCTGAATGAGCACTCTACCAAGCCCACTCTCCCGCCTTATCCCCATAACCCCATCAAACGTACACATCTTTGGACACTAAGGGGCAATTTAGCATGGTCAATCCACCTAACCTGCACTTCTTTGGACTGTGAGAGGAAACTGAAACACCCAGAGGGAACACATATAGACAAGAGGAGAATGTGCAAACTCCACCCAGACAATAACGCAAGGCCGGAAATAAACCCGGGTCCCTGGCGCTCAGACGCCTTACATGGCCTCTAGGTATCTCCTGAAATTTCAATCATGGGACGTGGGCATCACTGGCTAGGCCAGCATTTATTGCCCATTCTTAATTTCCCTGGAGAAGGTGATGATGAACTGCCATCTTGAACCTCTGCAATCCATGTGGTGTAGTTAGACCCACACTGCTGTTAGGGAGGGAGTTCCAGGATTTTAGTCCAGTGACAGTGAAGGAACAGCGATATATTTCCAAGTCAGGATGATGAGTGACTTGGAGGGGAGCTTTCAGGTGGTGGTGTTCCCAGATGTCTGCTGCCCTTGTCCTTCGAGATGGTAGTGGTCATGGATTTGGAAGGTACTGTCTCAGGAATCTTGGTGAATTCCTGAAGTACATCTTGTAGATGGTGCACACTGCTGCTACTGCATTGGTGGTGGAGGGATTAAATGTTTGTGGAAGGGGGAGCAATCAAGCGGGGTGCTTTGTCCTGGATGCTGTCAAACCTCTTGCGTGTTGTTGGAGCTGCACTCATCCAGGCAAGCAGAGAGTATTTATCACACTCCTGACTTGTGCCTTGTACATTGTGGACAGGCATTGGAGGGTCAGGAGGTTATTCATTCCACGTCTTGCTCTTACAGCCACAGTATTTATACGGTTGGTCCAGTTCAGTTTCTAATCAATGGACCCCAGTCCCACACCAATGTGGTTGACTCTCAACTCCCGATGAAGTGGCCTAGCAAATCGTTCAGTTGTATCAAATGCTATAAACAGGATTGGTAATAAATGTTGGCCTTGCCTGCGAAGCTTACATCCTGAGAATAAATTTTAAAATAGTTTACTTCCCTTGCTCTTGTTGGCCTTGCGTACACAGAGAGGGAGCAGTCAATGCATTTGTTCCCAGCACTGTTGTTGGTGAATTAGAACGAACAAGGTTAATACAAAGTTGAATGATGCAACACAGGAGAAAATAACTGTTTAATCGTTTCGCATGAAACTTTAAGAAAAGCAAGAATTTAAATGGAAAGTTCAGAGTAAATATGAGGAATATTCTCAACATTTTGTGATATTGGCACTAATAACAGTTAAAATGACTTATTGCTTCTACTACCTTTTAATGTTCGTTTGAACAGTTGTGTAACCAAAACATGATAGGTTTTTATCACTTAAACAGTAAAGAATATTAATGTTTATTGCTTGAGTAAATTGACAGTTTATTAATTAAGAGAAACAGTAAATTGGCAATTCTTTGTTATTTTAATCTCTGGGAAGGGGATCAATGTTGCTAATATGTAATCACATTTCTGTGTTTTGAAATTTGGATTAAGATCAAAGACACGGACAGTCATCGCAGTATCTTGTCAATTAGACATGTTGCAAGAACAGTGTTCAAATGAACTTCTGAGCCATAAGGATACCCAAATGTTTACCAAAGGAAGCAGCTTCCTAGTTAGAGACAAAGGATGTTGGATTGGTTTGATTTATTCTCATGTGTATCGAGGTACAGTGAAAAGTATTGTTCTGCATTCAGTTCACATAGATATAATAAGAATCTTTATTAGTGTCACAAGTAGGCTTACATTAACACTGCAATGACGTTACTGTGAAAAGCCCCTTGTCGCCACATTCTGGAGTCTGTTCGGGTACACAGAGGGAGAATTCAGAATGTCCACTTCACCTAACAGCACATCTTTTGGGACTTGTGGGAGGAAACCGGAGCACCCGGAGAAAACCCACGCAGGCCAGAGAAGAACATGCAGACTCCGCACAGACAGTGACCCAAGCCGGGAATCGAACCTGGGACCCTGGTGCTGTGAAGCAACAGTGCTAACCACTGTGCTGCCATGCCTCCCCTATCATTCTGTACATGAAAACAAAATACATAATAGGGCAAACATAAATACAAAATGTAAATACATAAACACAGGCATCGGGTAAACACACAGGAGTGTAGTACTACTCAATAGAGAATATGTGTGAAGAGATCAGATTAGTCCATAAGCCCATCAGTCCATAAGCCCATCAGTCCATAAGAGGGTCGTTTAGGTGTCTGGTAACAGTGAGGAAGAAGCTGTTTTTGAACCTGTTAGTGCGTGTTCTCAGACTTTTTTATCTCCTATCCGATGGAAGAAGTTGGAAGAGTGAGTAAGCTATGTGGGAGCGGTCTTTGATTCTGCTGCCCACTTTCCCAAGGCAGCGGGAGGTGTAGATTCAGTCAATGGATGAGAAGTGGGTCCGTGTGATGGACTGGGCGGTGTTCACGACTCTCTGTAGTTTCTTCTGGTCTTGGGCCGTGCAGTTGCTATACCAGGCTGTAATGCAACCAGATGGGATACTTTCTATTGTGCACCTGTGAAAGTTGGTAAGAGTCAATGTGGACATGCCCAATTTCCTTCGTTTCCTGAGGAAGTATAGTCGCTGTTGTGCTTTCTTGGTTGTAGCGTCGACGTGGGTGGACCAGGACAGATTGTTGGTGATGTGCACACCTAAGAATTTGTTACAGCTCTTTCAGGGTAACCCCATCATAATGCTGAGAAGTACAGTGGAAGAGCCATTATTTAGGTTAGGGTGGGGTAAAGACGGGGTATAGTATTAAGTAAATTGCTCCTACAGAGAGCTGGCGCAGTCATGACTGACCAAATGGCTTACTTCTGTGCTGTAACAATTCTGTGATTCTGTGAGGTGAGATCTAGGTGCCCACAGCAGTTTCCAAAAGGTTCTCTTTTCCACCCAATCTCAACAAGATCTGTGTTATAGAAAGGATTTGATTGGAGGAAGGATGCCACAGGCCAATATGCTGTTACCTTGATGTGGTGGAATAATGGGCAGCCGGTAATTAAGAGAGACCAGTAATGTCAACTGTCAATGTGGTATCCACCTAGAAATCCATGTCACTGATGAGTACAGGACCTGGTCTCAGCATAGCTTCTGAGGGGAAAGGAAAGGGAGCCTGGACCCTCTAAACTCAGTAACCCAGCCTAAGACTTCCAGCTGGCTCTGGAAATATGTGCCTTAAGTGACATGGGCTGCCGGGTGCCCCACATAGTGTGTATGAGTTGAATAATACCTCACTCATCAGTTCATAAGGGAGAGAAAATGATGCGCTGTCTCCGCAGCTTAAAACGGCATCTCATATTTTCTGTCAAAAGGGAATAAGAACTCAGGATTTTTTGTTGACCACTTCCTTCCAGTTGTCAAGGAAGTGGTAAAATGACACACTTAATCGAACTCAGCCAAATTCAGCTGAGTGCCCTCCTGAGGGGTGGTTGCGGTGTCCAACAGAGAAATGGTGAAGTTGCTTGTCAGCGTGAAACACTCATGTGAATGCTCAGAGCACTATTCCATGGACTTTGCTGCAAGCTACAAAATGTTCAATAATTTCAACAGCATGCCAAGCGAACAAACAGCACTGATGATTTAAAAAATGTTAGTTCTCAGGATGTAGATGATGCCACCAAGATCACCTTTATTGTTCATCCCTAGGGTTTGAGCATTGCTGGCAAATCCAGCATTTGTTGTCCAAACCTAATTGCTCTCCATCTTCTTGAAATACTGCAGTCCTGTGCTACAGTGTATGGAATGGAGTCATAGGTTATTGATCCAGTGACAGACAAGAAAGTGATATACTTCCAGGTCAGGATGGCACGTGGCTTGGAGGGAAAGTAACAGAAAGTGGAGCTCCCATTCGTCTGCTGTCCTTGTTCTTCTGAGTGGCAGAAGTTGTGGATTTGGAAGGTGCTGTCAATGAACCTTGGGCGTTGTTGCAGTGCATCTTATAGGTGGGGCACACAACACCCTCTGTCGGTAATAATGGTACTTGTATAACGGTGTAAGCTGGGGAATTC
Organism: Scyliorhinus torazame; assembly: GCF_047496885.1. Classification (NCBI taxonomy): domain Eukaryota; kingdom Metazoa; phylum Chordata; class Chondrichthyes; order Carcharhiniformes; family Scyliorhinidae; genus Scyliorhinus; species Scyliorhinus torazame. The sequence goes on along the minus strand of NC_092715.1, from coordinate 100,988,170 downwards.
CAGGATATTGACCCAACAGTAATGGGGGGATAACAAAGGCAATCCAGGCAGGATGGTGTGTGATTTGGCTTGGAACTTACAAGTGGTAATTTTCTCTTGAACTGCACGCTCTTGTTGATTTATTTTCTCACCCTTCATTGATTTCACGGAATGAATTGAATATCCTGGGAAAACCCACATGAGTAATGCAAACTATGATGCTGATGATTTAAAACTGAAACATTTAAAAACAAAGAGTGGAGATTAATCTCTTTCACTAATCTGAACAATAAACGAGACAAGAATACAATTAATTTTGCATATAATTGCACTCATCAAGAGAAATGAGCACAAAGATGATAAATATGCATTTGCCTCTAAAATACTGCACTCAGCCCTTCCAAGAGATGAAGGCCACGGGTAAAGTGAAAAGGCACAAAAATCCCTTTTACAGCTTCTGAAGAGTTACTACAAATATCCAACCTCCCACAAGAGGTTTTTAAATGTCAATCAATAGGTAAACAGGAGACAAGTAGTGACTCATTATTCTGCAAATAAGTGGTGTGCATTTGTATTGAAGGTCAGATATATCCCAGTTCCTTTTTTGTCCTTATTTTGTTTGCTTTATTGAAATAGCCTGCAGTTTTGTAAAACTGCACGACAATTCAATTTATTCTGCATTCACGTAGATGTTTTTCTTCTACCCCTGCCCACTTCAGCCTATTATCTCCTTTACTGGGATGTCTTTCCCAATTGATGCCACTCTCGGGTATCGTGTAATGTGCCCTGGAATCATGAATTCTCCCCTGTTGCGAGTTTGGTGGAGGAGGGAGCATTTAATCAGGTGGAAGTGTGCTGGTGCACCTACTTATCTCCACCATGAATAGGATTGTGGCTGGAAGACTTGTGGACTGCCTATTCTGCTCTGCTGCCAATTGAGTTCCTTAAGTGGCCAATTAATGGTCACTCAAGGGCCTCACCCTGCGCCTGCTGATATCAAACCAGTGATGGGTAGGTGCCTTGCCATGCGGGGGTGCATGACAAGCAAATCCATGTGGGCTTGTTTTCTGGCTTCTGATGGGTTCCTTCATTCAAAGACACTCTCTGCCTTATCTGGGGACATGGTGTCTGGAAGGTGGTGGGGTGCAGCTGAGAACCAAGCCCCCTTCCCTTACTGCTGACCCTTCTTGCCCATCCTCCATTGTGATCCCCACCCTGTGATACCACTTCAGCTATCACTCACCTGTGTTCTGAGATCCAGTGACAATACTAATCCTCAGACTTATGTAGCACAAATGGCAGCCACTGTCTTCCTGGTGATGCTTCCATTCAATAGACCTGCTAGCCTCATGACAGGCAGGACCTCTGACCCTAGAGTCCTTCATCCTCGGGGAAGACCCATCACTTTTCTGCCAAGCAGCTGAGTGGCACAAGATGCCTTAGGCCTTCCTGCAAAAGCAGATGTGGGGCTTTGCTGGCTCTTCAGCCAGTGGGCGAGAGCCTCATCACCTCCACAAGATTCTGCCTGTGGTCCTAGTCGTAGAAATAATTTCATTTTTATTCATGTCTTCTTATTTCAGGCCTAGTCCTATTTTCATTATAACCCCTATATAATCTTACTGTTGATGACAAAATTTAAATTTTCACACCACATTTTAGTCAACAGAAACAACAATCGTACCTCGCTGCAAATAGCAAAGAGCTCTTCCGGGGCAGGTGTGACCTGTATAAGAAGGACGGGTTGCATCTAAACTGGAGAGGCATAAATATCCTGGCCGCGAGGTTTGCTAGTGTCACACGGGAGGGTTTAACTAGTATGGCAGGGGGGGGGGTACCGGAGCAATAGGTGAGAAGGCGAAAAAATTGAGGGAGAACTAGAGAATAGGGCCAGTATCGTTCTGAGGAAGAGCAGACAGGGAGATGTTACTGAAAACAGTGGGACTGATGGCCTGAAGAGCATATGTTTTAATGCAAGAAGTGTAACAGGTAAGGCAGATGAACTTAGAGCTTGGACTAGTACTTGGAACTATGATATTATTGCCGTTGCAGAGACCTGGTTGAGGGAACGACAGGATGGGCAGCGAAACATTCCAGGATTTAGATGTTTCAGGCGAGATAGAGGGGGATGTAAAAGGGGTGGAGGAGTTGCGCTACTGGTTAGGGAGAATATCACAGCTGTACTGCGGGAGGACACCTCAGAGGGCAGTGAGGCTATATGGGTAGAGATCAGGAATAAGAAGGGTGCAGTCACAATGTTGGGGGTTTACTACAGGCCTCCCAACAGCCAGCGGGAGATAGAGGAGCAGAAAGGTAGACAGATTTTGGAAAGGAGTAAAAGCAATAGGGTTGTTGTTATGGGAGACTTTAACTTAACATAGAACATAGAACAATACAGCGCAGTACAGGCCCTTCGGCCCACGATGTTGCACCAAAACAAAAGCCATCTAACCTACACTATGCCATTATCATCCATATGTTTATCCAATAAACTTTTAAATGCCCTCAATGTTGGCGAGTTCACTACTGTAGCAGGTAGGGCATTCCACGGCCTCACTACTCTTTGCGTAAAGAACCTACCTCTGACCTCTGTCCTATATCTATTACCCCCTCAGTTTAAAGTTATGTCCCCTCGTGCCAGCCATTTCCATCCGCGGGAGAAGGCTCTCACTGTCCACCCTATCCAACCCCCTGATCATTTTGTATGCCTCTATTAAGTCTCCTCTTAACCTTCTTCTCTCCAACGAAAACAACCTCAAGTCCATCAGCCTTTCCTCATAAGATTTTCCCTCCATACCAGGCAACATCCTGGTAAATCTCCTCTGCACCCGCTCCAAAGCCTCCACGTCCTTCCTATAATGCGGTGACCAGAACTGTACACAATACTCCAAATGCGGCTGTACCAGAGTTCTGTACAGCTGCAACATGACCTCCCGACTCCGGAACTCAATCCCTCTACCAATAAAGGCCAACACTCCATAGGCCTTCTTCACAACCCTATCAACCTGGGTGGCAACTTTCAGGGATCAATGTACATGGACACCTAGATCCCTCTGCTCATCCACACTTTCAAGAACTTTACCATTAGCCAAATATTCCGCATTCCTGTTATTCCTTCCAAAGTGAATCACCTCACACTTCTCTACATTAAACTCCATTTTCCACCTCTCAGCCCAGCTCTGCAGCTTATCTATATCCCTCTGTAACCTGCTACATCCTTCCACACTATCGACAACACCACCGACTTTAGTATCGTCTGCAAATTTACTCACCCACCCTTCTGCGCCTTCCTCTAGGTCATTGATAAAAATGACAAACAGCAACGGCCCCAGAACAGATCCTTGTGGTACTCCACTTGTGACTGTACTCCATTCTGAACATTTCCCATCAACCACCACCCTCTGTCTTCTTTCAGCTAGCCAATTTCTGATCCACATCTCTAAATCACCCTCAATCCCCAGCCTCCGTATTTTCTGCAATAGCCTACCGTGGGGAACCTTATCAAATGCTTTGCTGAAATCCATATACACCACATCAACTGCTCTACCCTCATCTACCTGTTCAGTCACCCAATATTGACTGGGACTCACTTAGTGCTAGGGGCTTGGACGGGGCAAAGTTTGTAAGGAGCATCCAGGAGGGCTTCTTAAAACAATATGTAGATATTCCAACTAGGGAAGAGGCTGTACTGGACCTGGTATTGGGGAATGTGCCCGGCCAGGTGGTAGAAGTTTCAGTCGGGGAGCATTTCGGGAACAGTGACCACAATTCAGTAAGTATTAATGTGCTGGTGGACAAAGGAGAAGAGTGGTCCTAGTGTGAATGTGCTAAATTGGGGTAAGGTTAATTATAACAATATTAGACGGTAACTGAAGAACCTAGATTGGGGGCAGATGTTTGAGGGTAGATCAACATCTGACATGTGGGAGGCTTTTAAATGTCAGTTGAAAGGAATTCAGGATGGGCATGTTCCTGTGAGGAAGAAGGATAAATATGGCAAATTTCGGGAACCTTGGATAACCAGAGATATTGTCGGCCTCGACAACAAGAAAAAGGAAGCATTTGTCAGGGCTAGAAGGCAGGGAACAGACAAAGCCTGTGTGGAATATAAGGAAAGTAGGAAGGAATTTAAGCAAGAATTCAGGAAGGCTAAAAGGGGTCATGAAAAGTCATTGGCAAATAGGGTTCAAGAAAATCCCAAGGCTTTTTTACACGTACATAAAAAGTAAGAGGCTAGCCAGGGAAAGGGTTGACCCACTGAAGGACAGGGGGGTGGAATCGATGTGTGGAGCCAGAGGAAATGGGCGAGGTACTAAATGAATACTTTGCACCAGTATTCACCAAAGAGAAGGAATTGGTTGATGTTGAGTCTGGAGAAGGGTGTGTAGATAGCCTGGGTTACATTGAGATCCAAAAGGAAGAGGTGTTGGACATCTTGAAAAATATTAAGGTGGATGAGTATGGAAGCGGCTTCTTGCAAGGGCACAAGTTTGGGGGCGCTGGTAACTGAGCCTCTGCCGTTCCCGCCGGCGCGGTACTCCACCAGCCCCGTGGTGGTGACCTTGAGTCTGGGGGCAATGGAGGAGATATGTGGGAGCAGTGGGAGCATCGGTCTGGTCCCCAATCTGCGATAATCACTGGTTTGCCCCGGGGATGATGGACGGGGGGGTTCCGAATGTGGCGGAGAGCGGTGATTGAGAGGATGGGGGACTTGTTTATAGAGGGGAGCTTTCCAAATATGAGGGCGCTGGAGGAGAAGTTTGCCTTGGTGGGGGAAACGAATTTCGATATCTGCAGGTGCTGAACTTACTGCGTAGACAGGTACCAAACTTCCCACTCTTGCTGCTAAGGGGGATTCAGGACAGGGTAGTTTCCAGAGGATGGATAGGTGAGGGGAGCGTTTCTGACATTTATAAGGAACTTATGAGATCAGACGAGATGCAGACTGAGGAGCTGAAGCGAAAGTGGGAGGAGGAGCTGGGGGAAGAGATAGAAGAGGGCTTTTGGGCAGACGCGTTGAGTAGAGTCAATACGACCGTAACTTGTGCCAGACTCCGCCTGATTCAATTCAAGGTCATTCACCGGGCTCACATGACAGTGGCCCGGATGAGCAGATTCTTTGGGGTGGAAGATAGGCGCGCAAAATGTGCGGGAAGACTAGTGAACTATGTCCACATGTTCTGGGCATGTCCAAAGCTGAGGGGATGTTGGCAGGGGTTCGCTGACGTCATGTCCAAGGTATTAAAAACAAAGGTGGCATTGAATCCAGAGGTGGTGATTTTCGGGGTGTCACAGGATCCGGGAATCCAGGAGGAGAAAGAGGCAGACGTTCTGGCCTTTGCTTCCCTGGTAGCCTGGAGCCGGATATTACTAGCATGGAGGGACTCAAGACCTCCGAAGTCGGAGACCTGGCTATCAGACATGGCTAGCTTTCTCTGTCTGGAGAAAATTAAGTTCGCCTTGAGAGGGTCACAGTTAGGGTTCGCCCGGAGGTGGCAACCATTCATCGACTTCTTCGCGGAGAATTAATCATCAGCAGAGGGGGGGAGGGGGGGTTAGGTTAGCGTAGATTAGGGAGTTAATTAATGGTGGGACCTGTTGGGGAGGGAGGTGGTATTTGCATTATGTTTATATTTTCATGCACATTGTTTATATTGTGACTGTTACAATGCCAAAAAAACCTCAATAAAATGTTTATTTAAAAAAAAGAAAAATATTAAGGTGGATAAGTCCCCAGGGCCTGATGGGATCTATCCCAGAATACAAAGAACAAAGAACAAAGAACAAAGAAATGTACAGCACAGGAACAGGCCCTTCGGCCCTCCAAGCCCGTGCCGACCATACTGCCCGACTAAACTACAATCTTCTACACTTCCTGGGTCCGTATCCTTCTATTCCCATCCTATTCATATATTTGTCAAGATGCCCCTTAAATGTCCCTATCGTCCCTGCCTCCACTACCTCCTCCGGTAGTGAGTTCCAGGCACCCACTACCCTCTGCGTAAAAAACTTGCCTCGTACATCTACTCTAAACTTTGCCCCTCTCACCTTAAACCTATGCCCCCTAGTAATTGACCCCTCTATCCTGGGGAAAAGCCTCTGACTATCCACTCTGTCTATGCCCCTCATAATTTTGTATACCTCTATCAGGTCGCCCCTCAACCTCCTTCGTTCCAGTGAGAACAAACCGAGTTTATTCAATCGCTCCTCATAGCTTATGCCCTCCATACCAGGCAACATTCTGGTAAATCTCTTCTGCACCCTCTCTAAAGCCTCCACATCCTTCTGGTAGTGTGGCGACCAGAATTGAACACTATACTCCAAGTGTGGCCTAACTAAGGTTCTATACAGCTGCAACATGACTTGCCAATTCTTATACTCAATGCCCCGGCCAATGAAGGCAAGCATGCCGTATGCCTTCTTGACTACCTTCTCCACCTGTGTAGCCCCTTTCAGTGATCTGTGGACCTGTACTCCTAGATCTCTTTGACTTTCAATACTCTTGAGGGTTCTACCATTCACTGTATATTCCCTACCTGCATTAGCCCTTCCAAAATGCATTACCTCACATTTGTCCAGGTTAAACTCCATCTGCCATCTCTCCGCCCAAGTCTCCAGACAATCTAAATCCTGCTGTATCCTCAGACAGTCCTCATCGCTATCCGCAATTCCACCAACCTTTGTGTCGTCTGCAAACTTACTAATCAGACCAGTTACATTTTCCTCCAAATCATTTATATATACTACAAAGAGCAAAGGTCCCAGCACTGATCCCTGTGGAACACCACTGGTCACAGCCCTCCAATTAGAAAAGCATCCCTCCATTGCTACCCTCTGCCTTCTATGGCCTAGCCAGTTCTGTATCCACCTTGCCAGTTCACCCCTGATCCCGTGTGACTTCACCTTTTGTACTAGTCTACCATGAGGGACCTTGTCAAAGGCCTTACTAAAGTCCATATAGACAACATCTACTGCCCTACCTGCATCAATCATCTTAGTGACCTCCTCGAAAAACTCTATCAAGTTAGTGAGACACGACCTCCCCTTCACAAAACCGTGCTGCCTCTCACTAATACGTCCATTTGCTTCCAAATGGGAGTAGATCCTGTCTCGAAGAATTCTCTCCAGTAATTTCCCTACCACTGAAGTAAGGCTCACCGGCCTGTAGTTCCCGGGATTATCTGAAGGAGGAAAGAGAGGAAATTGCTGAGGCCTTGACAGAAATCTTTGGATCCTCACTGTCTTCAGGTGATGTCCCAGAGGACTGGAGAATAGCCAATGTTGTTCCTTTGTTTAAGAAGGGTAGAAAAGATAATACAGGGAACTACAGGCTGGTGAGCCTTATGTCAGTGGTAGGGAAATTACTGGAGAGAATTCTTCAAGACAGAATCTACTTCCATTTGGATGCAAGTGGACCTTTTAGCGAGAGGCAGCACGGTTTTGTGAAGGGGAGGTCGTGTCTCACAAACTTGATAGAGTTTTTCGAGGAGGTCACAAAAATGATTGATGCAGGTAGGGCAGTGGATGTTGTCTATATGGACTTCAGTAAGGTCTTTGAAAGGTCCCTCATGGCAGACTGGTACACAAAGTGAAGTCACACGGGATCAGAGATGAGCTGGCAAGATGGATACAGAACTGGCTAGGTCATTGATGGTAGAGAGTAGCAATGGAAGGGTGCTTTTCTGATTGGAGGGCTGTGGCTAGTGGTGTTCCGCAGGGATCAGTGCTGGGACCTTTGCTGTTCGTGGTATACATAAATGATTTAGAGGAAAATGTAACTGGTCTGATTAGTAAGTTTGCGGACGACACAAAGGTTGGTGGAATTGTGGATAGTGATGCAGACTGTCAGAGGATACAGCAGAATTTAGATCGTTTGGAGACTTGGGCGGAAAGATAGCCGATGGAGTTTAATCTGGACAAATGTGAGGTAATGCATTTTGGAAGGTCTAATACAGGTAGGGAATATACAGTGAATGGTCGAACCGTCAAGAGTATTGACAGTCAGAGAGATCTAGGTCTACAGGTCCACAGGTCACTGAAAGAGGCAACACAGGTTGAGAAGGTAGTTAAGAAGGCATGCGGCATGCTTGTCTTCATTGGCCGGGGCATTGAGTATAAATTGGCAAGTCATGTTGCAGCTGTATAGAACCTTAGTTAGGCCACACTTGGAGTATAGTGTTCAATTCTGGTCGCCACACTACCAGAAGGATGTGGAGGCTTTAGAGAGGGTGCAGAAGAGATTTACCAGGATGTCGCCTGGTATGAAGGGCATTAGCTACGATGAAAGGTTGAATAAACACAGTTTGTTCTCAGTGGAACGACGGAGGTTGAGGGGCGACCTGATAGAGGTCTACAAAATTATGAGGGGCATAGACAGAGTGGATAGTCAGAGACTTTTTCCCAGGATAGAGGGGTCAATTACTAGGGGGCAGAGGTTTAAGGTGCGAGGGGCAAGGTTTAGAGGAGATGGACGAGGCAAGTTTTTTACACAGAGGGTAGTGGGTGCCTGGAACTCGCTGCCGGAGGAGGTGGTGGAAGCAGGGACGATAGTGACATTTAAGGGGCATCTTGACAAATACATTAATGGGATGGGAATAGAGGGATGCGGACCCCAGGGCCGGGATTCTCCCCTACCCGATGGGGCGGGGGGTCCCGGCGGGATGGAGTGGCATGAACCACTCCGGCGTCGGGCCGCCCCAAAGGTGTGGATTTCTCCGCACCTTTAGGGGCCAAGCACTCACCGTGAGGGGCTAGACCCGCGCTGGAGTGGTTACCACTCCACCGGCTGGCGTGGAAGGCCTTTGGTGCCACGCCAGCCGGGGCCGAAAGGACTTTGCCGGGCGGCGGAAGTCCGCGCATGCGCTGGAGCATCAGCGGCCGCTGTCGTCATCCCCGTGCATGGGCGGGTGGGGGGTCTCTTACGCGTCGGCCATCGAGGCGGAAGGAAAAGACTGCCCCCACGGCACAGGCCCGCCCGTGGATCGGTGGGCCCCGATCGTGGGCCAGGCCACTGTGGGGGCTCCCCCCGGGGCCAGATCACCCCGCGCACCCCCCCAGGACCCGGGGGCCGCTGACGCTCCTGCGCATGCCCTGACTTGTGCCGTCCGGCGAAGTCCTTTCAGCCCCGGCTGGCGTGGTGCCAAAGGCCTTCCACGCCAGCCGGTGGAGCGGAAACCACTACGGCGCAGGCCTAGCCCCTCACGGTGAGTGCTTGGCCCCTAAAGGTGCGGCGAAATCCACGCCACTCCATCCCGCCGGGATCATCGCTGCTTCCACCACCTCCTCCGGCAGCGAGTTCCAGGCACCCACTATTGGTGTAAATTGACTATTTATGTAAATTCCAGTGGATGCAGCTGCTTTGAGAAACCGGAGACCAACCCGAGAGCAGTTGTAGCAGCTTTCAAATTCCTAACTCCAATCAGGAGAATCCAACAAGAAATGGTTGCTTTTCTTTCTCTTTGTTTTACATATATAATTCAAGGTGGCTTAAAATGCAGAATTGTTATGGATGAAATCGAAAAATATAAGTATTATTTGATTGCTGTGAGATTCACTGCCATAGCTCCCAAGTTACTGAGCTAGGAGCACAGAGATCAGCAGCATTATGTGCATGCTGCTATTGGGATATCCCTGGACTTGTTATTACCTTGTTAATGAAATGTAAGTGGAAAATTTATCTGTTAAAGGGATATTTTAATCAGAGTAATTTAAATAAGATATTCAGTGTTCCAGACACTTCTGATTTACACACTTGATGCCAATGGAGCAGCATGATCAAACATGGCAAAAGATGCACTTCAGTCTTGTATTGACCTTGTGGGACCTTGAATGAAATTGGACTGCTGCATTTCCAAAATTATAACAGTGATTAAAGAAAAAGCACTTCATTGACTGCAAAGTGCTTTATAATATCCTGAGGCCATGAAAGGAATGATAGAAATGCAAATTATTTTCTGTTTTTCTTCTGTATTGTCAGAAGTGCCACCTTTTAGGTAATATGTTACATTAAGGCCCTGTACTAATATTAGATTGGGTTTATTTATTGTCACATGTACCGAGGTACAGTGAAAAATATTGTTCTGCGTACAGACCAGACAGACCATTCCATACATGAAAGAAAACACATAGGGCACATAAAACACATATGTTCAGGCTGAGGTAAAAGATCCCATGGTCCAATTTAAAGGAGAGCAGAAATGTCCTGGTCATCCATATCCCTTGTGTTTTCTTCTGTAAAACCAGTGTGTAGTCCTTTGGTTGTGAAATACTTTCAGACATCCTGAAGGCATATCATATGATGGCCCAGATCTTCCGTTCTCTGGATAGTCAGAGACTAGACGTAGCCCCCAAGTTGTGCTTTGGGAATAGTCAGAGGTCCTAAAGCAACTGACTCCATGGGAATTGCCTCGAAGTTTGAACTTCCAATGAGAAATTCCCCTGCTCCCCAGGACCCTCTGGAAAATCTCCAATTCTGAGTTGGAGTCAGAGACTTCGGACAGTTCCAAGTCACTTACTGGATAATTACCCAGGAATTGATAGACAAATTTTAAAACTCATCCAACTCTTGAGTAACTTTTTATGGGGACTCGGTGACCCTGGTGGTATTGTCACTGGACTAGTTAACCAGGGACCCAGAATACTGCTCTGGGGACCCAGGTTCAGATCCCGCCACTGCAGATGGTGAAATAGAATTAAAAGTCTCATGATGACCATGAACCAATGTCGATTGTTGTAAAAACCCATCTGGTTCACTAATGTCCTTCAGGGGATGAAATCTGCTGTCCTTACCTGGCCTGGCCTACATGTGACTCCAGACCCACAGCAATGTGGTTGACTCTGAACTGCCCCCTCAAAGGCAATTAGGGATGGGCAATAAATGCTGGCACTACCTACGATGCCACGTCCCATGACCGAAAAAATAAATAAATAACAGACACCTCAATCACTCATAATGGTACCACCCCTCTACTCCTGTCCGACACCCCAAATACCCGAACTGACTTGATCCAACCTCACCACCCTACCCACCTACCACCCTACCCCCTCCCATACCCTGACCGCACATCCACTTAACTCATCCACCCTACTCCCTTATACACCTTACTCCCTTACCTTACCCACCTTACTCCCTTTCCCACTCTACCCCCTTACTCATTTAACTCACCCACCATACCCCCTTACCCATTTACCTCACCCACCCTACTCCCTCACCCACCCTACCCCCTTACCCAATTAATTTCTCTCTGCCGCTTTTCAAAGAAGTGTTGGAACATTTTAACTTATTTTCTTACCAGAATCCTGTAGTTAAAATGAGGGCCTGGCTTCTGCATGGATTCTCTGCATTGATTTCTCCACAGTTTCCTGCGCTGAGTCAGCTTGGAAGGACCCTACACTAGATTGTCCAAAAACTTCGGAGGAAGGGAAGTGGGTATTTTCTTGTCTGATCAGGGTCAGCAGTAAGTTCCAACTTTGTTGGGAGGATTTGGGTCAATCGGTTCAAGTCATTCTTTATTTCAGAGAACTTTGGGTTCTCTCATGACACTTTTATTTGATCTTCCCCTTTAAAGTTGATACGGCCTTTGAGGCAAAACAAGTGTGCAGACCTCTGCAACCAAGAACCGCCTGAACAGAGCTGGAAGAGGAATCTCAGCTCTTCCAAATCATACAAGCATATGGTCTGGTGTTTCCGTAAAGTGGCAATTATCATTGAATTGCTGCTCCACTCATACTTCCCTGTGACTACTGGTCAGGTCTTCTGAGTCCAGCCTGTTCAGAAACAGGGAGCATGCAATCTCATGAAGACATTCATCGCAGCACTAGAGCATTGGGGGTAGATGCACCATGTCCTTTTTGTGGTCGTAGCTGCCTCATGATAAGTTTATATGTGCAGTGTAAATGTTGGTGAGTGGCTGAATGAGTGAATGGGCAGAATGGTCGGGTGGGTAGGTGGATGAGGTAAGTGGGTAAATGGGTAGGGTGGGTGAGGTAAATGATGGGAGGTGTGCAAGGTGGCATGTGGGTGAGGTGGCAGGTAGATGAAGTAATGGGTGGATAGGTGGCAGGTGGAAGAGGTGCTGATGGGTTGGGTGGAAGGTCGGTATGTTGGGTAGGTGGTTGAGTTGGATAGATGAATGAGTGGGTAGGTGGGTGAGTAGGTAGGTTGGTGAGTAGGTAGGCGGGTAAGTAGGATGGTGAAGTAGGGTAGGTGGGTGAGTGAGCAGGTGGATGAGTGAGTAGATGGGGGAGTGAGTAGATGGGTGAGTGGGCAAGTGAGTAGGTGGGTGAGTGGGTAGGTAGGTGAGTAGTAGGTGGTGAGTGGGAAGGTGACTGTGTTGAGTAGGTGCGTGAATGGGTAGGTGGATGAAAGTAGGGTAGGTGGGTGAGTGAATCGGTGAGTGAGGAGGTAGGTGGGTGACTATTTAGGTATGTGAGTGAGCAGGTGGGTCAGATCAGGAGGTAGTCAGGTGGTGGGGGGTGATCAGGTCTGGTTGGGAGTTATTCAGATGGTTGGGATTTAGTGTGGTCAGGAGGTGTACTCAGGTCAGATCAGACTGTTGTTTGGAGGTTCTGAGTGGGACTCAGGGGGTTAGTCGGATGCATGGTGGTTAGTGTGGTCAGGAGGTGTACTCAGGTCAGGTCAGACTGTTGTTTGGAGGTTCTGAGTGGGACTCAGGGGGTTAGTCGGATGCATGGTGGTTAGTGTGGTCAGGAGGTGTACTCAGGTCAGGTCAGACTGTTGTTTGGAGGTTCTGAGTGGGACTCAGGGGGTTAGTTGGATGCATGGTGGTTAGTGTGGTTGGGAGGGGTAGGCTGCTTGTATTGGGGGATTAGTTTGGGTGGGAAATCAAGCGGAGAGTAAGGGGGTCAATCGGAGTGTTTGGGGGTCAGTTCTATAGTTACACAAAAGTTCGAAATGGACTATTCTGTCCAACATTTCCTGGTAACTCATCAGGTAAATCCGTGGAACTGTCCAAGGCCTCCAAATGTAACTCTGAGTCAAAGACATTCGTGGAGGGTCCTGAGGAACTTGATGAGCAATTTCCACAGAGGTGAGCCGATCGGGAATTCTGCAGGGTGCCAAGGCGCTTCTTGAGTCTTAATAACAGTCTCCAACAATCCGGAGACCAGAAGATCTGGAAAATTACAATTTTTCATCAGAATACTCTTAGCATGTAGAAAAGATCAATTCTGCAAGACCCTGTGTTGCTAACATTATCTTGCACACATCCAGTACATCTCATAAAATAACAGCGGTGCCCCTATTATGGATGACTACATTTAAAGTCACACTCAAAACATGGGACCTTGCAAAGTTTATCTGCCACAGCAATGGTGCCAATTTTGTTCAGGCATTATGTATTTACAAGTCCCAAGGGACTCATTACTGCCCACTGCCAAGCTAGTAGTGAGTACCTCAGTGCTAGCACTGAGCATAATGTCTTTCCCTGAAAATTAGGTGTTCTTTCTGTAAAAGGACCTCAAGTCTAACATGCCTGTTAGTCACACAAATTGTAATTTTCTTTCTCAAGGGAGGGGGTCTCTGGTGGGAGTATTTCTCATGGGAGGGTCTCTGGTGGGGTTGTCTATAATCGGGGTCCCTGATGCGGTGTCACTGGGAGGGGGAGGTCAGGTCACTCTCGTACTGTGGGATGGGGTGACCCAGAAAATCCTGTGGTGGGTGAGGGGTGTGGGCAGAATTGTGCTGGGGGCGGGGGGGGGGGGGGGGGGGGGGGGGGGGTGGCCCACTGCCTGGAAGTGTGGTGGAGACAGGTTCAATTGAAGCATTCACAAGGGCATTAGCTAATTACTTGAATAGAAACAATGCGCAGGGGTACGGGGAAAAGACAGGGGAACGGCTCTACGTTATGGGGTTGGATTCTTCGGTAACCGCCGCCGGAATCGCGTTTGACGGTCGACCACAGAATCCCCATTTGCACGAAATCAGCGGCGGTGCCGCTTTTACAATCATCCGGCCACTCGAAAATTACATTCTCGGGCCGCACGCCGTATGGGCGGCCTCAGGATGTCACCTGAGGCCTTCTCCCAATGCTCCGCCCCCGATGGACCGAGTTACCGATGGCACGGAACACGTATTGTATTTTTTTCCGTGAACCCCGCATGGTGGCTGCGGACTGTGCCCCACAGTCGGGGGGGGGGGGGGGGGGGGGGAGAGCCATGCCGCTGGCAGGGAGGGTTCGGCAAGGGCTGGGGGTACTGGTGGGGGATGGTCTGGGAGTGGCGAGGGGGCGTTACTGAGGGACATTATTTGGCAGGCCGGTTCCGTACGTGGCCGCCGCCGTGTGCATGCGTGGCCACGGACCCGGCAATTTTCACCCCGTATCTGCAGGTAAAGCCAGGGGCTTTGTGCTGTGCGTCTGCTAGCCCCCACCAGACGGAGGATTGGTGCAGCTGTTGCGCCGTTTTTTCTGGCGTAAAACGCCACTGTTCCCATGCCGGTGTCAGCACTTAGTCTGCAAATCGAACAATCCAGCCCATGGTGTTTGTTTGGAGAGTTGGTGTGACACAATGGCTGAACTGACCTCTTTCTGTGCTGTAACAATCCTGTGATTCTGTGTGCATTCTAATGTTTGGTCTTTGTTTTCAATGTTCGTATTTGGGTGGTGCAATAATGTGGAGACTTAGAGCAGGAGGAACACATTTGGTATCACAATGCAATTGCCCATGAAATACTGCATGCCTACAACTCTTGTGTGAGCTGTTTCTAACCTCAATCTCACTAATGATGGAAATAATAAACAGAGACAGATGGGAGGGAGGAGAAATGAAAGGCAACCCTTCGCCAGTCTTTTCTGAGTAGCTGCAAAACATCATTTATTGAGAAAGGTACGGAACAGCTACCCAGGTTCTTCTCTCAGCTTTTCCTTAAGGAAGTGAATTTTAAACTCATTCCTGTGAAGAACCATGAAAGAGAATGGGACATTTTTTAGAAAATCTTGAAATGTTGAATTATTCAGTTCTTTCCAGTTAGCTGGAACGTTCTGACTCATACTCCTTCGCTGGAAGTCATGATGCTTTCAGAACAGCCATTATTTTCCCTGTAGTATCGGGATAGAGAAATGACTCATTTCCTATATTGTTCTTTCTAGAACTGAATGCAGTTCTAATTACAATCATAACCTCATTAGTTCAACCGATAATTTACTGATTCAGTCACTTGTTCACTGCTGTTGGCATCTGTTACATTTCATGGAGACTTTGTGGATGCGGTTAAACCCCAAATGATAGTGTGAATATTTACTTTCCTGATTACCATGTTTGCCATTGCAGCAGCAGCCAAGCGTTTAGGCAGCTTCAGGCAGATAATTATATTGGTCTTTCTACTGTGTGATAATGGGGCAAACACAGCATCATTTTCACCATGCAATATCTCTCAGCCTTTCAGCTCGACTCTGTTGAATAGAGGTCAATTTTATATTCACTATTCTGCTTCTTAATGTTCAATCTTTCTTTTTGTTTGGAAGCAGACTTTTACTATATGCTGATTAAAGATTACATTGAATAATTAAATACAAGTTCCAATTTTAACTTGGGCTAAGGAGGGTGGAAAACACCCATTGATAGAGAGCTGAGTATGACGTCTGAACCATTTTAACTCCCAGGCCTCACTGGTATACCATGAGCAGTCAGTGGCTTGATACAACTGAGTGGCTTACTGGCCATTTCGGAGAGTGGTTGAGTCAACCACACTAGATATTAACTAATTGGGTATTCATGACAATCCAATTGATCCATTTTGGTCACATTAATTGATGCCAGCCTTTTAATTCCAGATTATTTTTTAAACTGAATATAAATTTGCAATGGGGTCAGGGTGGGATTTGAGATCAGGTTTATAGGTTATTTGCCCAAACCTCTTACTCGTCCTATAACTTTGCCACTATTCTACCAAACCCTATTAAAATTGTATGAATCAATCATTTCCAAAGGGCTTTGACTTGTTAAAAAAAAGGAACAGGATACTTATCCCAATTTTACTCACTTTATGGAGAAGGAATGGAAGGTGGGAGTTAGACTTTTGAACAGGATAACTTCTCTGACTTGAATTGTTTTGTGTCTACAGGACATAATATGGATAATACATGCAAATTAGGAGTTGTATAAAGTTAAATCCTGTTTGTGGTTTGGCTGCACCAACACCTGTTACACAAACTTACATCATTATAATTCATGTTCACCATGTGGAATTGTGCAGATGGAGCTAAAACAAAGGGAAAAGGAAATCTGTAATATCCCACACGGCACCTACGGAGTGGGAATGCTTGTCTTCCCCATGCTCCTTGCGGAGTACGGACTAGAGGCAGGGTATTTCAATTACCCAGTGTGTCGGCCAGTAAGGCACTGACCAGGAAGAGCCCGATAGGGGTGCATCAGGAAGTGTGTATTGTATCATTTGTAAATAAAGCTTTGTTCTTACTTTTACTCGGCGTGGACTCCCTGTGTCCTATTAGACCGGCAACGAGGTGTAAACCGGTTTGCTGTTGACACTGTGACCGACTCAGCTGAGTCACCTCCACGATTTTCTGGACCAGGTTTGGATTTCTTTGATTTGCCGTGCCTCTGTTTGGGCGGTTAGCTGCATTTGATGCTGGTGTTAAAGACTGGAACCAATACATTGAACAAATACATTATTCCTTCCGGGCCAGCAATATTACAGAGAATGAGCGGCAGATGGTCATACTGTTGACAGCCTGTGGACCGCATATGTTTGGGATGATCTGGGATCTCACGTACCTCGCAGAGCGGATATGTAAATATTTGACCAACTCCTGGCACTTGTGGTACAGCAGTTTAACCCTTTACTGAGCAAATTCCTGGAGGTATCCCAGCCTTGTTTGGGCCATGACCAAAATCCAGTTGGACCTGGAAGCCCAGCACCGATATTTTGTACCCGTCCGGTTTCCTGTGCTGTAGTGGAGAAGGTTGAGACTGAACTTCAGCGTTTGGAAACTTTGTGCATCATTCGCCCTGCGCACTTCGCTGATTGTGTGGTGCCGGTGGACCCCAATGAAGCCGGATAAGACAGTCCACCTCTGCGGAGACTATAAATTGACAGTGAACACGGTTTTCAAGTTAGACTGTTACCCTTTACCTCGTATCAAGGTTTTCTATGCAACATTGGCCGGTGGTTGTACATTCACAAAATTAGACATGAGCAACACTCTGCATCTGGAACTCGATAAATACTCACAGAAGTATGTCACAATATTATCTTTAATAAACATTTTATTGAGGTATTTATGGTTTTATAACAGTAACAGAAGAAACAATGTACATACAATTATAAACATCGTGCAAAAGCCGTCTTCCTCCCTCACAGGTCCCACCTTTTCTAACACCCTACTCTACACTAAACTAAACACCAAACCCCCTTCTGCTGACAGTTAATTTTCCCCAAAGAAGTCGACAAACGGTTGCCACCTCCGGACGAACCCGACCATTGACCCTCTCAGGGCAAACTTGATTTTCTCCAGTCAGAGAAAGCTAGCCATGTCAGTTAGCCAGGTCTCCGACTTCGGGGCTTTGAGTCCCTCCAAGCTAATATTATCCGTCTCCGGGCTACCAGAGAAGCAAAGGCCAGAACGTCTGCCTCTATCTCCTCCTGGATTCCCGGGTCTTCCGACACTCCGAAAATCGCCACCTCTGGACTCGGTGCCACCCTTGTTTTTAACACCTTGGACATGATATCCGCAAACCCCTGCCAGAATTCCCTAAGCTTTGGGCATGCCCAGAACATATGGACATGGTTCGCTGGTCGTCCTGCACACCTTGCGTAACTATCTTCTACCCCAAAGAACCTGGTCATCCAGGCCACTGTCATGTGAGCCCGGTGAACGACTTTAAATTGTATCAGGCTGAGCCTGGCACATGTTGTGGATGCACTGACTCTACTCAACGCCTCCGCCCAGAGACCATCCTCTATCTCTCCTCCTAACTCCTCTTCCCATTTGTGTTTCAGCTCCTCAGACTGCGTTTCCTCTAACCCCATGGGTTCCTTGTAAATGTCCGAAACCCTCCCTTCTCCCACCCACAATCTGGAAACTACCCTGTCCTGTATACCCCTTGGTGGTAGGAGCGGGAAGGTTGAGACCTGCCTTCGTAGGAAATCCTCGCCTGCAGGTAGCTAAACTCATTCCATCCATAAATTCAAATTTCTCCTCCAACTCCCTCAGGCTGGGAAAGCTCCCCTCTATGAACATATCCCCCATCCTCTCGATCCCTGCTCTCTGCCATCTCCGGAACCCTCTATCTAGCCTCCCCGGGGCAAACCGATGATTATTGCAGATTGGAGACCAGACTGATGCTCCCTCTGCTCCCACATGTTTCCTCCATTGCCCCCAGACCATGGGGCTGGTGGAGTACCGTGCTGGCGGGAACGGCGAGGCACCGTTACCAATGGCCCCAAACTAGTGCCCTTGCATGATGCCGCCTCTACTGCTCCCACACCGACCCTCCCCCCACCACCCACTTCCTAATCATGGCTATATTTGCCACCCAATAATAATTACTAAGGTTCGGCAGCGCCAGCCTGCCCTCCCCTCGGCTGCGCTCCAGCATCCCCTTTTTTACCCGCAGGGTCTTACCCGCCCATACAAAGCCAGAGATCACCTTATTGACCCATTTGAAGAAGGACCGTGGAATAAAGATGGGGAGACACTGAAACACAAACAGGAATCTCTGGAGGACCGTCATTTTCACTGACTGTACCGTCCCAGCCAGTGATTACGGGAGCACATCCCACCTTCGGAAATCTTCCTCCATTTGGTCTACTAGACTGGCCAGATTTAGTTTGTGCCGCCGTTCCCATTCCCGGGCCACCTGGATGCCTAGGTTCCGAAAGCTTCCCCCTACTGCTCTAAACAGCAGCTCCCCCAATCGCCTCTCCTGCCCCCTTGCCTGGATCGCGAACATCTCACTTTTCCCCAAGTTCAATTTATAACCCGAGAACCGGCCAAATTCCCCAGAATCCTCATTATTTCTTCCATCCCTTCTCGTGGGTCCGAAAGATATAGGAGCAGGTCGTCTGCGTATAGCAAGACTCTGTGTTCCATCCCGCCCCCAGACCAGCCCCTTCCAGCCCCTTGAGGCTCTCAACGCAATTGCCTGCGGCTCTATGGCCAGCGCAAACAGCAGGGGGGAGAGGGGACATCGCTGCCTCGTCCCCCGGTGCAGCCTGAAATATCCCGATGTCAACCTGTTCGTCCGAACACTCACCACAGGAGCCTGATACATCAGTCTAACTCAGTCGATGAAGCCCTGTCTGAATCCAAACCGCCCCAGTACCTACCACAGATAATCCCATTCCACCCGATTAAATGCCTTCTCTGCATCCATTGTGACCACTCCTTCCACACCCCTACCCTCTGGGGGCATCATAATCACATTCAGCAGCCTTCTTACATTTGCCGCCAACTGCCTACCCTTAACGAATTCCATCTGGTCCTCCCCAATCACGTCCCGAATGCAGTCTTCAATCCTAGCGGACAAATTTTGGCCAACAGTTTGGCATCTACATTTAGTAGGGAGATCGGTCTGTAGGACCGCATAACTCTGGGCCCTTACCCCGCTTCAGGATCAATGAGATAGTGGCCTGTGACATCGTCGGGGGCAGCCCCCCTCTCTCCCTTGCCTCATTAAATGTCCTCGTCAGCAGCGACCCCAGTTTCCCAGAGAACGTTTTGAAAAACTCCACTGGGTACCCGCCCGGTCCCAGGGCTTTACCCGACTGCATGGCCTTCAGCCCATCTGCTATCTCGTCCAACCCGATCGGGACCCCCAGCCCTTCTACCAACCCTTTGTCTACCTTCGGGAACCTCAGCCCCCCTAAGAATTGCCTCATCCCCTCCGGCCCAGCTGGGGGTTCCGACTCATATAGCCTACTGTAAAACTCCTTAAACGCCTTATTAACTCCTGCTGAATCTCCGACCAGGTTCCCATTCCTGTCCCTTACTTTCCCGATCTCCTTGGCTGCCTCCTTCCTTCTGTACAAAGTCTTACAACACCAGGTTAAAGTCCAACAGGTTTGTTTCGATGTCACTAGCTTTCGGAGCGCTGCTCCTTCCTCAGGTGAATGAAGAGGTATGTTCCAGAAACAAATATACAGACAAATTCAAAGCTGCCAGATAATGCTTGGAATGCGAGCATTAGCAGGTGATTAAATCTTTACAGATCCAGAGATGGGGTAACCTCAGGTTAAAGAGGTGTGAATTGTGTCAAGCCAGGACAGTTGGTAGGATTTCGCAGGCCAGATGGTGGGGGATGAATGTAATGCGACATGAATCCCAGGTCCCGGCTGATCAAATGGAACGTGTTCCTTCTGTGCTGCTGCGCAAGCATTCTGCTGGCCTTCTCTCCATATTCATAATTCACCCTCCTCACCCTCCTCAGCTGCTCCACCGCCTTCCCTGTAGTTAACAAGCCAAATTCCGCCTGTAGCCTCTGTAGTTTCCTTAAAAGCCCTGCCTCTGGGGTCTCCGCATAAATCCTGTTGACCTGTAGTGTCTCCTTTATCAGTCGGTTCGTCTCTGCTCTGTCTGCCTTCTCCCTGTGGGCCCATATCGAGATCAGCGCCCCTCTAACCACCGCCTTCAGCGCCTCCCAGACCATTGCAGCCGAGACTTCCCACGTGTCGTTAACTTCCAGATAGTTCTGGATACATTTCCTCACCCACCCACAAACTTCCTCATCCGCGAAAAGTCCGACATCCAATCTCCAGTGCGGCCGTTGTCCACCCTCCTTGCTCACCAGTAGGTCAACCCAGTGCGGGGCATGATCCGAGATCGTGGTCGCTGAATACTCAGTGCCCACCACCCCCGTCAGTAAAGCCCTGTTCAAGATAAAAAAAGTCAATCCGGGAGTATACTTTATGGACGTGTGAGTAGAAGGAGAACTCCTTCACTCCCGGCCACCCAAATCTCCATGCCCCCCCCCCCCCCCCATCCCTTCCTTAATCTGATCTGGTCAGTTACTCTAAGGTGCGTCTCCTGCAAAAGTGCCACGTCCGCCTTCAGTCCCCTCAAATGCGGCAACACGTGTGCCCTCTTAACCGATCCATTAGCCCTCTTACGTTCCATGTGATCAGCATGGTTGGGGGGCTTCTGCCCCCCCCCCCCCCTCCGATCAGCCATCACCTTTCTTGGGCCAGTCTCCAGCTCACGCCCCACCCATCCGCAGGCCCGCCCCCAGGCAGACTCTGCCCCCGACCTCTCCCTTGTCCCCCGGAAAAAGTCCCTCCCCCGTCAGCAGAGCTGTTCCCCCACCATCCCCCCCCCCCAGTAACAGCACAATGCAAACCATACCCTTCAATAAGCATAACACCTGCTCACCCCCCACTGCGCTTCCGTGAGCTAGCCAGCCCAGCTAGCTTGGTGGCCCTGCCTATGGCGCCAGACATTTTCCCACCTATTGGTCTCTCCCTCGCTCGACACACATATGCAAACGCAAGCAATCCCAACCCAATTGCCCGAAAGAAACACAAAGAAAATCAGAAAGACCCACCATCTAAGATTAACGTCTCCATCCTCCATCAGTGCAAATGCAAACTTGAACTCACACAGCTCTGCGGCAGGCGCCTAATCAATGCAGAAGGCATTACAGATAACGTCCAAAAACAAAAACTTTTTTAACATGAACTTTGCAGCAAAGTTCAAACACCTCAGTCCACTACCAGCCCTTTCCTTCTAGCGAAGCCCATCGCTTCCTCGGGCGACTCAAAGTAGAAATGTTACTCCTCATAAGTGACGAAAGACGGGCCGGATACAGCAGTCCAAACTTAACCTTCTTCTTGAAAAGGGTCAAATTTATTTGGTTGAGCCCTGCTCGTCTCCTGGCCACGTCCGCGCTCAGGTCCTGATATATAGGCAGATGCTGTTCTCCCACTTTCAGCTCCGTGTCTGCCTAGCCCACCGTAAGATACACTCCTTTATCCAGGTACCTGTGAAATCTCACCACCATCGCCCTCGAGGGGTCCCCCACCCGCAGCTTCCTCACGAGCACTCTGCGAGCCCTGTCCACCTCAAAGGGTCGGGAGAACATGGGCCAGGCAGACACAGAGCTGAAAGCGGGAGAACGTCCCACCCCCAGTAACTTTTCGAACATGCCCACTATGTATGCCCCTGCGTCCGCTCCTTCGGATCACTCCGGGAGACCAACGATTCTCAAGTTCTGCCAGCGGGACCTATTCCCGAGGTCGTCCATCTTCTCCAGGAGCCTTTTCTCTTGGTCTTTCAGCATCCCCACCTCCAACTCCACTGTTGATTGGTGTTCCTCCTGCTCAGTCAGTCCCTTCTCCACTTTCTGGACCGCCCGATCTTGAGCATCCAGCCTAAGTTCTAGCCGCGCAATCGATTCCATAATCGGGTCCAAGCATTCCTGTTTCTACTTGCCAAAGCCCTCCTGTATAAACTGCATCAGCTGCTCCGTCGACCACTGGGTCGTCGAGCCAGGACTCCGGTCATCCACCGTGCTTTCTCCCGCTGCAGCTTCAGCCCAAGCCTTCTCTGTTCGCCTATTTCTTCCTTTGCGAGCACTCCTAGTCCGCCTCTCCATGCACTGATGTAGGATTCCTCTTCACAGTTGCATCCACCATCAATTTTCCGAATCAAATCCGACAAAGAATCGGGGAAAAAGGTCCAAAGGTCCGACCCGAGTGGGTGCCCCCAAATGTGCGACGTGCTCCTTCATTGACGCCACAGGAAATCCGGAAGTACGTCACAATTAATACGCACAAGGGACTCGATCAGTATACACGGCTTCCATTCAGATCTCATCAGCGTGCACAGTCTTCCAGTACATCATGGTGAACATCCTGCTGTGCGTTGCGGTTTACTTGGATGGCGTGCTAGTCACAGGAGCCATGGAACAAGAACGTTTGCAGAACCTCGAGGCAGTGTTGAAACGATTTTCCGAATATAGGGTCCGCTTGCGCCGCACAATGTGCGTGTTTCACGTGAAAGAAGTGGTATATTTAGGATAGCGGTTGGACCACAATTGCTTGCACTGGGTCACCTAAAAGGTACGGGCAACCAAAATGGCCCCCTCTCCGCGAGACACCATAGAAAATAGAACATACAGTGCAGAACGAGGCCATTCGACCCATCGAGTCTGCACTGACCCACTTAAGCCCTCACTTCCACCCTATCCCCGTAACTGACCCACTTAAGTCCACACTTCCACCCTATCCCCTTAACCCAATAACCCCTCCTCACCTTTTTGGTCACTAAGGGCAATTTAGCATGGCCAATCCACCTAACCTGCACATCTTTGGACTGTGGGAGGAAACCGGAGCACCCGGAGGAAACCCATGCAGACACGGGGAGAACGTGCAGACTCCTCACAGGCAGTGACCCAGTGGGAAATCGAACCTGGGACCCTGGCGCTGTGAAGCCACAGTGCTATCCATTTGTGCTACCATGCTACCCAAGCACTTCGCTCTTTTCTTGGATTAGTGAATTATTATGGGTGCTTTATTCCAGCGTTGGGTTTGGTTCAAGGCCCAGGATGCAGTGTTAAACAAGGTGAAGCGGCGGTTGTTTCCTTCAGGAGTGTTGACAGATTTTGACTCCTCAAAACATCATGTGCAATGCTTCACTGTATGGCATCGGAGCAGTTTTGTCCCATCAAATGGATGATTGCTGTGAATGTCCGATTGCTTTTGCCTCCTGGACACTGGCAACATCCAGATCGAAAAGGAAGGCCTGGCGCTCGTATTCGGTGTAAAGCAATTTCATCACTATGCTTTGGCTGCCATGTTTTTTATCGTCACTGGTCACAAGCCATTGCTAGGCACTTCCATGAAGACAAGGCGATCTCGCTCATAGCATCTGCAAGGATTCAACGCTGGGCTGTTATTGGCTGCTTACGAATACTCTTTTGAGTACCACCCAGGGACCCAGATTGCGCATGCTGATGCGTTGAGCCATCTTCCCCTGAAGGCTGAATCCCCGAATCCTCGTACAGCAGACTGTTGGAGGGAAGTAAAGCTCAGAGTCTGTTCTCGACCGCGTGGAGTTGTAAAAGTTGCGTTTATTTCGGAATAGCTGTGTGCGCACAGGAGAGGCAAGTTCTGCTGCTAGCTTTAGCTCGCAAAAGCCAGCTCTGAACATAGTCAGAATTACATGTTCCTCAAAGTTCTTTCAGTTTTACAATTGGGCATTTGACGTCATCAATTCGGTCGGAAAAATACAAGGGGATCAGTATGCATATTTCCTGGGCAAACAATCAGTGAACACAATGCTTCATTACAATCTCCTGGACTCTGTTCAACATATTTAACTTATGGATGGGGTATTAATGTGTTTTCATCCCCTGCACTGGGCTGGACAATGAATCCCTTACAGACAGGCTGGAGCCATGACGTGGTTCCCCTTTCTTATACTAATGCACCATGAGATGATTGAATTATCTCCAGTGCAGGTGACTTCTAAAAATGTTAACCCCTTGCCTGCTGGTTTTTACCTTGACCTGTGCTGTTATAATAATTGAGACATCCTTATTATTACTTACACCAATTCTGACACACATATAGCAATTTCCTCCGCTTACACAGGCAAAGTGATTGCTGTCCTGAATTTAATGGACTCCTTGCCTGTCACTGCCTCTTATGTTCGTGACTGGCCGCAAACCTACCCTGTACCTGCTAAGGTGCGTAATCTGGGGCTTTACGGTGGGCAGCATTGGCAGCCACCAGGGAAGTTGAAGATTTTCGCCTTAAAAATGTCAGAGTTGACCATGGAGGACGGCATCCTCCTGTGGGGCACCTGGTGAAGGGGCAGGCTTCTGTGCTAAAGGACCTTCGCAACGTAAATCCTGCAGTGTCCAAAATGAAGATGCTGGTGAGAATCTACGTCTGGTGGCCGGGTTTGGACATGGATATCGAGACATTGGCCCAGCAGTGCCCCATCTGTCAAGAGCACCAGAAGCTCCTCATGGTGGCATCCCTACATCCTTGGAAGTGGCCGGGGTGCCCTTAGACCCGCATGCATGTCAATTTCACCATTCCCTTCTGGCGTTTGATGTTTCTCGTCCTGGTGGGTGCCCACTCAAAGTGGCTGGAGGTCCACAAGATGACGATGATCGCCTCCTAGGTGACCATCAAGTGCTTGCACCTTTTGTTTTCCACCCCCGGAATCCTGGAGATACTCATGACTGATAACGGGGCTGCTTTCATGAGTGGAGATCTTGCCGCTTTTGTGAAAAGCAATGGAATTCACCACATCCGGCATCGAATGGTTTGACAGAGAGGGCCGTGCAGATAGCTAAACGGGGACTTAAGAAACAGACATCCGGCTCGATGGACACATGACAGGCAAGATTTGTATTTTCGTACAGGATCACGCCACATGTCATAACTGGGATAACCCCTGCTGAGATGTTAATGGGTCGTAGACTTCGTACATGGCTGTGTTTGATTCTACTGGACATCGCAAAAAGACATGCAAGACATGCAAAAGTACGTCATAACCAAGATTTACATGGGCATTGCCCAGTTCGACGACGATCACTTCGCCACTTTGCACCCGACGATGTGCTGTTCGTTCGCAACTTCAACGACGGTGCTCGCTGGCTCTCTGGGATTGTCATCCATCAAACGGGACTAGTCTCTTATCAAGTTCAGGTCCGGGGGCAACTAATGATACGACACTTGGATCACATTCGCTCACGGAGGTTGCTTCCTTGTGAATTACCCCGAAAGAAACCTGCGGTGGATCCTCCGGCTCCACTGCCGAACCAGCCTATTGTGACACCTCCAATCTCGCTCGACGCTGACATGCCCAACGTTGTGTCGCGGACTCCGAGGTGAAGACAACTTTGGTCTTACTTTTACTCAGTGTGGACTTCTACGTATCCTTATTTTAAAAACCAATGCATGGAAAATGCAAGAGAGTTGGATTGGTACCTGAGTTCGAATCAAATTTTCCAATTTCTAACTAAGATACCCAGAAAGTTCCAGAATTTAAACTGAACATCAAAAAGGCTGGCATCAGTTTTATTTGCATGTGAGAATGTGGAGACATCTATTGAAACTCATTCATGATTTCAATGAAATTTTATCATTAGAACAGCTGTCATAATTGACTGGATTTTCTCACCTTACATAATTGTAGAAGCTGGATTAGCACAGTGGGCTAAACAGCTGGCTTGTAATGCAGAACAAGGCCAGCAGCACGGGTTCAATTCCCGTACCGGCCTCCCCGAACAGGCGCCGGAATGTGGCGACTAGGGGCCTTTCACAGTAACTTCATTGAAGCCTACTTGTGACAATAAGCGATTGTTATTATTATTACGTTGTAAATGGGACAAGGAGAGCAAGCTGCCAGCTATTTAAAGATGTGGGCAGGTTCCTGATGGTGGAGGGCCAGTGGGAGGTCCTCCAGCCCTAAGAGCGTTGCAGCCTGTCATATGAGAAGAGAGACATGCCTCAAAATGGAGGCGCCCTCTCAGCATCCTAAGAATTGTTGAAAATAAAGAAAGGCCAGAGCTGCTGGATCACCATTGTTGAGGGGGATCCCTTCAAAAGGTGACCTATGGCCAAGTGGTGGCCATTTGTAAGTTGATTGTGATGGGGTCAGGTTGGGGAGTGGTTCATGTGGTGTCACAAATGTCATATGGAGTGGAGTGCTGGGCACTGGGTTTGCTACCATGAGGCCTCTCTTTTCACTGGCCATGCTTCAGCCACCGTGAGGAGGTCTGCTTGTTGATTACAAAATTCCAGGTAGTATGAGAGAGGGATTGCTGTAATTAGTGACCAGCCATTTAGGTTTGACAATGGCCTGGAGGTAGGAAGATGTTGTCAAATTGGTAAGCCACTCCTATTTTCCCCGATCGCCTCTGGTCTCACCCCATAAAATTTTGAAAAAACAGCCCAATAACTGCAGCAATTAGTCCAGCTATTGCTCTCTCC
Organism: Scyliorhinus torazame; assembly: GCF_047496885.1. Lineage (NCBI taxonomy): Eukaryota > Metazoa > Chordata > Chondrichthyes > Carcharhiniformes > Scyliorhinidae > Scyliorhinus > Scyliorhinus torazame. The sequence continues at coordinate 100,961,274 of NC_092715.1, read as the reverse complement.
CTAGTGATCTCAACCCATACCAGCTAAAGGAGCCAACAGTTCTTTTCAGCAGGTTTAGTAAGCTTTGTATTATCCACCAAGGTACCAATTAGAATGCTCTATTAACCGGAATTTCTGATATCCCGGGCGGGATTCTACAACCCCCCACCAGGTCAGAGAATCCCTGGGAGGCCGCGCAAATCCCGCCCCGACGCCGGTTGCCGTATTCTCTAGCGCCGGTAGCCAAACTTTCGGTAGAGGCACTGGTAGTCATTCCTGTTGTCAAATTGTTGTTTTAATTTCTGGGTTGTGCATTTTCATGAATTATAAACACCGTCCTGGCATTATGGCATTGAATAAAGCAGAGAAAAGCTGAGATGAGAAACATAGAAGCGTCGGGTGGGCATTGAAACAGAAAATGTATAATTGTAGAAGCGGTGAGAAGGTTGAGAATCTAAAGATTTTGTTGAAGAATATAATGTTGGCTGATTCACAATATATGGTATCAAGGTTCAAAAAGAACAGGTGCTGAAGTTTTTCATTAGTTTCAAATCAAAAAAAGATGTTGAAGGATGCTACACTCTACGGGCAGGTAAACAAAAATAGGGTCACATTCCTGGCCATTTAGCAGAGTGTTTTTCGGCGCCTGTAGAGCCGATAAAGACACTGCTATTTAACAATACTTTGCTGTATCCCGGGGGTAGTCCATGAGGACCAAACTGGGTTTGTGAAGGGGAGACAGCTGAATACGAATATACGGAGGTTGCTAGGGGTAATGATGATGCCCCCACCAGAGGGGGAAGCGGAGATAGTGGTGGCGATGGATGCCGAGAAAGCATTTGATAGAGTGGAGTGGGATTATTTGTGGGAGGTGTTGAGGAGATTTGGCTTTGGAGATGAGTATATTAGATGGGTACAGCTGCTGTATAGGGCCCCGATGGCGAGCGTGGTCACGAATGGACGGGGGTCTGCGTATTTCCGGCTCCATAGAGGAACGAGGCAGGGATGTCCTCTGTCCCCATTATTGTTTGCACTGGCGATTGAGCCCCTGGCAATAGCATTGAGGGGTTCCAGGAAGTGGAGGGGAGTACTCAGGGGAGGAGAGGAACACCGGGTATCTCTTTACGCGGACGATTTATTGGTGTATGTGGAAGACCCGGCGGAGGGGATGCCAGAGATAATGCGGATACTTGGGGAGTTTGGAGAATTTTCAGGGTATAAGCTGAACATGGGGAAAAGTGAGCTGTTTGTGGTGCATCCAGGAGAGCAGAGCAGAGAAATAGAGGACTTACCGCTGAGGAAGGTAACAAGGGACTTTCGCTACTTGGGGATCCAGATAGCCAAGAATTGGGGTACATTGCATAGGTTAAACTTAACGCGGTTGGTGGAACAGATGGAGGAAGACTTCAAGAGATGGGACATGGTATCCCTGTCACTGGCAGGGAGTGTACAAGCGGTTAAAATGGTGGTCCTCCCGAGATTCCTCTTTGTGTTTCAGTGCCTCCCGGTGGTGATCACGAAGGCTTTTTTCAAAAGGATTGAGAAGAGTATCATGAGTTTTGTGTGGGCCGGGAAGACCCCGAGAGTGAGGAAGGGATTTTTGCAGCGTAGTAGGGATGGAGGGGGGCTGGCGCTACCGAACCTGAGTGAGTACTACTGGGCCGCCAACATCTCAATGGTATGTAAGTGGATGGGAGAAGAGGAGGGAGCGGCGTGGAAGAGATTGGAGAAGGCGTCCTGTAGGGGGACTTGCCTACAAGCCATGGTGACGGCGCCATTGCCGTTCTCACCGAAGAAATACACCACAAGCCCGGTGGTGGTGGCTACTCTGAAAATTTGGGGGCAATGGAGACGGCATAGGGGAAAGACGGGAGCCTCGGTGCGGTCCCCGATAAGAAATAATCATAGGTTTGCTCCGGGGAGAATGGATGGGGGATTTGGAACATGGCAAAGAGCAGGAGTAACACAATTGAGAGATCTGTTTGTAGATGGGACGTTTGCAAGTCTGGGAGTGTTGACCGAAAAATATGGGTTGCCCCAAGGGAATGCATTCCGGTATATGCAACTGAGGGCTTTTACGAGGCAACAGGTGAGGGAATTCCCGCAGCTCCCGACGCAGGAGGTGCAGGACAGAGTGATCTCAAAGACATGGGTGGGGGACGGTAAGGTGTCAGACATATATAGGGAGATGAGAGACGAGGGGGAGATTATGGTAGACGAGCTGAAAGGGAAATGGGAAGAAGAGCTGGGGGAGGAGATTGAGGAGGGGCTGTGGGCTGATGCCCTAAGTAGGGTAAACTCATCGTCCTCGTGTGCCAGGCTAAGCCTGATGCAATTTAAGGTGTTACACAGGGCGCATATGACTGGAACACGGCTTAGCAAATTTTTTGGAGTCGAGGATAGGTGTGCGAGATGCTCGAAAAGCCCAGCGAATCACACCCACATGTTCTGGTCATGTCCGGCACTACAGGGGTTTTGGGTGGGGGTGACAAAGGTGCTTTCGAAAGTAGTGGGGGTCCAGGTCGAACCAAGCTGGGGGTTGGCTATATTTGGGGTTGCAGAAGAGCCGGGAGTGCAGGAGGCGAGAGAGGCCGATGTTTTGGCCTTTGCGTCCCTAGTAGCCCGGCGCAGGATACTGTTGATGTGGAAGGAAGCCAAGCCCCCGGGTGTGGAGACCTGGATAAATGACATGGCAGGGTTTATAAAGCTGGAACGGATTAAGTTCGTCCTAAGGGGATCGGCTCAAGGGTTCACCAGGCGGTGGCAACCGTTCGTCGAATACCTCACAGAAAGATAGAGGGAATGGAAAAGAAGAAGACAGCAGCAGGGGTGGGGGGGAGGAACCAGAGGGATTCTCAGGGATGTTAATATATAAGTATAATATGTATAGGTTGTTGTTATAGATAATTGTATATTGGACTGTTAAAACATATTTTTGGAGAATATTTATCTGGGACAAGGCAGTTGCCATTTAGTTTTGGTTTTGTTTTTGTTTATATATTATTTATTTCTTGTTTATAAAACAGGTAATTGTTATTTATATTGTTATATTACTGTGTAAAGGATACACAATGTACTGTGATGGTTGGCCAAAAACTTTCAATAAAAATATTTTTAAAAAAAACAAACAATACTTTGCTGTTTTTTGACTTCGGCGAGCAATGCCCAGCCGAAGCCACAGTTTAATAATTTCTGGCACTGGCTGAGCTCGCCAGTTCAGGAAGATGACTCACGGATCGGGTAGCCATATTTAAATGCTGCCCAGATCTTTTGACCCCCCTCATTCACTTAACCGCAGCCTCTGGACCCCACCCCGCACTACACCCAAAGGACCTCTTCCAGGCTCCTCGAGCCCCCCCCCATTACCCCACCCCCTCACCCCACCTCTTAAGGGCCCAATTCCTTATCGGACAACCTGGCAGGTGGGCACCATGGCAGTGCCACCTGGGAACCCAGGCAGTGACAGTAGTCCTTCCTGTGGCCCACAGGTGCCCACATTTGTGGAAACCAGTGCTAAACGGCGTCCTGGTGAGGTCTCCCAGGCATGAACGCTGGGAGAATCCAGCGCAGACATATTGAGGCTCATTTAAATATGCCATTCTGGATTTCACCCAGATTGCTGCCTCTCGCAAGATTCAATGGTTCATCGTGTCACCAAGCCGAGTGCAATAAGGCCATTAAATCACGCCCTACATCATTAATTTTCAAACTTTTTTTCCTGGGACCCACTTTTGCCAATCATCTGACCTTCGGGACCCCGGTAGGCTGACCTTCGCGGTCGCACATGTCACGCCGGTTGACATTTGCGACCCATGACGGCCGGCCTTCATGACACACACCATCTTCACTTTCCTTTAATGCTTGGTCCTCATGATCTCATTCCAATTAGATTCACAGGACCTGAGGGTAATGCACATATCAGGTGTAGACTTCAGCCAGTTCTTTTGTGCTGTCTTTATCTTTGCGAGAACGGACGATCCAACCTCACATTGTCGGTCGTTGTGAAGGACAATAGCAACAAAATGCTTGTTTTACTCAGCACTGGATACTGCTGGGTGTTGCTACTCCCAAATGCTGACTGCCTGATGGGCTTTTGCCATGTTTTTAATGTGCTGTCACAAGTTAGGTACAGTAGTGTCATATTTTCATTTGCAGTCAGCTGAAAGTTAATAACTGACTCTGGGGTCGCAACCTCAAAAGGAACAGTTCACCTGCCACATCTCTTTAAAAATCTGGGGCGGGATTCTCCGACCCCCCACCGCAAAGAAGAACTCATTCAGATTGCCATTGCAGTTTTAAACAATAGAGTGGGCAAGCATTGCATTACAAGCATTTCAGCAAAAATTATTATAATTCTTAAAGAATCATTATTATAAAATAGCAATTCATCAAATTTGATTCTACTGATTTAGTATTAATCCGTTAGCAATATGTTAACAATTCAGTCAAATAATTGATTGATCAGTAACATTTCAACAATAATATTGCATTTCTATTTCATCTAATGGTGGTGCAGTGGGGTTAGTGTGAATCGTTCTGACTGTTGGGCCCTTGAGTTTAGTGAATAGTTGTTTAATGCACTCGATACACTGGTATGTTATGTAAATGATGAATCCTGCTACACAGGAGAAAAAGATTATTCTTACTGTGGACATTTCAGTGAGTCCCAACCACCCGCAAGGTTTCTCCCAGATAGAGATATCTGGGGGTGGATCAAGTTTCTTGATTTCCTTTTGGATATGTGATGCCAGATCTTTAATTTCCTGTGAGTTATCTGGAAGGAAAGTGCAACACTCGGCACCAATCAGAGCGCAGGTGCCACCTTGTACGGCTAGCACATAGTCAAGTGCCATTCGATTTTGTAATGCCACGGTTCAAATTGCGCTCATTCCGTCAGAGATTTTATCTAGGGCAGTGGCGGTGTAATTGGCTACGTTTTGAATGATGGTTGTTATTTTATTAAATTCATTGGCCACCCTTACTTCTCAATAGAAAGGAATAACTCTAGCATAAATTGCATCTCGTAAAGTTAAGGCACGTTTATTTCTTCGAGTGGTTGGATCTGAAACATAAGGGCAATGAGGAAGATGATGGATGGCAGGTACTATGTATCCTAAATAGCAACATCCTGACCAGTATTTTGGGAGCCAGGAATATGCTTTGTCATTACAAATAAAATAAGTCCCATTATAAGCAGAGTACAAGTAAATATCTTCTAAGTATCAATGATCTGAGGATGTTTGTGATGTTGTGTATGCCTGTTATTGTTGAGGACCGTTCAGTTCTTTGTAATAAATTTTGTGTACATTTATAAGCTGTGTTAACTTCCAAATAATTAGTACAAACACTATTGTAATCTACTGTATATCCTGGAAAAGTCCTGCAGGAGCAGGAGCTCTTAATTGAGGCATTGATGTTATAGGCCCCAAGTTATTCTTTTGACAGGTTACACAATGGTTTGATACTAATTGTGCATGTTTTTTGAATCCTTTACCACACCAAATCCTATGGAATCGATCCATCATTTGTTGAGGTGATAGATGTCCCCATGAATGAATTTGTTGAGCTAAGAAGGGCATTAGTGCTTGTGGTTCCACTGGTTTATCAGTTTGAACTTGTCTCCAAATATTGTCATCATACAGCTGAATACCTGATTCTAACCATGTCCATTTTTCTTCCTTTGTACAATCATGTTGCATTTCATGTAATAAGGTGGTTACTCCCAATTTGTAAATATGATTGAATTCCTTGTGCCATTGGGAGGCAGCTTCCCTTGCTGCTTGGTCCACAAGAGCATTCCCTCTTGCTTCCATAGTGTCCTCATGAGTATGGGCTTTACATTTTAGAACTGATACTTCTTTTGGCAAGGCCATAGCTTCTAGAAGATCTCGTACTTCCTTTCCATTTCAGATAGGTGTGCCTGCTGTTGTGAGAAATCCTCTTTTTCTCCACAGATGGCCAAAATCACGTGCTACTCCAAAACCGTATCTGGAGTCAGTATAGATGTTAGCAGTTTTAACTCTTGCTACATGACATGCTTCTGTTAGTGCTTTTTATTCGGCCTGCTGAGCTGATGTACCTGGGGGCAAACTTCCTTCAGCTAATACTTCATATGGGTTTGTGACTGCCCACCCAGCTTTTCTGATACCCTTGTCAATAAAAGAGGAACAATCAGTGAATAGGACTGGGTTCTGTAGTGGCTCTTCTTCTACTAAGCGTAGTTCTTCCATTTCTGCTATTATTTTCACACAGACATGCCCTTCTCCCTCTCCTCCCTTTTGTTCCTCGGGAAGCGGGAGCAAAGATGATGGGTTTACAGGACTGGCTCTGTGAAAATATAGGTTGGGAGCTTCCAAAACTGCTGTCCACCTAGTCCATCTCGCTGGTGTAACTTGTGATACTCTGTTCATGGATAGGAGAGAATGGACTGAATGTGGACATTTAATGGTTAACTTTTGGTCTAGGAAAAGGTCTGATGTTGCCATTACAGCTCAACATGTGGCTTTCATAGCTTGTAAACAGCTGCCAAATGGTAGTGCCACATTGTCAAATTTAATGGAGTAGTATCCAACTATTCTTAACTGATCACCATGTTCCTGGGCTAGTACAGCAGTCATGTAACCATCTTTTTCATGAACAAACATGGTAAAAGGTTTTACGTTGTTTGGAATGCCTAAGGCTGAACACAGGGCCTTTCTCAAATTTAGGAATGGTTGCCTTTGTTCTGAATTGAGATTAACAGTGTCTTTTGATTTCTGGTTTCCCTTTAAAAGATCATTCAATGGCTGAGCTAACTGAGTGTAAGAATCAATCCAATTACTGCTAAACTTACATAGTCCCAACAAAGATCTCACTTCCTGAACAGTTGAGGGTTCTTTAGCGGCTTTGATGGCAGCCGTTCTGTTCTGAGTAAGTTCCCGTTTGCCTTTGGATATTTTCTGACCTAAGTAGATAACTTCTTCTTGGGAAATCTGGGCTTTGGCAAAGCTAGCTTTGTGGCCATTAGTACTGAGGTGGTTCAGGAGCACTCGTAGGTCTTTTTCATGATCAGCTTTATTGATGGAGGCTATCTACATACTGGATAATGGTGGAAGGCAGATCAGGCAGTTGCCTGAGATGATTCTGTAGAGCTATATGGTAAACAGTTGGGCTATTGTGAAAATCTTGTGGTAGTCTAGTCCATGTGTACTGTTGCTAATTAACGGTAAAAGCAAACCATGGTTGTACATCCTTAGCTAGTGGAACCATTTGCCATGTCAATGACTGAAAACCATTGAAGGTCAGGTGTTAAACAGTTAAAGATTGTAGATGGGTCTGCCACTAAAGGAGCTTTTCTGACAATGAATTGATTTGCTTTTCTATAGTCAATAGTAAGGCGCCACGTGCCATTAGCCATTTTTACAGGCCATATAGGGCTGTTTGATGAGCTGTGAATGCGCACTAAAATACCCCTTTCTTCAAGTTGTTTTATGATAGGTAGAATGCCTTGAATTGAAGTTTTGTTAATGGGGTATCGTTTTGTACAAGGTGGAGCGGATCCAATGAAAGTGACTGGTTCCATTTTTAAAAGGCCACAATCATTTTTGTCGTTTGCCAAAATTGTGTGATTTTGTATCTCGTCTTTTTGATGTGTCGAATGGACCAGGTGATTTTTCCATTAGCAAAATTAAGTGAAGAATTTAGTTGAGATAAGGGACGCGATTCTCCGACCCCCCACCAGGTCGGAGAATCGCCAGGGGCCGGCGTGAATCCCGCCCCGCCATGTCGCGAATTCTCCGCCACCGGTGATACGCCGGGGGCGGGAATCGCGCCGCGATTCTCCGGTCCGCGATGGGCCGAAGTCCCGCCGCTGTCAACCCACGCCAGCCGGCGTGAATTGAACCACCTTTGGGACGGTGGGACACGGCGGCGCAGGCGGGCTCCTGGGGGGGGGCGCGGGGCGATCTGGCCCCGGGGGGTGCCCCCATGGTGGCCTGGCCCGTGATCGGGGCCCACCAATCCGCCGGAGGGCCTGTGCTGTGGGGGAACTCTTTTCCTTCCGCCTTTGCCATGGTCTCCACCATGGCAGAGGCGGAAGAGACCCCCTCCACTGCGCATGTGCGGGGATGCCGTGAGCGGCCGCTGACGCTCCCGCGCATGCGCCGCCCGGCAAAGTCAGTTTTGCGCCAGCTGGCGGGGCACCAAAGGCCTTTCCCACCAGCTGGCGGGGCGGAAATCAGTCCGGCTCGGACCTAGCCCCTCAAGGTGAGGGCTCGGCTGCTCAAGCTGCGGAGACCTCCGTATCTTTGGGGCGGCGCGATGCCGGACTGATTCGCGCCGTTTTTGGCGCCAGTTAGCGGACAACGCGCTGATATCGGAGAATCCCGCCCAAGATGTCCATACCAAGAAGTGCTTGTGTTACCAGACCTACCCAAATTGATGCCATCAATTGATGTGGTCCAAATTCTACCAGCAGTAGATCAGTCTGTTGGAGGGTAAAAGAATTTCCTCCTGCAGCAAAAGCGTTAATTTTTCCTGGAGTTAGGGGAAATAAAGCAGCATAGGATTGAGTATCACAGGTAAGTTCAGCTCCAGTGTCAAAAAGAAAATCGATATGAAAACCTCCCACTCTTAGTGAAATATATAGTCCATCCTTTTTCTGTTCCAAAAGTGCATGTAGAGAAATATGGAAACAATCACCAAATGTGGGGTCCATTAGTTTTTTGAAGAATCAAACATAGAACGCCTTTGAGCTGGAGTTAAGCTATTCAACATTTCATTCATGTCATTATTGTCATTGCATGCGTCCCTACGTGGGAATGGCTGGGAGGGTCTAGAATGCCTGCACGCAAGTCTGGGTGTGTCTTGTTGGAACGTAACTCTAGGTGTGTCTTGTCTGTGCATGTTACGTGACTGGCCAGTCTGGCCATGGGGCGGAAACGTATTGAATGAGTCATTGGACACGTCACTATCGCTTCTTGACTCGAGTCATTGTTTATAATGACATGACACCATCCAATGCCCTAGTTTACCAAAAAGACGGTGTGGAAGTTTCTTATGTGATTTTAATTGAGCAAGGGTGCATGCGGAACCCAATGCTTCTGGGGAGATTGTAGTTACTGCTGATATCTCTGCAGGGGCTGCAGCAGCTGCTGCTGGAGCAGCGGGTAACACAGGCTGAATTTGAGCAGCCGCAGTGTTATAGTTTGTCTGGTTATGCATACCGCGATCTATCTGAATGCATCGGTCAACTGTTTCGCGATATATACCAGCTGTGGCCCAATTTGGTAAAATCAGATTCAAAGCCTTAGATATTTCAGGTTTAATACCGACTACAAAAGCCATTTTAATTGGCCCTAAAGTGCTTGTATCACAAGTGTCAGTATCATTTTGGAGTTTTATTCCTGTATGTTCTACCAGACATGTAGAAATCTGTCTTCGAAATCCTGTATATCTTCAGTATGTTTCTGAATGCAAGATGTAATTTTAGACCAATTGGTTCTAGGAGGACAAAATTTTAATAGCCAATTTTTGACTGCTCACCAACCAGCTTCTAAATTTTGCAAATCATCTCCAAGGGCAACTTCTACTTCTTCTCCAAGAGTTACACTGTCACAAATGTCGACCATAATAATCAGAATTTGTACACCATCTAATGGGTGGAGATGATAAATGGATTGCAATCTGTGAAGTTGTTCCCACATGGTCAAACCACCCCTTTTTGGGTGTTGAAAGTCTTTAGCCCATCTGTCAATTTTTTCAGGGTCTGCAACCTCATGTACCCAATGATGGCCAAGTACAGTTTTCGTGGTTGTCAAATCGTTTTCTTTTATTTCTTTACTTCCAATTTTAACCCGTTTGCGTCGTAAAGGGGCTAATCGAATTACTTTTGTATTTTGCATTCTAGGAACGCTTATTTCATCACTTTCTTCATCTGAGTCAATTGGCAAATGAAAATTAGGTTTTGATTTATTACTAACACTTGATCTTGGCTGTGGAACTGGAGCTGTTTGTGCAACTGGAGCTGTTCGTGCAATTGGAGTTGTTTGTTGAATTGGAGTTGTTTGAGGAATTGGAGTTATTTGAGGAACTGGAATTGGCTCTGAGATTGGATTTGGAGGTGAAACTGGAGTTGGAACTATGTTGCTCAGAGTACTTTCTCTAGCTTCAGAACTAACATTCTCGTTTGTGCTCTGATTCAAATTATGAGCTGCAAGATTGTCTGTCAAGATTTTGCAGTGTCCTTTTAAATTGTTCATTTCACCTTCCAATGGCATCTTTCCTCGACTAACTGACAATTTTGATTTTTGATTTAATCAGTTTCTGTTTGTAACTGTTGGTATTTGGACTCTGATTCATTATTTTTACGTTGTAATTCACCAATTTGAAATGATTGTTGTTGAACTTTAAAGTTTTCCAATAATGTTTTAATCTGATCACATTGTTCAAGTTTAGATTTTGCATCTCGTAATTCTTCAACAACTGCGGCTAGTTGGTCTTTAGTGGACTTAAGGTCATGATCGCTTTTAGTTTTTGCGATTATCTCTTGCTGTCTGCGGAGCTGTGCCATTATTGCAAATGACCATTTCACACGTTTTCTTCTATTTAAGCGTGTGGTTTTTCCCATGCCTTCTTGATGTTATCAAGGGACCATTGCCCTTTAGGGATATCATATTTTGATTCAATTTTTGTGGCTACTTCAGACAATCAAAATTATATATAAATCAAAGATCTAAGATCACCCAATATATCGTCAATAGAGACATCCGGTACAGCGCGACCTCTCTTGGATGTTGTGGGAAGTAGTTATCTGTCATTTGAAGGTCCTGAATCTATTTTAGGAGTCATGTCCGCCATAAACTCAGCCAAACACACAATTTTTTGGTCATCAACTATGTCATGTGCAATCTTTGTACACTACCGTGAATATTCACTATTCAGTCCCGTTTTATTTTAGTTTCTACGACCGACACCCAATTGAATAACACAGTCTGTAAAAAGGTCCTTTCTAAGGGGTCGAAGCACTGCTTGATGCGGCTTTAAGACTTTTAATGGGTGAAAAAGATGTTTCTTACCCCAGTCTAGCCGTTTTTCTTTGGGGCTTCCGTCCTTCTAGACTTCTGTTAGCGGTACGATCTTTCGTCTTCCGATGTCCTCCGATTCTCCCCAATCGTCTCCGACTTGTTCTGATTCTTTCCGATCCTCTCCGATTTTATCTGATTTCTTCTGATCGCCGTCTCAGTGCTCCTCCCCTTTTGCCGAACTACGCCAAATTGATGAGATCTACCATGCGGAATTAGTGAGGTCTTGCGACACTAAAACTCAGTAGAAATTTGAGTTAAACTTGTCGGATGCAAACAAGAAAGTTTATTGCCTTTATTTGATTACAATTAGGAGAAACTTAAATCTATTCTCAGTAAAGTCCGGCTAGCAAAAGGACTTGAAGAGAAATAACTTGTACACAATTTAACTTTCAAAATAATACAGAAATGGTTTCTTGCTTATGGCAAAACAGCTTGCATTTACTTCAAGAGTTAAAGTGGAAAAGTGAAAATGCGAAAAATAGAGATAGCGAATAGTTAGGTCAAAGTATAGGATGGTCCCGGAATAAAGATGGCTGTACGACCATCATGTTTAAAGGAAATCTTATCAGTCTTGAGCCATCTATCTACACCTCTATGTCGTCCTAATTGGTTTGGGTTGAATCAAATGTATTTGATTCAATGGTTAGCTGTCAATCCTTAATGTGCAACATAAGTTCTGAATGGTTCATGTTTGAATATTTGAGTATGTTATGGAATGCGATTCTGTGCTATTGTCAAGACTAGTTTCTACTGGTTGACTGCTGACTTTGCTTTATCCACATTATGAACAATGGTGCCTTCATGTTGCTATGGTGCCTGCTTCGACTTGATCAGATTACTGGTACAGCTCATTTCTTAATGTCAAACTGTCTTTGAAAATATGTTTATTTGAACAATAGCTTTTTCATCTTGCTTAGTGAACATATTGTTTTAATCTCCAATTAGTTCATGCATGTGTCAGGCTTTTTGTGTCTCTGTTGAAGCTATGTGTTTTATCATGACCTGAGGGTTATGAGTGCTGAATTCCTCATTTTAAAATGGGTATTAAAACTGGGGCTTAATATTTACATTAAATAGCCTTCTTTTACCTATCAGATCTATCAGGAAATAGTCGATTACTATCAGGTGGAAAATTTGTAAGTGGACGGCTGTCCCCATCTCCCTTCCTGCTGTGTGCTTTTTTTTCTGTTTGTTTGTTCTTGGGGAAGGTGACCTGTGGTTCTAGATGGGTCTTTGTTCAGATGGGGGAGGGGTAGGTCAAGAGGGAGCCTTCTTCGCTGGGCAGAGAGTTGAGGACAGGGGAGGGGTTGGGGTCAGTGGGAGAAGCGTTTGGGCAGGAGTTGTCACGCTGGCAGATAATGCTGGTGAACGGAAGTGGGGTGGGGGAGAAGGCCGAGAGAGGTGGCCGTGGCGGGGGGACGGGGGACGGGGGGGGGGGGGCAGGGGGGGGAGGGGGGGGGGAACGAGGCGAGGTTGGAGAAGAAACATGGTCAGGGGTTGTGAGAGGGGCCATCTTTGGTGGGCCAGGTATAGAGTGAAATAAATTTGGGGACAGCCAAAAGGAGAGAATGGCGGACGGTAAAGGAGAATGGAGGCGTAAGCCCCCAGTAAGGCTGATAACGTGCGAGGGCTCAATGGACCGGTCAAAAGATCTCAGGTCTTTGCGCACCTTAGGAGCTTGAAGGCAGAGGTAATCTTTCTTTCTGCAGGAGACGCATCTCCGCTTGAAGGACCAGGTAAGGCTAAGGAAAGGAGGGTGGGTCAAGATTTCCACTCAGGGTTTGATTCAAAGTCGTGGGGAGTGGCAATTTTGATGAGTAAGAAAACAGGGTTTGTGAGCAAGAAGGAAGTGAGTGACCTGGGTGAGAGATATGTGATTGTGAGTGGGGTATTAGAACGGACGCCGGTGGCATTGGTGAATGCGTATGCACCAAATTGGGATGATGTAGGTTTTATGAGGGAGTTTCTAGCAGCAATCCCAGACTTGGCCACGCACCAGTTGGTTATGGGACGAGATTTTAATTGTCTTAGAGCCGAGGGTAGATACATCGAGCCCGGTCAATGGGTAGGATACAAATGGCAAAGGAGCTGGGTGAGTCTATGGAAAAATGGGTATGGTGGACCCATGGTGCTTCAAGAACCCAGAGATTCGGCTTAGGTCAGGACAGGTGCAGAGGCTGGGGTGGAGGCTTGATTCGGGGTTGTTGGCAAATAAAGGGTTTTGTGACAAAGGGCGGGCTGTGATTATGTAGAAATGAACCAAAACGGGGAGGTGTTGGCCACTTTTTGGGAAGCGCTAAAAGCGGTGGTCCGAGGGAAGATTATCTCATTCAAGGCTCATGTTGATAGGAAAAGGAGGGAGGAATATGAACGGCTAATGAACGAGATAGTGGAAGTTGATAGGGAGCCCTCGAGGGGGCACACCACGGAGGGATGGGCGAGGAGAAAAAAATTACAGGGGCAATTTAATAGGCTGACAAAGGGGAGGAGCGGACAGGTGCGTAGGGCAAGTGGGATGCAGTACGAATACAGAGAGAAGGTGAGTCGAATGTTAGCGCACCAGTTGCGGAGGCAGGCCGCATCCAGGGAAATATTGAAGATACGGACTGGGGCAGGAGATGTGGTGTCGGAGCCGGAGAAGATAAATGAGGCGTTTAGGGATTATTATAAGGAGCTGTACAGGGCGGACCTGGGGGGTGAAGAGCGGGACAAGGGATGGGTCTTAGATGAACTGGAGTTTCCACAGCTTGAGGAAGAGAAGAGGCAGGTGCTGGAGGAGCCCCTGGTGCTGAGGGAGATATTGGACATTATAAGGGGTATGAAGTCGGGAAAGGCCCCAGGGCCCGATGGCTACCCGTCGTAATTTTATAAGGAATTCCGACGGATCTGGCATCTCATCTCTTGGGGCATTTATGAGGTGTTGGAGAAGGGGGAGCTGCCGGCGACAATGATGCAGGCAACCATCACATTGATACCAAAAAAGGGGAAGGACCCGTTGGAATGTGGGTCGTATAGGCCCATATCGCTGTTAAATACAGACGTGAAAGTGCTGGCTAAGTTGGCGGTGGGAGAGATGGAAGGTTGTGTCCCAGGGGTGGTTGCAGAGGACCAAACAGACTTCGTAAAAAGCAGGCAGCTTTTAGATAACATTGGATTCAGATAGCGAGGGAATGGGTGATGCTTCACAAATGGAATTTAACAAAGTTGGTAGAGGAGGCTAGAGAGGATCTCAAGACATGGGATACGCTGCACTTGACGTTGGCAGGGAGGGTCCAGGTGGTGAAGATGTACATTCTGCCGAGGTTCCTGTTCATATTCCAGACCCTCCCGATTTTTATACCGAAGGCCTTTTTTCGGAAATTGGATACAATTATTTCAGACTTTGTATGGGCAGAGAAGGTGCCAACAGTTAAGAGGACCCTGTTACAGAGGCAGAGGCAGCAGGGAGGGTTGGCGTGACCGAACCTGCCACATTGCTATTGGACGGCGAATGTGGATAAAGTGCGGCAAGGGTGGGAGGAGAGGGGGCAGAATGGGTTAGGATGGAGGAGGAATCCAGCTCAAGGGTTATGGTGATGGCAGCGTTGCCAATGGCGCCGAGCAGATACTCAGGGAGCCCGATGGTGCAGTCCACGGTGACGATCTGGAACCAGCTGAGGAGGCACTTTAAGATAGAGGGGATGTCGGTGTTAATGCCGTTGTGTGAAAACCACAGTTTCGAGCTGGGGGGAATAGATGGCACGTATAGGAAGTGGAGAGAAGTGGGGCTGGTTAAGCTGAGGGACTTGTATCTGGAAGAAGGGTTTGCCAGTATAGATGAATTGAAGGAGAGGGTAGAGTTCCCGAGGGATTTCGCACAGAAGATCTGGAAAGAGTTCCCCAGGTTGCCGAGGTACACCCTGCTGGAGCGACTGTTGCTTCCGGATGTGGAAGGGGAGGGCTGGATCGGAGTCACATACAGGTGGCTGGGAGAACA
This sequence comes from Scyliorhinus torazame, assembly GCF_047496885.1. NCBI lineage: Eukaryota > Metazoa > Chordata > Chondrichthyes > Carcharhiniformes > Scyliorhinidae > Scyliorhinus > Scyliorhinus torazame. The sequence goes on along the minus strand of NC_092715.1, from coordinate 100,946,256 downwards.
GGGAGGTGAGCAGGTGGTGAAAATTAAGGAGAAGTTGGAAGGGGAGCTGGGAGACGAGGTAAACTGGGGAGTATAGAGTGAGGCGCAACAAAAGGTAAATGCGATCTCCTCGTGTGCAAGGATGAGCCTGATGCAGTTCAAGTGCGTACACAGGGTACTTACAATGCAGGCAAGAATGAGTGGATTCTTCCAGGGAGTGGTAGATGAGTGTCAGAAGTGTGGGCGGGAACCAGCAAATCACACACATATGTTCTGGGGCTGCGAAAAGTTGGAGAGATTCGGGGCGGAAGTGTTTGCGGCGCTAGCAAGGATAGTGGGGAAGGGGGTTGAGCCGGACCCTTTGGTGCCGATATTTGGGATATCTGAGAAGCCAGAGCTGATGGAGGGGAGGAAGGCCGATGTTGTGTCGGCCTTAACCTCCCCGATTGCCCGGCGATGAATTTTATTGGAGTGGTGGTCGGCATTGCCACCGGGGGTAGTGGCCTGGCTGGGCGACCTGTATGACTTTTCTTGGCTGGAAAAGATTTAATATGACTTAAGGGGTTCAGCGGAGTGGTTCGAGGCAAGGTGGGGATATTCGTGACCGGGTTTGAGGAGTTGTTCGTCGCGGGAGTGGGGGGTATGAAAAAGGGGGAAATGTTTTACAAACTGTATAGTTGTGTGCTGGGACGTTTGTGTCCCAAATTGTTTATATGTTGTAATTTTTCACATACGTTTGGAATAAAATACATTTAAGAAAAGGATTACGAGAAAATAATCAGTACAGGGACTTTACTGACTATTTTCTCTTCCTAACCCTTCGGTGTATAAAATCAACTGTATCAACCTTATAATGAGATCAGATCACCCATCCAAGATTGGAATTTAAACTTACAGAATTACTTGTATGGGTCAGTGCTAGATTGGGGCACCACTGGGCAATAATGAGAGTTGGAACATTGCCCTGGTGTAGGCTTCTGTGATTAGGAGTTCCATTGATTCGTGTATAATTGGATCCTGGTGGAACATAAGGATGTGTGTTTAATTGCTTATTAACAGGTTGTGGATGTATGTTTTTGGGTCATTATGGGTAATTACAGACCACCATCTCCATTAACAGATGGTTCACATGTTATTGTTTGCCTATTAATATGTTGCTTGTGTCTTGCAGTTTAGAGATTGCAAGTATTATCATCTTTCTCGATTACGTTAACAAACATGATACAAGAACAAAATCTGAAACAGCCTGATATTATGGACATAATATGCCTCCATTTCAAGGGACTTCCCTTCTAAGCATTGCAGAGAGAATACAAGAACTTATTTTTTCTGTATAATAAACACTTTGTTTATACTGCTGTAAAAAGCTAACCTGAGTGGCTGTCATTGAATCATAGAATTTACAGTGCAGAAGGAGGCCATTTGGCCCATTGAGTCTGCACCAGTGCTTGAAAAGAGCACCCTACTTAAGCCCACGTCTCCACCCTATCCCCGTAACACAACCTAACCTTTTGGACTTGAAGGGCAATTTAGCATGGCCAACTTAACCTGCACGTCTTTGGACTGTCAGAGGAAACCAGAGCACCCGGAGGAAACTCACGCAGACGCGGGGAGAAAGTGCAAATAGCACACAGTCACTCGAGGCCGGGATTGTACCTGGGACCCTGGAGCTGTGAGGCAGTAGTGCTAATCACTGCGCCACCATGCCGTCATCTTGTGTAAGTCACTGAAGTAGCATGGTTACCAACCAACTGTTTATTGAATTAATTTAAAAAATGTTATTTTTACCTGTGTCCTCAGTTAATTCTCCTATTCCAGCGGAGGGGATAGGTGAAAACCTGCTCGAAAGCTCTCACACTGCTGCTCTGTATGGATTGGCATGCAGCATGCAGGAACGATGACTCACACTAAGATTTGTTTTTCCCTTCCCATTTAGAACCATCATTATTGACTATTAGCAACCTCTCTATAAATTGTTTATCAAAAGTTAAACAATTTATTGCCCAAAAGGAAGTATAATCCTTCCAGTCAGTTTTTTTTATGAGTTTATTTTTCAATCTATTTATTTTGTGTCTATTTTTCTCCCTTCTCAAATCCCTAGCTGGCAACATCACTAAGCTTCCAGTTATTGGCCAATTTCAGTCTGAAGATGAGTTGCTGTGAGCTTTACAGGAGCAGCCATATCCTTTGACTTGTGTTCTCCTTGAGGACATGATCAATATTTCCTTGGAGTAAACGGCTAATTCATTGCTAATTCTAGGAATGTGTCATGCAGGGAATGGTCATGCAGGAAATTGAAGTCATGTCACACTATCATTTAGTTGATTTTGAAGATTTATTGGATTGGATTTGTTTATTGTCACGTGTATCGAGGTACAGTAAAAAGTGTTGTTCTGCGTACAGTTCTGACAGATCACTCCATACATGAAAATAAACTTAGGGCAAACATAAATACACAATGTAAATACATAGACACAGGCATCGGGTGAAGCATACAGGAGTACAGTACTACTCAGAGAAGATGTGTGAAGAGATCTGATCAGTCCATAAGAGGGTCGTTTAGGAGTCTGGTAACAGCAGGGAAGAAGCTGTTTTTGAATCTGTTAATGCATGCTCTCAGACTTTTGTATCTCCTGCCCGATAGAACAAATTGGAAGAGTGAATAAGCCGTGTGGGAGGGGTACTGAGATTTAAAATCTACAGGTCTTTTGGCAGACTCTCACAATAACTCCAGTGGGAATGCATCAGAGGAGTTGAAAGTTGGGTCAGGATCCAGCGATACCATATTGGGGCCTTCTTTTCCAGTTCAGGGTCTTTGTTTGGAGCTGAAGTTCTCCCTGCCACAGATAGAAAGATTTTTAATCAGTAAGGGAATCAACAGTTGTGGGGATAAGGCGGCAAAGTGGAGTTGAGGATTATCACATCTGATCAGCCTGAAACCCATGGCCTATCGAATGGTGGAGCAGACTCCATGTGCTGAAAGGCCTCCTTCTGCTCCTACGTCCTATGGTCACGAGCAAAGACAGCAAAAAGGCAGTAACACAACGGGATGGATTTGACAGGAGAGGACTTCAAAGCCAGTAGTTTCCTAGTTCCTGATCTATAGCAATAGGCCTATTCAATTAGTGAAAGCAGACTCTTTTACTTTCTAACTGGCAAAGCTGGTGGCCATTGAGAGGTCCCACACCTGGTTTGTGGCCTGGAACCATGACGTTCATCAAAATGTTAGCTGTATTTTTCAGTCCTTTCATTCAAGGAGGCAATAAGCCCCTGAGTAGTTTCTTCCACAAAGGAAGGGGGACTTCAGAAGCCAAGCCTACAACTTCTGCCCTGATTTGGAAACAGAATAGCTGTGATGCATCCTTAGTAGCAATGGGTACTTACCAGCATTATTTAAGTCAGATGGCTCCCTCCTGATCCAACATGGTTTGCATACAATGTTGAATATTGCTGGGATATGAGATCCTGGTAGAATGACCCATGGATTTTCAGGGCCATCATCTCGGACTTCTTTGTGAAAGCTTTCTGCCCCCTTGTGGATAAATATATCAATTTTCAACTAAACAGCTTTGTTCTGAATACTGTTTACCTCAGCTTTCCTTGTTGTGATGCACACTGGGATGTGTATTGGAGGTGAGTCTGAAACATAATCTAAAACCAAGGATCTAAAAGCAAGATTTGCATTTATATAGAGTCTTTCATGACCTAAGGCTGCCCCAAAACCACAGTTAATGACTTATTTTTTAAAAGTAGTCGCTATTGTAAAGTTGAAAATGCAAGTCAATAAACATATGCCAACGGTCAAATTTTACACTTGGGCCAGGGTCCTACCAAGCCCCACCTCCAAGGGTTGCTAGCCAATTAAAGGACAAGCAGCTGTCTTGCCCCAGTAACTCTACTGTAAGCAGTGGCCATTGCTTGGGTTGCACACAATCCTCGAGAAAGGAGTTCTGCAGTGGAGTAGGGCAGGTACGTGCCAGGAAGGCTGCTGCTGGTGTGGCACTCTATTCATGGCCCATCCCCGCCTGACAGCTTGGGGGGGGGCAGTAAAAATGTGGCCTGAGGCTGCACAATCTGCAATGAGATAATGACTGATAATGTGTTTTTGTGATATTGGTTGAGGGTTAAATGTTGGCCCGGTTACCAGGAACAATCCCCTGCTCTTTTCAAAATAATGTTATGAGACATTGTATGGCCATCTTAGAGGCTCAGTTTTAAAAATCATCCAAAAGACAGCGCCTCTGACAGTGTAGCACTCCCTCAGTAATGCCCTGAATATCAACTTGGGCTATGTTCAGGTCTCATGGAGTTGAACCCACATGTTTCTGACTCAGAGTTAGACGTTTTAACACCTGGTCCTCGTGTCAATAAGAGGAATGTTTCCTATTTCGTTTGCGGTTTAACGGGAAACATGTTATCCTTTTTAACACAAACTCTGTCTGGCTCTCCAGGAGCCTATGTAAAGCAAGAATGCACCTCTTGCATTTCATTCTGCTTAGTTTAGTCCATAAATTATCTTGAATGAGAAATGGGAACAGTAAGAAGTCTTGCAACACCAGGTAAAATTCCAACAGGTTTGTTTCGAATTACTAGCTTTTGGAACACAGCTCCTTCCTCAGGTGAATGAAGAGGTGGATACCCAGATTTTCAGAAATGAGGTGACATTGGAAGATGCAAGGCCAGGAGAGATATACCTGTATCCCAGCAATGGAAGGAAAGTTTCCAAATGTGATTCCAAATAGGGCGGCACGATTGCACAGTGGTTAGCACCCACAGCACCAGGGACCTGGATTCAATGCCTCCACTGCCCCCTTACCCTCAAGGCCGATACCACCACTGGGCTTGCGGAGTACTTGGCCGGCAAGAATGGCAGGGGTGCAGTCAAGAATGCCCCTAAATCTGTTCCCCTGCAAGAAGCCGCCTCCATCCACCCCTACCCATTTCCTCACCATAGCGATGTTAGCCATCCAGTACTAATTCATTATATTCGGCAATGCCAACCCTACCCCTCCTCGCCCCCGTTCCAAAATCGCCCTCTTGATCCATGGTGTCTTCCCTGCCCACATAAATCCTGAGATCAACGCTTTGAGTTTTTAAAGAAATGACTTTGGAATGAAGATCAGGAGGTTCTGAAATACAAACAAGAATCTTGGCAGCATCATCATCTTCAATGTCTGCACCCACCCCACCGACAGTGGCAGCATGTCCCACCTCTTAAAATCCCCCTTCATATGCTCCACCAACTGTGCCAAATTCAACTTATGGAGCTGCACCCAGCCCCGCGCCAACTGGATGCCCAAGTACCTGAAACTCGTCCCCACCAGCTTAAACAGCAGCTGCCCCCAACCTCCTCTCCTGCCCTCTGATATCAATCAGGAACACCTCACTCTTTCCCATTGTTATGGGCCAGGGTTTAGAGAACCCCAAAGTGTATCATGGAGTTCACCTGACCCACAACTTTTAATAGATTGTGGTATGGGGAGCACACGGCCCACTCCACAGGTGTGGTAGAGCAGAAATGGAGAATTAGTTTTTCAAGCAAAACAATGTTTATTCTATGAATTCAAGTTATCCTTTTTAAAACAAACAGTGAACATCTTAGCAACCATTAATTCAAATACAACCCCCAAAGAATACAACACTAAATAATCCTTTAAGCTTTCCTTTTAACACCCATAAGACTTAAAACACCATTTACCAGAAGCACATTAGGTTTACATTCACTACTGAGAACATTTATAATTCTGAATTCACCAAATGATCAAGTGATAGTCTTTTCATGGCAGAGAGATCAACAGTGCACCTGCTCTGTCTGGGTACAGCTCCAACACTGAAAATAAAACTAAAACACACCCTGCAGCAAACAGACTAAAACGAACGTAAAAGCTGACATACAGCCCAGCTCCACCCACTCCCTGACATCACTGCAGTAGTAAACACCCATTTCTTAATGGTACTCTCACTACAGATATTTATATACACACCCATTTATAAACACCCTTTCTTAAAGGTACTCTCACATGACACCTGCCCCCAAGAAAAAAATAATAAACCATCAACTTCAAGATGGTTTCATTTTGCATCTTTTCACTATCCTTTAAGAAATGCACACAGTAAATATACTTTTTTGTTTAAAACAAAAACCAACACACGCAAACAGGTACAATAATATAGTCCATTTGTGTTCTTCTTCCTCCAACTGAAATCCTTCCTCATTGACAGTCTCTTTGAACAAGAAGGTCCTTGCACGATCCGTCCATTTCTGTATGCCTCGGCATTTCTCTTCAATCTGATCACAGAGTCCCTTGTAATTCTCCAACACAGGAGCATTGGTTATCATAGCTTGTTGAAAGTTCGCTGTCCACTGAAAGTTTCGACGTTTCTTCAGCAAGTCCTTCAGTGTAGCAACCACGCTGCAAACATTTTCACAAATGTTCGATCAAATCCACTCGTGCCAAGAAATCGCATTATTTCCCTTCGTCTTGAGGGTATCGGAAACTCCTCATTACCTGTTGGTTTCACATCCTGTGTGACCATACGACCCTGTCCGATTGTATGGCCAAGGAAAGTGACTTGGGCTTTTCCAAATTCACTTTTGGCTAGGTTTATCACTAAACCCGCCTCCTGAAGTCGATCGAATAACTCCATCAGATGTTTTAAATGTTCTGTCCATGTCTGGCTGAAAATTACCAGATCGTCGATGTATACCGCACAATTGAGTAATTCTGAAAGGACTTTGTTAGTTAACCGTTGAAATGTGGCTGGGGCATTTTTCATGAATTGGCATATACCATCTGGAGTTACAAAAGCTGAAGTCTCCTTTGCCCTTTCGGATAAAGGTACCTGCCAGTAACTTTTATGTAAATCTAGTTGAGAACTAAAAGTTGATTGTCCCAGTTTCTCAATGCAATCCTCCAAGCGTGGGATAGGATAAGAGTCTGTTCTTGTAACTGCATTAACCTTTCTATAGTCCACACACAACCGTTGGCTCACATCTGGTTTAGGTACCATCACTATAGGTGAGCTCCATTGGCTGCAACCCACTTCAATTATGCCATTTTTAAGCATACTCTCAATGTCTTTGTTAACCTGTGACAAAATATAAATTTCTTTACCCGTCAGTCTGGCCTCAATAAAAGTCGAGATGGATTTGCAGGTACAGCATTAGTTATTTTATTTGGCTTGCAAGCCTGATTCATTTCACAGAGGCATAGGACACATCCAGTCTCCTACACCCCGGAAAGCGAATGAACAAAGAGACAAAGGGATTTCTGCAAATAAATTCAAATGGTATCAAGTTACACATACACGATTCCCATAGGTCATCCTATACCCCTCCTGACCTGGTCATACATTCTTATTGGATCACTTCTCATCCCTTCCTCTGGCCCCCTTATTACCCAGCATCCTTTTCTCCTCCTTTGGTGGGCACACCTCCTCCTTGCTTTGCCATGCGGTCTGAAATCCTTTGTCTGTGAACTCACCAGAATGAGACTGGCCTATCTCTACATTACAGTAACTAATATCTCTAAAGTAACTATTTTATATCACATTCGTCATTTGTGCCAATTTTAAAAGGTTCACTCTATATGGATGTTGATTGATTGGAACAGCATTTCCCACATCTACATCATGTATAGCCATTTTAGTACTTCCCAATTTATCTCCACAAACTTGCACATGTGATATCAATAACTCTTTCAGGTCAGTCCGTCTTTCCTCTGGAAGGTACCTCAATAATTTATCCCAATTTTGAAGAACATCCTCGTTTTCCAATTTAATTTGAGGAATGTCAAATTCACAGTCATCTGGATTTGGTTCGTCACTTTGAGTTAGAATCACTAAAACCTCCTCCTTTTTCTCTCCTTCCCTTTCAAAGTACCTTTTAAGCATATTCACATGACACACTCAGTGAGCTTTCCTTCTATCTGGTGTTTTTACCACATAATTCACCTCACTTAAATTCCTTTAAATCTGATAAGGTCCACAAAACCTTGCTTTTAAAGGTTCAACTACCAGTGGTGACAACACTAAAACTTTATCTCCACAGGGAAAACTACGAACTTTGGATTTCTTGTCTGCGACCCGTTTCATCACACTTTGTGCAACTTTCAAATGTTGTCTAGCCAATTCACCTGCTCTATTTAATTGTTCCCTAAAATTTGACACGTAATCCAATAATGTAAGTTTTGATTTCTCACTTAGCAATTTTTCCTTAATCAATTTAAGTGGTCCTCTAACCTCATGACCAAAAATTAGTTCAAAAGGACTAAATTTGGTTGACTAATTAGGTGCAACCCTAATTGCAAACAGTACGAATGGAATTCCTTTATCCCAATCCTCTGGATAATCTTGACAATAAGCTTTCAACATTGTCTTTAATGTCTGATGCCACCTTTCTAACGCTCCCTGCGATTCTGGATGGTACGCAGTTGATTTAAATTGTTTTATTCCTAAGCTATCCATAACTTCTTTGAATAACCTTGAGGTAAAATGTGATCCTTGATCCGATTCTGTGGGTAGTCCATATCTAGTAAAGAATTTAAGTAATTCCTCAACAATCTTTTTAGCTGTAAGATTACGTACTGGAATGGCCTCTGGAAACCCAGTAGACACATCCATTATAGTCAAAAGATATTGATTCCCACTTTTCGTTTTAGGAAGCGGTCCTACACAATCAATTAGGACCCTTGTAAAAGGTTCTTCAAATGCTGGAATGGATATTAAGGGTGCTGGTTTTATCACTGCTTGAGGTTTCCCTATCACTTGACATGTGTGACATGATTGACAAAATTTAACTACATCTTTATGTAGTCCAAGCCAATAAAAACATTTCTGGATTTTAGCTTGAGTTTTCCTTATTCCCAAATGACCTCTCACTGGTACCTCATGTGCAACTCGCAACACCTCCTTTGTATACCCTACCGGTAATACTACTTGATGAACATCTGCCCACTTTTCATCCGCCTGCATATGCAAAGGTCTCCATTTTCTCATCAAGACATCACTTTTACGGTAATAACACTCTGGTATCCACTCAGATTCCTCTTCCATATATGCTTTCTGATACGTCCGTTTTATTTCTACATCAGTCTGTTGTAACTCCGCCAATTCTCCTGAACTAAAAATATCCGCCTCATCCTCCACCTGTTCTTGTTCTTTTTCAACCATCTAATCAAAAATCGTTTCTGCTAATTACACTTCAACTTCATCTTCACTCTTTGATTTCTCCTCTTGTCTTAAGCTGTGACATATCGACCTTGTTACTACACAATCCGGAAAAATCCCAGGATATTCGTCCTTCAGTTATCTGATTTTCCACTGATGTATCAACCACAGTATGCATCACTCCCACCTGCGATCCAGCTATATCATTACCCAAGATAAACTGTATTCCTGGACAAGAATATTAGTCCTACTACCACTTCAGCACTCTTCACTGGACTTTCCAACCTTACCTTATATAATTGAACACTACTCCTCTAACCCTGAATTCCACATATTATCACCTTTTCTGGCAACATTCTTCCCAAACTACATAACTCTTACCATTAAAGATTGATTAGCTCCCGTATCTCTTAAAATTGTGACTTCTTTACCTGCTCCTCCTGATACACATGAGTAAACTTTACCCGCACAAGTAAATTCTTTAAAGAGATCTGGCACCTTCTTATCAATCACCTCTTGATCAGGCTGTACAATTGTTTGCACCGCCTTTGCTTCACTTGGGCTTTCCTTTACCACTTTAACAAACCCCACTGTCTTATCCTGTTTTACCACATCAGCCTTCCCAGTGCTTTTCTTCAACGACCAACACTGTGACTTTACATGGCCTAGTTTATTACAGTGAAAACATTTGAAACTTTTCATTTCTTTTCCACCGTGCTGGATTTCTTTTTTAATCTGAGGTACACTCTCCTTATTATCTCCCATCAGATCACCTTTACCTTTACCACTTGAGTATTTCTCATGTCCCCAGTTTCTATCCCTCACCGGCTGAAACTGATGTCGGAAACCAAGCTTTGATTTATGAACTAATTCATAATTATTTGCCATTTCTGCTGCTAATCCCACAGTTTTAACCCTCTGTTCTTCCCCATGAGTTCTCATTACATCAGGAATTGAATTTTTAAACTCCTCCAAAAGTATAATTTCTCTGAGAGCTTCATACGTTTGGTCGATTTTCAAAGCCCTTATCCACCTATCAAAATTACTCTATTTGATCCTTTCAAACTCCATGTATGTTTGACCAAATTCTTTCCTTAAATTTCTAAACCTTTGTCTGTAGGCTTCAGGCACTAGTTCATATGCAGCTAAGATGGATTTTTGCACCTCCTCATTCGACTCAAATACCTCCTCCGGTAGTGATGCAAACACTTCACGAGCCCTACCTATAAGCTTTGTTTGAATCAGTAATACCCACATGTCCTGTGGCCATTTCATTTGTTTAGCTGCGTTCTCAAATGAAATGTAAAAGGCTTCTACCTCCTTTTCGTCAAACCTTGGAAATACTTGGACATATTTAAATAGATCCCCATCAAGCCTTCGACTATGACACTCTTTCTCACTATCCTCATCACTATCATCCAACTATGTTTCCCTTTATGCCTGCCAATTTTAACTGACTGTCATGTTTCATGGCTATTTTCTGAAGTTCAAACTCTCTCTCTTTATCTTTTTCCCTGATCTGTATCTCCCTTTCTCTTTCTTTTTCCTCTCTATCTCTTTCATATTCAAGCTGCTTTAATTCTTTCTCATGTTCCATTTGTTTAATCTGCAACTGATTTTTTTTGCCATTTCCAATGAGTCAAACTGTATCTCAGGCAACTTCAAATGCTTAGCCACCACCATAATTACCTCATCTTTTCGCATTTTGTCAGGTAATGTTAACTGCAATGCTTTTGCCAGATCTAACAGTCTGCTTTTAGTCTCTGTCCGTAAGGTACTGCATGTGACCGTCTCCACCCCCAAAAACGTCAGAGCCTCTGAAAGAGCCACTGTCCACAACACACTCTCTACTTAAACTAAAATACCATACCTGGAAAGCAACCACAATATGCTCACCCCTCACTGTCTTTAAGTTCACAAAGCCAATCCAATAGATAGACTGTTATCCCGGACGAGCCCCCAATTTGTTATGGCCCAGGGTTTAGAGAACCCCAAAGTGTCTCATGGAGTTCACCTGACCCACAACTTTTAATAGGTTGTGGTATGGGAGCACACGGCCCACTCTACAGGTGTGGTACAGCAGAAATGGAAAAGTATTTTTTCAAGCAAAACAATATTTATTCTATGAATTCAAGTTAACCTTTTTAAAACAAACAGTGAACATCTTAGCAACCATTATTTCAAATACAACCCCCAAAGAATGCAACACTAAGTAATCCTTTCAGCTTTCCCTTTAACATCCATAAGACTTAAAACATGTTTTATCAGAAGCATATTAGGTTTACATTCACTACTGAGAACATTTATAATTCTGAATTCACCAAATGATCAAGAGATAGTCTTTTCATGGCAGAGAGATCAACAGTGCACCTGCTCTGTCTGGCTTCAGCTCCAACACTGAAAACGAAACTAAAACACTCCCTGCAGCAAACAGCCTAAAACGAAAGTTAAAAGCTGACAGACAGCCCAGCTCCACCCACTCTCTGACATCACTGCAGTAGTAAATACCCATTTCTTAAAGGTACTCTCACTACAGATATTTATATACACACCCATTTATAATCACCCATTTCTTAAAGGTACTCTCATATGACACCATGTTCAGCTTGCATCCAGAAAACCGGCCAAAGTCCTCCAAAATTCCCTGAATTCTGACAATGCCCCCCAATGGGTTCAAACTATATAGCAACAGGTCGTCCACATACAGCGAACCCCTGTGCTTGACACCCCCGCCTCCCCCCCCCCAACCCCAGCCCCGCACAATCCCTTTCCAACCCCTCAATGCTCTAAGTGCCATTGCCAATGGCTCTATCGCCAGGGCAAAAAGCTAAGGGGCGAGCGGACACACCTGCCTTGTCCTGTGGTGCAACCTGAAATACCCTGAAATCATCCGGTTCGTCCGCACACTTGCTACCTGTCCAACAACATCAGAAGGTAGGATCCGCACTGGTCCGGATCCTTATCTTTCTTCAGTATCAGGGAGGTGGACACCTGCGATAGTGCAAGGGGGAGCTCCCTCTCTTCCTAGCCTCGTTATATGCCCTCACCAGCAGCGGCCCAAGATCCCCCCCCCCCCGCAAACATTTTATAAATCTCCACCTGAACCGGTCCGGGCACTGTGCCTTCCCTTCCTGCATCGCCCCCATACTTTCCATCTCCTCCCATGGCGGCGCATGGTCTGAAACCACAATCACCGAATACTCCGAGTCGACCACCCCGTCAGCAGCGCCTTATCCATCACAAAAAAAATCAATCCGGGAGTACAGCCTGTGCACATGGGAAAAGTAAGAAAACTCCTTCGCTCTCGGCCTTCCGAACTTCCACGGGTCCACCCCCGCAGCCCCCCATCCGCTCCATGAACCCCTTCAGCTACTATGCCACCACCGACACCTTTCCCGATCTCGGGTTCGACCGATCCAAACTTGGCTCAATGACCGTGTTAAAATCCCCCCCACCATGATCCAGGTCAGTAATCTTCCCCAGCACCGGCCTCATAAACTCAACATGATCCCAGTTTGGGGCATAAGCATTTACCAAAACCACTGGCATCCCCTCCAGCTTCGCACTCACTATCACGGACCTCCCCCAGCCCCGAATCTGCCACAATGTTCCCCACCTCGAACGCCACCTATTTGTTTACCAATACCGCCACACTGTCGTCTTCATGTCCAGTCCTGAGTGGAACACCTGCCTTACCCATCCTTTCCTCAGCCTTGTCTGGTCCCCCATCTTTATCATAGAATCACAGAATTTACAGTGCAGAAGGAAGCCTTTTGGCTCATCGGGTCTGCACCAGCCCTTGGAAATAGCACCCTGCCTAAGCCCACACCTGTACCCTATTCCAATAATCCAGTAACCCCACCTAATCTTTTTGGACACTAAGGGCAACTTAGCATGACCAATCCACCTAACCTGCACATCTTTGGACTGTGGGAGGAACCCAGAGCACCCAAAGGAAATCCACGCAGACACGGGGAGAACATGCAGACTCCACACAGTGACCGAAGTCAGGAATGGAACTTGGGACCCTGTAGCTGTGAAGCAAATGTGCTAACAACTGTGCTGCTGTGCCACCCTTTAAATGTGTCTCTTGTAAAAAAAGTCACGGCCGCCTTCAGACTCCTCAGGTGCACGAACACACGTGACCAATTGACCAGCCCATTAAGGCCTCTCACGTTCCCCGCACCCTTCCCCTGGCGATTAACCATATCCCTTTTTGGGCCAGCCCCCGGCCCGTGTCACGCAACACTCCAAGCCCACCCTCAGATGCCCATCATCATCACTCCCTCTCCCGCTGTGCCACAACAACCACACCTTTGTCAGCACCCCCCTCCCTCCCCAAACAAAACTGAAGTCCCATCCGCATCCCTGCACCAACCCACCTGCTCACCCCCCACTGTGCTCCCGTTAACTAGGAAGCCCAGCTAGCCTGGCAGCCCCCACCCAAAGCCTCCAAGCCTCCTACCCCACCCCTGAAAATGAAAAAAAAAAAGAAATGCAAATCGCTTATTGTCACAAGTAGGCTTCAAATGAAGTTATTGAGAAAAGCCCCCAGTCGCCACATTCTGGCGTCTGTTCAGGGAGACTGGTACGGGAATTGAACCCGCGCTGCTGGCCTGCATTGGTCTGCTTTAAAAGCCAGCTATTTAGCCCTGTGCTAAACCAGCCCCTTGACTCCCTTCCCTCCCCGTACGCACTCCCCCAAGAAACCAAGAAACAGAAGAACCTGCACGCACGCTTGTTGCTTGCCAAGCCCCCCGCCACCAAACCCAACAAAACATTTCAAAGGAGAAAAAGTTCTCCAGCAACCACCAAAAGAAAACATCCGCTCAAACACCAGTCCACTGTCCCACAAAATGTCCGTCTGGCATACCAACATAAAATTCCCGATTCTGGAAAGTCGCTCAGTGGCGGGCCGGGTACAGCACCCTTAATTTCATCCCCTTCTCGAAGAAGGCAGCCTTGACCCAGTTAAACCCGGCACTCCTCTTCGCCAGCTCTGCACCCAAGTCCCTGTACACCCACAGCTCGTTCCCCTCCCAGGTGCACTTCCTCGTCTCCCTCACCCATTGCAGAATCTTCTCCTTGTCCAGGATATGGTGAAACCGTACCATCGCCCTCAACCTCTCGCCCGCCTGTGGTCTCCCCATCAGTGCTCTGTGGGTCAGTCTACCTTCAGGGGCCGATCAAAGGGCCCCTCCCCCATCAGCTTTTCCAACACCTTGGCCACATACGTGCCGGCATCCCCTCCTCTGAAGTCTTTGGACATCCCTATGATCTGCAGGTTTCGTCTTCTGGAGCGGTTATCCAAATCGTCCATCTTCTCCTTCAGCCACTTTTGGGTCTCCCGCATCACTCCCATCTCGGCCACCAACAAGGTGAGCTGCTCCTAGTGCACCCCCACTGCCTCCTTCACTTTCAGGATCACCTGGCCCTGGGACTCCAGCCTTTGCTCTATACGATCAATCCCCGCTATAAGCGACTCTATCACCCTGGCGAGGTCCTCCCGAGCTTCCCTCCTCCCCTGGCTGAACTTCTCATTTAGGTCCACCAGCTGCTCCGGCAATCACTGGGTGGCAGGACACTCTGCCATCTTGCCCTGTGCCGCAGAAAGATTCTCCTGTTCCACCAGCTCTCTTCATCTTGACCCAGTTCTGGTCCGTGGATCCATCCACCAGCCACACCAATTGAGTCTCGCTTTCTCCTGGCACTCCTACACCTATTCCCATCCGAACTTCCACCCTACAAACATGGAAAGGTCCAAAACATCGACCTTGAGCGGGAGCTACCAAATGTGTGACCACTCACTCCATGGCCGCCACTGGATATCCCGAGTTTGCATCTTTGTTGACAGTTCAAATGGCTGCCTTGCAGGCTCTGGGCTTCACATTGGGACATTGGTGAGCCACTTGGATCGAATTTTCAAGAAGTCACTCCTAAACTTCAGCCTATTTCCCTCCAGCCCCAGGGTAGTGGAGGTAGCACAGTGGGAGTGGCAGGTTTTCCTCTCTTATGGCACAAGCAAATTCTCAGTATCCTCTTTATCAATCGGCATAGCAGGAACAGAAAGACAGCTGAGCCAGGCTGCCTCAGCAAGAGTGAAGGTGCTGACATCTGCAGGAAGGCCCCATTCCAGGTACACTACATTGATGATATCACATGGCCCTCGCAAATACCAGGGTGAGGTACAGAAAGTTGCCTGCTGCCCTCTACCTTCCCTGTCTTTACTGTCATAGCTTGTAATACCGACAAAGAAACTCAGAGTAGGATAAAATGCCCATCGGTGCACATATGTCACCATCCTAATGAAGAAATACCTGACAAATAAATTTGTTAGAAGGTGGATTCTTTGAAAGATATATATTTTTATCTTTTATAATTTGAGAGTAGCCAATTCATTATTCCCAATTAAGGGGCAATTTAGCGTGGCCAATCCACCTACCCTGCACATCTTTGGGTTGTGGGGGCAAAACCCACGCAAACACGGGGAGAATGTGCAAACTCCACACTGACAGTGACCTAGAGCCGGGATCGAACCTGGGAACTCGGCGCCATGAGGCAGCTGTGCTAACTACTGTGCCACCATGCTGCCCTGTTTTAAAGATATATAAGTAAAATATCTCCATGGTTATTGTAACAAAACTATGGGTGTGATCAAACGGGAACGTTTCTAAGTGTGGAATAAACTATAGTAATCCATCACCACAAGATGGCAGATAACACTTAACTAAATAAATGTTCTATTTTCCTGGGTTTTTTTGTTCAGAGGAGATTTAGCCCGACTTTATTTTTGAGGTCTTACGGCATATGTTGTGAAAGTCATTTCTGGGTGTTCTAAGAAATCATATAAGTGGCTTGGTTTTTTTTTAACCTATGGGGAAGGAAAGGATAATTCTGGACTGTGTGGTTGGGAAAAGGAGATTTTTCTTCATGTTTTAGAATAGTGTTTTCACGTTTTAATGTAATATGATAGGTATTTATTACAGCAATACTTTTGAATTTAAAACAAACACAACTATATAATCCAGGTTATTTGCCACTATTGCAAGCAGATAAGTATTGATAACTCTGAAATTGTGAAGCATTCTTACATGAAACACAATAATGAAAGCTGATCCTGCTACCAATGATCTGTCCTTAATTTGGTTCTAATAAAACTTAAATTTGAAAATGTCACTGGATTATATCAGAGGATAAAGGAGATAATTCTCTGAATTTCACCTTCAAAGACGATTTAATTGTAATAACTCCTCCTACAATCAACATGACCAAAACTAGATAACTGTTCATTCTCATTGCTGTTTGGATGAGTTTTGTTGTGTGCAAAATTATAACTGCATTTGCCCACATAGGAATACTTCAAAGCCATGGAATGCCCTACCTGCTACAGTAGTGAACTCGCCAACATTGAGGGCATTTAAAAGTTTATTGGATAAACATATGGATGATAATGGCATAGTGTAGGTTAGATGGCTTTTGTTTCGGTGCAACATCGTGGGCCGAAGGGCCTGTACTGCGCTGTATTGTTCTATGTTCTATAAACTTGTGTCCTGCCAATGCAAGTGACCCCTGTCTGCACATATTCAGAAAACCAATGATGCTATTGGCTGGAGAGGTCAGCAAAAAATGGAGTCTGGTTCAAAACGTTGAAAATGAAACCACACATTTCCATGGTTATTGTAACAAAACTGTGGGTGTGATCAAACGGAAACGTTTCTAAGTGTGGTAGTGAGCGGGAATTGCCGGGTGTTTCCCGACAGCTGACCCGGCAAGTCCACTACTGGTATCTAACGCCAATTAGGACTGGTAATGATGCCCTACAGGCTTCATGTCGGAAATGACTGTCCTGCCAGCTGATTCGCCAGGACCATGCCTGGCAGCTCCCCGCTAATGAGGGGGAGCAGCACTTAAAGCAGATCGCGCAGAGCAAACCCCAGAGTGCAGTCAGCCATACCTCCGCGCACACCGGCTCCACGATTCGGATCTGTGACCCATCCAGACTGTTAGACGCGGTGGAGACCCGATCGAATACCCTGTTCCCCTGAGGGGGTTCAGAGGGTCAGCCACTGGGCAGCCAGTGCCGCCTGGGAGACAGTTGCATCAGCCATCAGCATGGGGAGTGTCACCAGGAGGACCGCCACCAAGTGCCGCAAACTAAATTAACTCAACCGGGCCACATGGATGAGTTGGCACAGCCCCTTGACATCGGTCCTGCCTGCCATCACTGGCCACTCTCCACCCCACGCCGACCCTTTAGTTGGCACCTCATCCCCCCAGAAAAATACAGCGCCTGACACCCACCACCAAACCCCATCCATTACCAGCATCCGTGCCCATTCCTGTTCCCTGCCATAGCGATGCGTGAAGCATGTGGATCACAATGCCATCTATATGACCCCGCAGGAGAAGTTGTTCCATAACAGACACGAGAGGGCCCAGACGGGTGCCGGTTGCCGGATATCAGAGTCCTTATCCCCTACCAGGAATGGGCCCTGGAGTCGCGGGGATGACCGTGGACAGAGCGGTCACCAACGTTGACCTTGGCCTGTGCCGCAGAGCTGAGTATCCACCAGCCCCAACCCAGATGGCCTGTCACACGTGTGTTGTTCATGTGTTGTTCCTTCCCTCCCACTGACCACATATCCGTTGGACCAGCTTGTCCCGAAGCTGATGTAGACACTAGAGTGTGGCTGTGAGATTCAGAGGGGGATGTCAGCAACACTCCAGCGAGTCCATAGCCGATTGGGGATGTCCCATAGGCTATGGGCGCAGGAGATGGTGCCAGCAATGCATGGTACCGAGGCCAACACTGCTAGGGTGGCAACTGCCGTCAACTGTCTTCCATTCTCCGGCTGCTCCTGCACATCCTCCCTTGGTCATTCCTCCAACCCTTCTTGGCTTGGCTCTCCTCGTCCTCCTCCTCTGACGAGGCTACATGTTCCTCGTCCTCCATCTCCAGCACATCGCCCCGCTGCTGTGCCAGGTTGTGGAGGGCACAGCAGACCACCACAATATGGGCGCTCTCCAGGGGCCGTATTGCAATGCAACACCAGAAAGGTTGCGGTATCGGAACCACATTTTAAGCCATCTGATACTCCACTCAATGATAGTGGGGTGGCCACATTGGCCTTGCTATATCGGGTTTCCACATCGGTCATCGGCCTCCATACTGTCATCATTAGCCAGGTCCTAAGCTTTATCTTCCAAGAGCCAACCGGTCATCCTGGGGTGTCCCTTGAAGATGCCAGGAATCTCCGACTGCCCAAGGTGTGCCACACTCCCTGGGAAGTGTGCACACATGTGCATGATTTTGAGGTGACGGTCACACAGAAGTTGTACGTTCAGGGAGTGGAACCCCTTCCTGTTGATGAAGGGATGCTCCCAGACCTCCCAGTGCGTGTAAGGCGAAATGAGTGCCATCTATTACCCCCTGGACTGGGGCACCCCAGCAATGGCAGAGAATCCTGTTGGCCGGGCATATTGATGGGCCATGTCAAAGTTTATATAGTCAGCTGCCTGGGCAAACAGGACATCCATGAGTTCATGCATGGACTTGTGGACTGTTGATTGGGATATGTCACAAGTTCACGCCCTGGAATGAACCCGAGGTGTAAAGGTTCAGGGCTGCGGTGACCTTCACAGCCACCGGGAGTGGGTATCTTCCTCCCCAAAGTGATGCCAAGTCCGCAAGGACACGGCACAGGTGCCGCACCGTCCCCTTGTCGAGGCGGAGCCTCCTGCGGCACATGCCCTCTGACATCTCTTCAAAGACCAGCGACGTCTGTACACCTTGGGTCATCACCAGCCTCCGCCTCTGGGTCCTTTCCTGGGCGGCTGGGTCCTCAGGGTGTGGGGCGGGCCCCCATCCGTGGACTGCCGCCTTAAGCCGCTATCGATGCTGCTGCCGCCTTTTCCGGCGTCTGGCCGCCTGGACTGTCACCGCCACCGCGAGGGGAGCTGCTGTGGGGTCCACAATATCATCCATACTGTGATATCTGTAAGGAACTGGAGAGGGTGAGAGACCAGCAATCGGCTGTGGCTTCCACCCCAGGGCCCTCAAATCACCCAAGACCCCCCACCCTTACGCTTCCCACCTTCTTTCAGGGTGCCATCCAACGAGCCTGTTGAGCTAGGGGAGCGGCACTGCACACGCACCCCTGACCACAGCAGGGCCCCCTGGGCACTAGACCCCTGACCTCTGCCAATAACATAATTTGGACCGGGCTCATGTTCCCCAATCCACCCACCCTCTGGTTGTGGGAATATCCCCAGTGTTGCGGCCCAGCTCTTGGGTGTTTATGGTCGGCTGCTGCCCCTGCGGTATTGAAGCCTCCAGGGTTAGACAAAGTGTCCAGGCCTCACAGTGTGATTGGGATGCCAGGCAGTAGCACTCGCCTGCGACGTGCCACGTCTATCCAGGGGAATCCTCTTGGGTATATTTTAATTTAATAACAGTTCCATGATACACAAACCAAAACAAGTTACAGAGGAAACAGAAAAAAAAACAATATCCAATCGACAAGAAACAAAACCAGCAGCACCTAAGCAAGCGCCACCCTCCCCCCGCCACCCTGCCCCTCGCCCCAGCAGCAGCTCACATCAGTAGAAAGGTGTCCCAATGCGAAAATAGGAAAGCATGTGTGTAGAAAGCAACAAATGCACGTGAGCGAGAGTGTGCGTATGTGAAAGAGTATATGAGCGAAACTCTGCATGTACATGCCTGTAAGAGTGTGCGTGTGTGAAAATGAGCAGCACAGTCCACCGGAAAAGGACACACCGACAAGGGGCACAACAGAAGAGAGCAAGGAAACACGCCTCCCCTCCCAAGAGGGGGTACCGTTCAGTCCAAGAACAGTGGCCGGGAGTCTCCGTAAATGGGGCTATGTCCCCATGCCCGCCAGAAATGGGCGCTTCCGGCCGCGGGTCTGCGCATGCGCGCGGCGGCGGTTTTCGCTCCAGCCCCCACGCAACATGGCAAAGCCACACAGTGGGCCGCCGCGGAAGAAAGCGCCCTCCGATCGGTAGCCCCCAATCGCCGGCCTGGCTGTCTTGGAAGCCCGCCCAGCCCCCGGAGTCTGATTCCCCCCCCCCCCCCGCCCCCCCCCACCAGGACGGCCACCGTGGCCGCAAGTCTGAGCTCCCGCCGGGTGAAACATACAGGAAACACGCCAGCGGAACTCGGCCGGATGACCGCGGAGAATCGCCACGGGGGCCTCTTTGAATGGCCCCCGCCGGCTCCGATTCTCCGGTCGCCGGAGAATCACGTCCCGGCATCAGAGCCGATCGCAGGTCTGAGACCCCGGGCGGGATTCTTCGCAATCGGCGCGATGTCCGCCGACCGGCGCCAAAAACGGCACGAATCAGTCCGGCATCCCGCCGCCCCAAAGGTGTGGAATTCTCCGCATCTTGGGGAGCCGAGCCCTCACCTTGAGGGGCTAGGCCCGCGCCGGACTGATTTCCGCCCCGCCAGCTGGCGGGAAAGGCCTTTGGTGCCCCGCCAGCTGGAGCGGAATTGACTTTGCCGTGCGGGCATGCGTGGGAGTGTCAGAGGCCGCTCACGGCATCCCCGCGCATGCGCAGTGGAGGGGGTCTCTTCCGCCTCCGCCATAGTGGAGACCATGGCAAAGGCGGCGAGGGCAGGCTCCGGGGTCCTGGGAGGGGGTGCGCGGGGCGATCTGGCCCCGGGGGGAGCCCCCACGGTGGCCTGGCCCACGATCGGGAAAAGAGTACCCCCACGGCACAGGCCCGCCCGCGGATCGGTGGGCCCCGATCGTGGGCCAGGCCACCGTGGGGGCTCCCCCCGGGGCCAGATCGCCCCGCGCACCCCCTCCCAGGACCCCGGAGCCTGCCCTCGCCGCCTTGTCCCGCTGTTCGAAGGGTGGTTCAATCCACGCCGGCTGGCGTGGCTTGACAGCGGCGGGACTTCGGCCCATCGTGGACCGGAGAATCGCCGGGGGATTTCTGCCGACCGGCGCGCGCGATTCCCGCCCCTGCCGAATCTCCGGTGGCGGAGAATTCGCGGCACTGCGGGGGTGGGATTCACGCCGGGCCCCGGCGATTCTCCGACCCGGTGGGGGGTCGGAGAATCGCGCCCCCCATTCTCCGCCCCTGTGACTAGCGCGATTTCTGCGTGGAGGCTCGGTGAATCCCGGACAGTGCCATTGTACAAAAGTCAAGGCAAAATACAGAGCATACACAGAAACTGCAAAACAGGCAACAGTACAATAAAAATACCAACATTACATCATGAACAAAATGGATAAACAATCAATAAGAAAACAAAGCCACAAGCACGCGAGCCACGCACACTCGCACCACTCCCCCCCCCCCTCCCCTCCCTCCACCAACCACCCCCCTCCCCCAGCTCCAGCAGCAGTGGAAAGTTGCCCAACAGTGGCACGGAGCAAGGCTGGAGAGAGAGAGAGTGAAACTCCTCATCTTCACCAGCACGGGTAAGCTCGCCATACACTGAGCCACAGATCAGGAGGGGCTGCAACTGGCGAGCACACAGCCGCTATGCAAGAAACAATAATCAACAATATCACAACCTCAAGCTTATCATTCCCCACATAAACCAACAACAGTACAAAAGGAAAACAAAAACACCAGGGCGGCACAGTGGTGCAGTGGTTCACACTGCTACCCCACAGCGCCAGGGACCCAAGTTCAATTCAGGCTTTGGATCACTGTGGAGTTTCCACTTTTTCCCCGTGTCTGCATGTGTTTCTTGCTTGTGCTCTTGTTCGCTCCTACAGTCCAAAGATGTGCAGGTGAATTGGCTATGCTAAATTGCCCCTTTCTGTTAGGTTAAGAGGTTATGGGTTAAGAGAGGGCGGGGGAGTGAGTTTGGGTGGAGTACCCTTTCAGAGGGTCAAAGCAGACTTGATAGGTGAATAGCTTCTTTCTGCAAGAAGAAACTACCTGCACAGCACCCAAATCAGAAGCTGCAGATAGCTACTAATACAAAAAGTCACCAGTATTCCATCAAGGCATCCCAACACAACGCCAAGTTGCACAGTCAAATCGGGCCGCTGCCCCTCCACTCCTGCAGTTCCAGCATCTGGTCTCATTAACAAGTAATACACAGTTCCAGACATAAGTCAATAAACAGTCAAAAGTCAATAAACAAAAAATATTCCAGCGAAGATATCAACAAACTGCAAGAACAAACCCTCCTCCATTTTCAGCCCAGTAGTAGGCCAGCCGAAATCCTCCCCTTGACTCTCATCAGGTCAAAAGGGCAGCTTCAAGCAGAAACACATTGCAGTAACGAGCAGGCCTTCCTCCTCTCTCTTCCCCTCTGGCAGCTTCCAGGAGCAGAATCTCAAAACAGGAACAGTCAGTCCCTGAAGCCACACCAACTCAAAGAATAGCAGAGGAGTAAGAAAGCACCGCTTCCCCTTCTGCAGAAGATACTAGGCTTGTTCCCAGCTTTCCTTTGCCTCATTCCAGGCTTCAGAAGCAGAAATGGCAGCAGCAAACAAAACACTAGGTCTTCAAGCAGTTTGTAGCAAAACGCAGGAGAGCACAGAGCACACACAACCTGCAGCCACTTGGGAGCAGTGAAGTACTCACATTACTAACATTGCCAATTCCCTATTAGCTGTCTTCAGCTGTGCGGCCAGAGGCCGCCACAGTCAGTGGGAGTTAAAGTGACCTGCACCATATTACCATGGACGAGGCTCTGTCCTGGTGGTGTTTGGTGGGACAGACAGGCAGCAGCTGAAGTTGCCCCTGTTATGGGCATACATGATCCGGGGGGAAGCAGTTAGGAACCAAAGGCGCTGAGCCCCTCATCCCCAGCCCAGAGGCGAACCCCCACCAATGGCGGCCGACGGTCCCGACCGGGCCTGTCCCCACCTGGGGGCTCCCCCAACCACCCCAAACACAGGGGCAGCTGCCCCAGTGCCCTCAGGCTGATTGCCTTGTTTCAAAGATGGCCACTCACATCCTCCGACCTCCACAGCAGCCATTGTGCCAGCGTCACATTTTTAAATGGATGTGCTAAAGGGCACCCGTGTGACTGCTCACTGGGGAGCCGGTTAGATCACAGGAGGCCGTTCCATTATTATTATTAATCAGAGTTTTATCTGTCCACAAGATTCCTTTTGATCCTGAAGTATCACTACATTTATTTGAATGCTAAGTCGGTAAAAGCACACTTCAATTCCTAGAAGATCACAGAATAGTTACGATGCAGGAGGAGGCCATTTGTCTGCACCGGCTCTTCAAACTAATATCATGACTTAGTGTTGTTCCCCCGCCTTGTCCCCATACCCCTGCACATTATTTTTATTCAAGTAATGATCTAATGCCCTCTTGAATACAGATGAGGTAATTAATTATGGGAGTGGCTGATGTTGCTGACTGCAAGGAAATAGCTAGTATAAAAATCCAAAAACATAACAATAATCCCTGCCGAATTTAATACCTCCCCCAAACACAGGTTCCAGGGAGGTGTGGCACATGATTGAGCAAGATGATGCAGGGTATGAATCCCACTGCCTCCCCTAATTACATTCAGGGCAGAAAGTATTTTTTTAATTCATTGGCTGGACCAGCATTTGTTATCCATCCCTAATTGCCCTTGAACTGAGTGGCTTGGCCATTTCAGAGGACAGTTGTGATTCAACCACATTGCTTTGGGTCTGGAGTCACATTGCAGATTTGCTCCCGAAAGGACATTAGTGAACCAGATGGGTTTTACAACTATGGACAATGGTTTCCTGGTCATCATTAGACCTTCTTAATTCTAGATTTTTACTGAATTTACAATTCACCATGTGCCCTGATGGGATATTTACCCTAGAGCTTTATTCTGGTCTCTGGGTTGCTAATCCCGTGACAAAACCACTAAGCACCCCCACCCCATCTACCTATGAGTGGGATGGGATTGCAGGAAGAGGGTGAGGAGGGTGGACTGAGTCAAAGGAAAGGGGAGGGTTGCGCCTCTCTGCAGTCCCGCCCCTTTCCAATGCCGAGCCCCTTGAACGACCTGATGTAGCTTGTGTGTGACCATCCAACCTGGGCACCAACTGAGACACTTACGTGCGAATGAAAGGCCTTGAGAGCCGTATCCAATACCAGGGGTGAACAGGGACTTGCCATGCAGTGCCAAAAAGCAAACTCCGTCAGCATTGCCTGCAGCCATCTCGGGGAGGTCCCACGTTCTCAGCCACTCAGTGCCTGATCAATGGACCTGGCATTGGAAAGGGGTGAGACTGCGGAGAGACACCACCCTGCCCTTTCATCTGACCCCCTCCACCCACTCGCCAATAACCCTCTCTGTGTGACCCCCATCCCGCTCTCACTTACCTTTCTCCAAGGATCTAATGATCAGCCTTGGTGAAGGCCCGAGTGCATTTCTTGCAGTAGTCACCGCTCTCTAATGGAGAGCTGCCACCCTTTGATTGACCAGCAGCTTTTGGGGATGGATTTGCATCCCATTGAGGGAATTGCAGCAATGAAATGTCCCCAGTGGAGCTGGGAGGCCTGACAGCAGGCTTACCTCTGCCAATCAGGAACTTAATTCCCTCAGGGATCCTGGAGATTGGGTCAGCAGGGGTGCTGCCAGTTTTGGTGACGGATATCAGACCCCCCACTAGCCTTATTACATTCGATCAACAGGCTTTTCTTGGTACAAGTCTCTAAGATGACACACCTGGCAATAAATGTTTGGAAACACTTAGATAGACTTGATAATGAATAGCTGAGTCATTCAGGATGACGCCTGTTCATCTAGTCTGACTCACTAACAAAATCTAGCTATGGGATCGTTCCCACACAACTCCAAATAATCTTCCAGGCTAAACATGACTGGATAGGGCATCCTGACTGGAATAGCAGTGGGAGCCTTACCTGTGCTGTGTGCTGGTTCACTGAAGTATTAAATGGTTACATTTCAACAATGCATAATACACACACGGTGGTCTATCAGACTTGGCTTTACCAACCAACCAACAACTTTGCTTTCAGGTCTTGGGTAAATAGAATACGTCACCATGAGGAGAGGATGGACACTCCACATTGAACAAACAGGATGATGACAGATGGGCAGAGGTTTTTCTATCAGTCGGTGATGGTTTTCTTGGACGGCCAAATATCTATTTGACCTAAAGTTTGATGTAACCATATTAATGTAAGCTTTTAATTCTTGGAGGATTAAATTTGGCTATTTGAATCCATCAAAATAGGACATATTTATGAATTTGTGGAAGGATAACCAAAAAAGAAGTATCTCAAGCATTGGAAAGAATTCTCAAACTCAATGGGTGCAATCATTCGGCCTCGTTGCACTCTCGCTCAAGCGTAACAAGCCAGTGAATAGTGGGAGAGGCCAAAAACGGGATCCGCCCCGGGCGGCAAATGGTTTGCATGCAACCTTCTCGCTCCCGTAGGCGAAATCGGGATCTTACCATAGTGTGGCGAGAAAGCAATTATCACCTCTTAAGCCCCATTTACATACTGGGGGCATCTGCTCGCGGCGCCACCATGCCAACCCTCGATCGTGTTTACTCTGCCAATCAGGAATTTCATTCCCTCAGGGATCCTGGAGATTGGGTCAGCAGGGGTGCCTGCCCACCTGCCCCACCGATCACCCATACCCCCCACCGACTGCTGAGGCCTCTGGCTGCGGGGCTC
The DNA here is from genome assembly GCF_047496885.1 of Scyliorhinus torazame. Taxonomy (NCBI): domain Eukaryota; kingdom Metazoa; phylum Chordata; class Chondrichthyes; order Carcharhiniformes; family Scyliorhinidae; genus Scyliorhinus; species Scyliorhinus torazame. The sequence goes on along the minus strand of NC_092715.1, from coordinate 100,920,468 downwards.
AAGGCTATTGCTGATAGGGAATTGGCAATCGTGGTTAAGTGAGCAATTCACAGATGCCAAGTGCATTCCCATGGGTGGGCGGGGCCATGTAGCCTGTGGGAGTCTTTGCCCAATCACACCTTGATGCCTGGACACGGGCTTCAAAAATGCAGGAGGCAATACCACACACGCAACATCCGAACACCCAGGGGATGGGACACAGCTCCGGGGACATGTCAACGGCCGAAGGGTGGGTGAACGCCACGGAGAGAACAAAGAACAATGCAGCACAGGAACAGGCACTTCAGCCCTCCAAGCCTGCGCCGATCACGTGTCCTATTTAGACCAACCACCTGTATCCTTCTATAACCGGTCTATTCATGTGTCTATCCAGATAAGTCTGAAAGGTCACTAACGTATCTGCCTCAACCACCTCACTTGGCAGTGCTTTCCAGTCCACCCACCTTCTGTGTAAAAAACTTCTCCCGCACATCTCCACTGAACCTTTCCCCCTTACCTTGAACTTGTGCCTCCTTGTAATTGTCATTTCTGCTCTGGGTAGAAGGTCTGGGGGATGCCTGGAGAGATGGACAAAGGGTCTGGGGGTCATAAGAACATTCAAACATAAGAACTAGAAGCAGGAGTAGGCCATCTGGCCCCTCGAGCCTGCTCCACCATTCAATGAGATCATGGCTGATCTTTTGTGGACTCAGCTCCACTTTCCCGCCCGAACACCATAATCCTTTATTCCTTTGTTCTTCAAAAAACTATCTATCTTTAACTTGAAAACATCAGAGAGGTGGAATTCAGGGGAGCTGGTACCCACCATTGCCACTCCATGGGACAGGTCCGGGTTGGCACTCAGTGCCCCTCCTCCTGGTTGGTGCCCATTGGGGCCTGGGTTCACCTTGGGGTGGAGGGGCAGCTAGTTTGAGTCCCAGTTCCCCCTGAATCATGTGGCTCTGTCAGCCCTGACAGCTCCCCAATGTCTGCACTATGGTGTCGACGCCCTCGGCGATGCTCCTCAGTGACTGGGCCATGCTTTGCAGCACCTCAGCCATGCCCACCTGAGATTGGACTAGCTCCGAAGTGCCTTGATCATGCCGTCATCGACTGCGCGACACCTTGGACACCTTCACTAATGGTGCCGATGTCATGCACCAGGCTCTTCACTGTGGTCACCACCCTAGCAATGTTGGCCTCAGTGCCACTCATTGCCATCTCCTGCGCCGGTTGCCTATGGGACTCAACCAAGAGGCTATGGATCTGCTGGAGCGACACTGTCATCTCCCTCTGAATGTCCCGGCTGCTCCCTATCATCTCCATCAGCTCCGGGCACCCACTTCCAGAGGCTCAGTATCAGGTTGGGACCCAGCTGGGTCCTGGTATCCAGCCGCCTCCGACTACTGGCTCGCCTGGGGGATCCTGCCTCCACCCGATGTGCATCATCAACGGTGTGGTGCTCACCAGATTGTGCCCCAGAGTGCTGACCACTAGTACTTCCCACCGAGATGTGTGTATCTACCCTGGTGGAGAGTGGGGATGACAGTTGAGCCACAACTGTAACAGTTGCTTCTTTGGAGCTCTCCTCCGAGGTGTTCTCTTCGGCGTCAGGAGAGGGGACTGCCCGGGATGGGCCGGCTCCATCGGCTGGGAGAATGGGCATCTGGTCAGTGGGAGGGATGGATCAGTCATAAAGGCAATCAGTACTCATGTTCGACAGGTCCTCCAGGTGAAGCCCGGTGATTCTTCACCCCTGAAACGTCCACCAGCCTCCGTGTTGATGACCACCCTGTCGGCCACACCAGTCACCTTCAGGGCCCCTGCCTCGAAGGAGGTGAGGATTCTGATGTCCGGCACCCCATCACCAGGCTGGGCCCTCTCCCGCTGATTGTGGGCGAGCTTTTCCTGAGGAGACACAGAGAGGGCATCATTAGCCACACGCGTGGATCAGAGAGGTGGGAGGGGGGATGTGAAAGTGGGGGTATGGATGCTCCCTTGCGGGGGCATTGGTGTCTACTCACTCATGCTGCCTGGTATAGAATGTTGACCCTTTTTTTGGCACCAAAAGCCAGTCCTCCTGGTGATACTTCCCGAGCTGACGGCTGCCACCACCTCGTCCCAGGCAGCACTGGCTGCCATGTGCCTCACCCTCCGGGATCCTTGGGGGAACAGGATATCCCTTCTGGCCTCCACCGTGTCCAGGACCCTCCCTAGGTCAGATCCCCGAATCTTGAGGCTGGTCTCCTCGGCGCCATTATTGCGAGCTGGCTGGGGTTGGCTGAGCAAGTACAGTTTAAATGACGCTCAAACTTGTTAGCGGGTGGCAGGTGAGCGAGGTGCTGGTGAATCAGCTGGCGAGCCTTCATTTGTGGTCAGAAGCCCGTGAGGCCTCGTTAAGTAGACCAATTAACGTTGAATTCAGTTGCCGGCCTCGCTGGACCGAGCGCCGGGAAGCTCGCGGCAATTCTCGCTTGTTACCGCACTTCGGAATTTTTCTGGAGAATCGTGCCCAATCATTCCAAAATCCAGTTTTCATATGAAGAGAATATAGATTTGAATAAATATCCATGCTTTCTTTATTTCTTCAAATGAGTGACTGAGAGCATTTTTTAATCATTGAAGGGTGGGGTGGCCACTAAAATTCTGAAGGGGTTCCTTACCTCAATCTGGCAAAATGTTTTTTTCATTTTTTTAAAATGTAGAGTACAGAATTATTTTTTTTCCAATTAAGGGGCGATTAGTGTGGCCAATCCACCTAACTTTCACATCTTTGGGTAGTGGGGGTGAAACCCACGAAGACATGGGGAGAATGTGCAAACTCCACACGAACAGTGACCCAGGGCCGCGTTTTGAACCCGGGTCCTCAGCACCGCAGTCCCAGTGCTAACCACTGCACCATATGCTGCCTCCAATCTGGCACATTACAGGAAAATAAAAACGTAAGTCCCATCTTGGCTGCAAAAGCTCATTTACCAGAATGTTCCCTCACTCTCATTTTGCTAATTTGTCTCTCTTCGTTTGTATTCCTGAAGAAATTAGGAGGAATTTTAATCTAGCCTGTCCAGGAACAGAATGAAAATGCAGTTAAAATGGCTGTGCAAAAACTACAAGACATAGGAGCAGAATTATGCCATTTGACCCATCGAGTCTGCTCTGCAGTTGAATCATGGCTTGTATGTTTCTCATCCACATTCTCCTGCCTTCTCCCAGTAACCCCTTATTAATCAAGAACCTATCTATCTCTGTCATAAAGACACTCAGTGACTTAGCCTCCACAGCCTTCTCTGGCAATTAGTTCCACAGATTTATCACCCTCTGGCTGAAGAAATTCCTCCTCATCTCAGTTACAAAGGATCATCCCTCCAGTCTGAGGCTGTGTCCTTGGGTTCTAGTCTCTCCTACACACCTTCTCCACATCCACTCTATCTAGGTCTCTCAGTATTCTGTAAGTTTCAGTGAGATGCCTTTTCATCCTTCTAAACTCCATCGAGTGCAGACTCAAAGTCCTTAACTGCTCCTTATATGACAAGCCCTTCATTCCAGGCATCATTCTTGTGAACCTCCTCTGGAGGCCCCTCCAAAGCCAGCCCATCCTTCCTTAGATACGGGGCCCAAAACTGCTCACCATATTCCAAATAGGGTCTGACCAGAGCCTTCTACACCCTCAGCAGTGTTTCCCTGCTCTTGTATTCTGGCCCTCTCAAAATGAATGTTAATATTGTATTTGCCTTCCTAAATTCCAACTGAACCTGCATGTTAATCTGACAAGAATCCTGAACGAGGACACTTAAATCACGTTGTGCTTCAGATTTCCGAAGCCTTTCCCCATTTAGAAAATCGTCTATACCTCTATTCTTCCTACCAAAGTACATAACCTCACACTTTTCCACACTGTATTCTATCTGCCACTTCTTTGCCCTTTCTCCTAGTCCTTCTGCAGCCTCCCCGTTTCCTCAACACTACCTGTCTCACTACCTTTGCATCATCTGCAAACTTAGCAACAAGGCCCTCAGTTCCTTCTTCCAGATTGTTGTTGTATATCACGAATAGTTGTGGTCCCAACACTGACCTCTGCGGAACACAACTAGTTACTAACTGGCATCCTGAAAAAGATCCCTTTATCCCCTTTTTCTGTGTTCTGCTAGTCAGCTAATCCTCTATCTATGCCAGGTGGCACAGTAACACAGTGGTTAGCATTGTTGCTTCACAGCACCAGGGTCCCGGGTTCAATTCCCGGCTTGGGTCACTGTCTGTGCAGAGTCTGCATGTTGTCCCTGTGTCTGTGTGGGTTTCCTCCGGGTGCTCCGGTTTCCTCCCACATGTTCCAAAAGACATGTTTGTAGGTGAATTGGACATTCTGAATTTTCCCTCTGTGTACCCGAACAGGCGGCGGAATGTGGCGACTAGGGACCTTTCACGGTAACTTCATTGCAGTGTTATTGTGAGCCTACTTGTGACAATAAAGGTTATTATTATTATTACTTTGTCCCTGACACCATGGGCTCTTATCTTATTTAGCAGCCTCTTGGACTGCAACTTGTCAAAAGCCTTCTGGAAATCCAAATAGATCACGTCCACTGGCTCTTCTTTATCTAATTTCCTTGTGACCCCCTCAAAGAATTCTAACAGTTTGTCACGCATGACCTCCCCTTGAAGAAGACCGTTGACCTTTCCTACTGGATTCCTCGCCACCATCATGTTAACAAGGCCAGTTATTTAGGATGGCCAAGGCATGCATACTGATTCAGGTTTATGAAATCATGGTCCTGGGATGTCATTAAGATCTTGGTGATATTTTTCAGTCTACTGCATGCACAGGTGATCTTTGACATAAAATTCAGAATGTAATAAACACATAAAAATTCTAAACTTCAGGTTAAAAGCCACATACTCACCCAGAAATTTGATTCCAGCAGCTTTCTTCCTCCCTTGCACAAACATAATAATAATAAGTATAATAGGTATCATTGATCTTTACATTATTCCAAGTTCTTTGTGCAACCATCACTACCTCTGTTCAGCTAGCTTACTCCTGTATTCTTCACCTGGTCAGCTTGCTCCTTATGTTTGAAATCCCCATTTTGTGGGGAGGTTGGGGGGGGGGAGGCTGCATAGGACAGTACTGGATTGGAAATGACTATTTGTCTGTTTGAGCAGTTCCAATGAATTGGCATAAGATTATAAAGAGAGCATGCACAGGATTCTTTCTCCCAAGAAACAGACCACAAGTTATAGGCGACTCCATACTGGCTGGCGTTCCACCACATGCTTAAAATAGTTAGCCCTGCACCATCTGGTAATGAGAGGAGGTGAAGTGCTGGGATTGTGACCTTCACTATGCCTTTCATCCTTCTTCATGAATACACAACCCAGGCATTGGATTTCATTCCTCCTTGCTTAAACATAATACAGTTTGCACTCCTGTTCTCAATCCTGCCTCTCCTTCTTCTCCTGGGCCCACAGGGTTTAGGCCTGACAGTTCATTCATCGCATGTTGAATTGATTCTTGGAATATTTTACAGTTGAAATAAACCCAGCTCAATGGAAATTAGATCAAAGATAAAGCATTTTGTCAGAACAGCTGTCATCACATTTTGCTCCATTGTTGGTGTGATTAAACAGGCAAAGCTTGTAGTAACTTGGACTAGCAAGAAGTGGAAACTCAACACAGCTCCCTCTGGGAAGGGGATGTGGGTAATTAAAACATTCTAGAGTAAGTGACTGGAGTGGAGATGGTATGAATAACAGGTTTTTAACTGCATGGAATGAATTATGATATTTCTTCCTTGCTCTGTTAAGTTCTCCAAGTTTGCTTTAAATGTTTTAAAAGTTAATAACTACTCGAAAGAAACCCAACAAACCCTTACTTTCAAAGTCACATGAATGTACTTTTAAAATTTATTTCCTAATTTTCCCCATATCGCACTGTGATCCGCCTAACAGCTGGAAGTAGAACAATGCTAAATTACAGAACTTCATTTGACAATGCCACATAGTCAGCTCGTACATTTATAAAACTATACATAAAAATGCATATGCCATTCATTATGCGATTGGACAACGTCTTGTCCTGAAACATACTGATTTATGCTGGTGTGGTTTTGAAATTCTTCTCTGACGCAACTAATGTATATATTCTTCTCACCACAGATCATTTGGTCCTTCTGGAGTTCAGGGACAAACCAGATCATCCATGCAAAACAGATACACTCCAACAGCAAGATAGAGGCAGTGACACTCACACCAGAATCCTCTATGTTATTTATTGCCACTTGATAATTCATCTGGAACATAAGATGCCATGCTGCCAATCAGGTGTGTATTAGGTGGTAAGCAAATATAAAAGTTCAGCTCACAAGTCTTTTTGGATAGGGTTAAATTGGATAATTACAGGGTGTGCACAATACAAAATGTTGACTTTTTCAATGTTAAAGTTCAATATCTGAAATACTCTTTTAGTTGGACAGCTTGAATATTACAATGGATAACAAACTGAAGATTGACATCCCACATGGAAGCCAGAGGGGAATTTTCAGCAGCGTGTTAGTATAGTGATGTGTGACAGTGTTACAAACAACTCTAACTGAAACCAGTTCTGAGACTAAGATTGCAGAAATCAGAGAAGGACTCTAATTATCATTGAAGGAAGGTTGGCAGAGATTAAGGATTTATTCTGGTTTCAGGCAGATTAATGCAAGAACACTGGTTCAACTCTGAAGGGAGCTATAAACTACTTGAGCAGGTTAAGAGGTTGGGCAAAAAGGCGTCACAAAATTTAAAAAAGAGAAACGTGAGGTGATACTTTTTGGGAGGTAGAATAAGAAGAGGAAATATGAAGAGGTTGAGATACACAAATCTTCAAAAGTATGAGGAGAAATTGATAAAGGTGTTGTTACAACTAGGTAAGGAGCAGTGAACTGGCTTTCTCTGTATTCAACCCTTTCAGATGGTTGCAACAAAGTATTTTCTTAAATTTATTTGCAACAAAAATGCCTTTTCAAATCAAAAGTACTTACTATTTAATGAGGAGCCAATCGAACCAGATTTTCGTGAGTCAAAGAAAGTGTCTTGGGAAGCACAGTAGCACAGTGGTTAGCACTGTGGCTTCACAATGCCAGGGTCCCAGGTTTGATTCCCGCTTGGGTCACTGTCTGTGTGGAGTCTGCATATTCTCCCCGTGTCTGCGTGGGTTTCTTCCGGGCGCTCCAGTTTCCTTCCACAAGTCCCGAAAGACTGTTAGGTGAATTGAACATTCTGAATTCTCCCTCAGTGTACCCGAACGGGTGCCGGAATGTGGCAACAGGAGCTTTTCACAGTAACTTCATTGCAGTGATAATGTAAGCCTACTTGTGACAATAAAGATTATTATTATGATAAAGCATACGATTATTAGTTATTGAACTGGAGACCAAAATAGTACAGGATGTGAACACATGTTCAAACGCACATGTGCACACATTGGGCGTCATTCTCCGACCTCCCAGCGGGTCGGAGAATGGCCGTTGGCCGCCGTGAATCCCGCCCCCGCCGGTTGCCGAAGTCTCTGAAGGGAGAAAAGTCGGCGGGGCGTTAATGTCGCCGCTGCCGTCGGAGAATGGCACGGGTCTGCGCAAGGCAGCCGATTTTCGGCCTGCCGATATTCTCCCTTCCGGATGGGCCGAAGTCCCGTCGACGTGATGACCGTTCACGTCAAAATAAATTAAACCTCCTTTTCATCGGCGTGACCCTGTGCTCCAGGTTCACGCCGACCAGCGTGGAGGTGAGTGACGGCCTGGGGGGTTGGCTCTGGGCAGGCAATGGCGTGGCCGCAGTCTGAATGCGTGAGGAGAGGTGTGTCTCGGGTTGTGTGTGTGTGTGTGCGGCGGAGAGGGGGGTGGTTAGAGTGGGCTGGGCTCCGGGGGAGTGCCGGGAGGGGGGTCCGTGCCGGGGAGGGGGATGGGGGGTCCGTGCCGGGGAGGAGGTTGGGGGGGGTCCGTGCCGGGGTGGAGGTTGGGGGGGGTCCGTGCCGGGGAGGGGGATGGGGGGGTTCCGTGCCGGGGAGGAGGTTGGGGGGGGGTCCGTGCCGGGGAGGTGGATGGGGGGTCCGTGCCAGGGAGGAGGTTGGGGGGGGTCCGTGCCGCGGAGGGGGATGGGGGGTCCGTGCCGGGGAGGAGGTTGGGGGGTGTCCGTGCCGGGGAGAGGGATGCGGGGGTCTGTGCCGGGGTGGAGGTGGGGGGGGTCCGTGCCGGGGAGGGGGATGGGTGGGGTCCGTGCCGGGGAGGGGGATGGGGGGTCCGTGCCGGGGAGGGGGATGCGAGGGCAAGTGAGTTGGTCCACCTGGCCAGGTGCCAGCCTCCAACAGTTGGACCCATGCGGTCCATGCCACCTGGCTGGGGGAAGGAGTGGATATGGGCAATGATGACATGTCGTCATTCCCCCCCCCCCCCCCCCCCCCCCACCAGGCCGTCATGTTTTCCGATCATCCAGCGATGTTGGCCGCCGTGGCGGCAGCCGCTAATGTCTATGTTGCCCTGGATGAGGAGGAGGAGGAGGAGGAGGAGCGTGCCAGAGAGGCGGTGCAGGCTGCCGCAGAGGGACAGGCGGCAGCCGCCCAGGCTGGAGGAACACCTGACCGACAGGAGGAGGAGGGGAGGAGGACGTCGCGGCCCCACGGCAACGGAGGCAGCCGAGGGCGCCCCGTGTGTACCGGCCCCGGCAGTCATACCAGGACCTCACGGACCGGGAATGCAGGAGGAGACTCTGGATGAGGCGGGAAACCGTGGCACACATCTGCCACCTGCTGGCACACCTGTCACCGCGTGGCACTGGCGGGGGACACCCTCTCCCCGTGTCCGTCAAGGTTACGGTGGCCATGAACTTTTATGCAACGGGGTCATTCCAGGCACCGAGTGGGGACCTGTCCGGCATATCGAAGACATCGGTGCATCGGTGCATCCGGGCAGTGACAGATGCCCTATATGCCATGGCGCACCGCTACATCCGCTTCCCCGTGGACCGGGCCAGCCAAGATGCCCGGGCCGTGGGCTTCTCTGCCGTGGCCGGGTTCCCCATGGTCCAGGGCGCGATCGATGGGATGCACGTCGCCGTGCGGACACCTGCAGATAACAGGGCCGTGTTCACCAATAGGAAGGGGACCTATTTGATGAACATACAGGTGGTCTGCGACCACCGCATGATGATCCTGCACGTCTGCGCCCGTTACCCAGGCAGTGTACACGACTCATACGTGTTGTCGCGATCATCCATCCCCTGCATGTACGAGGGACGCCATCCCCGGCTGAGGGGCTGGTTGCTGGGTGACAGGGGCTACCCATTGCGATCGTGGCTGATGACGCCTATACGGAGGCCACGCAATGAGGCGGAGAACCGCTCCTGTGAGGGAGCCTCGGGAGCGATTACATCACAGCCAGCAGGTAAGTGATTGGCTTGTAACTGGTAAGTGATTTCTCTCTCTTTGACTTTCTCTTAGCTGTGTAGTGTAGTTCAAATTTAACTTCAGGTTTAAGTCATGGCAGGAGAGCTCAGACCCGTGTCATGCTCCTCTTGTGAGATGTGGCAAGTCAGGGACCCTTCTGGTGTCCCTGACTCCTTCATCTGCAAGAAATGTGTCCAACTGCAGCTCCTGTTAGACCGCTTGACGGCTCTGGAACTGCGGATGGACTCACTTTGGAGCATCCGCGATGCTGAGGAAGTTGTGGATAGCACATTCAGTGAGTTGGTCACACCGCAGATTAAAATTACTGAGGCAGATAGGGAATGGGTGACCAACAGACAGAGGAAGAGTAGGAAGGCAGTGCAGGGATCCCCTGCGGTCATCTCCCTCCAAAAGAGATTGACCGTTTTGGAAACTGTTGGGGGAGATGGCTCACCAGGGGAAGGAGGCAGCAGCCAGGTTCATGGCACCGTGGCTGGCTCTGCTGCACAGAAGGGCGGGAAAAAGAGTGGCAGAGCTATAGCGATAGGGGATTCAATTGTAAGGGGAATAGACAGGCGTTTCTGTGGACGCAAACGAGAATCCAGGTTGGTATGTTGCCTCCCTGGTGCAAGGGTCAAGGATGTCTCGGAGCGGCTGCAGGGCATTCTGGAGGGGGAGGGTGAACAGCCAGCTGTCGTGGTGCATATAGGCACCAACGATATAGGTAAAAAACGGGATGAGGTCCTACAAGCTGAATTTAGGGAGTTAGGAGTTTAACTAAAAAGTAGGACCTCAAAGGTAGTAATCTCAGGATTGCTACCAGTGCCACGTGATAGTCAGAGTAGGAATGACAGGATAGCTAGGATGAATACGTGGCATGAGAGATGGTGCAAGAGGGAGGGTTTCAAATTCCTGGGACATTGGGACCGGTTCTGGGGGAGGTGGGACCTGTACAAATCGGACGGTCTGCATCTGGGTGGGACCGGAACCAATGTTCTCGGGGGTGTGTTTGCTAGTGCAGTTGGGGAGGGTTTAAACTAATGTGGCAGGGGGATGGGAACCGATGTAGGAAGTCAGTGGGGACAGAAACAAAAGGCAGGAAGGGAGAGTGTGTAAAGCATGACCAGAGAAAGCAGGGCAGAGAGCAAGGAAGGTCTACATTAAACTGCATTTATTTCAATGCAAGGGGCCTGACGGGCAAAGCGGATGAACTCAGGGCATGGACGGGCACATGGGACTGGGATATTATAGCTATGACTGAAACATGGCTAAGGGAGGGGCAGGACTGGCAGCTCAATGTTCCGGGGTACAGATGCTATAGAAAGGATAGAACAGGAGGTAAGAGAGGAGGGGGAGTGGCGTTTTTGATTAGGGAGAACATCACGGCAGTACTTAGAGGGGATATATCCAATTGGTGGAACTGAAAAATAAGAAGGGCGAGATCACCTTGGTAGGACTGTACTACAGGCCCCCAAATAGTCAGCGGGAAATTGAGGAGCAAATATGTAAGGAGATTACAGATAGCTGCAAGAATAATAGGGTGGTAGTAGTAGGGGACTTTAACTTTCCCAACATTGACTGGGACAGCCATAGCATTAGGGGCTTGGATGGAGGGAAATTTGTTGAGTGTATTCAGGAGGAATTTCTCATTCAGTATGTGGATGGACCGACTAGAGAGGGGGCAAAACTTGACCTCGTCTTGGGAAATAAGGAAGGGCAAGTGACAGAAGTGCTAGTGAGAGATCACTTTGGGACAAGTGACCATAACTCCATTAGTTTTAAGATAGCTATGGAGAATGATAGGCCTGGCCCAAGAGTTAAAATTCTTAATTGGGGCAAGGCCAATTTTGATGGTGTCAGACAGGAACTTGCAGAGGTAGATTGGGGGAGACTGTTGGCAGGCAAAGGGACGGCTGGTAAATGGGAGGCTTTTAAAAATGTGTTAACCAGGGTTCAGGGTAAGCACATTCCCTTTAGAGTGAAGGGCAAGGCTGGTAGAAGTAGGGAACCCTGGATGACTCGAGATATTGAGACTCTGGTCAAAAAGAAGAAGGAGGCATATGACGTACATAAGCAACTGGGATCAAGTGGATCCCTTGAAGAGTATAGAGATTGTCGAAATGGAGTTAAGAGGGAAATCAGGAGGGCAAAAAGGGGACATGAAATTGCTTTGACAAATAATGCAAGGGAGAATCCAAAGAGATTCTACAGATACATAAAGGGGAAAAGAGTAACTAGGGACAGAGTAGGGCCTCTTAAGGATCAACAAGGGCATCTATGTGCAGAGCCACAAGAGTTGGGTGAGATCCTGAATGAATATTTCTCATCGGTATTCACGGTGGAGAAAGGCATGGATGTTAGGAAACTAAGGGAAATAAATAGTGATGTCTTGAGAAGTGTGCATATTACAGAGGAGGAGGTGCTGGAAGTCTTAAAGCGCATCAAGGTAGATAAATCCCCGGGACCTGATGAAATGTATCCCAGGATGTTGTGGGAGGCTAGGGAGGAAATTGCGGGTCCCCTAACAGAGATATTTGAATCATCGGCAGCCACAGGTGAGGTGCCTGAAGATTGGAGAGTTGCGAATGTTGTGCCCTTGTTTAAGAAGGGCAGCAGGGAAAAGCCTGGGAACTACAGACCGGTGAGCCTAACGTCTGTAGTAGGTAAGTTGCTAGAAGGTATTCTGAGAGACAGGATCTACAAGCATTTAGAGAGGCAAGGACTGATTCGGGGCAGTCAGCATGGCTTTGTGCGTGGAAAATCATGTCTCACAAATTTGATTGAGTTTTTTGAGGGGGGTGACCAAGAAGGTTGATGAGGGCAGTGCAGAAGACGTTGTCGACATGGACTTTAGCAAAGCCTTTGACAAGGTACCGCATGGTAGGTTGTTGCAGAAGGTTAAAGCTCACGGGATCCAGGGTGAGGTTGCCAATTGGATTCAAAATTGGCTGAACGACAGAAGACAGAGGGTGGTTGTAGAGGGTTGTTTTTCAAACTGGAGGCCTGTGACCAGTGGTGTGCCTCAGGGATCGGTGCTGGGTCCACTGTTATTTGTGATTTATATTAATGATTTGGATGAGAATTTAGGAGGCATGGTTAGTAAGTTTGCAGATGACACCAAGATTGGTGGCACAGTGGATAGTGAAGAAGGTTATCTAGGATTGCAACGGGATCTTTTTTTTTTAAGAATATTTTATTGAAAATTTTTGGTCAACCATCACAGTACATTGTGTATCCTTTACACAATAATATAACAGTATAAATAACAATGACCTGTTTTATAAACAAAGAATAAATAATATATAACAAAAACGAAAACTAAAACTAAATGGCAACTGCCTTGTCTCAGATAAACACTCTCCAAAAATATGGTTTAACAATCCAATATACAATTATTTATAGCAACGACCTATACATATTATACATATATATTAATAACCCTGAGACTCCTTCTGGTTCCTCCCCCCCTCCCCCCTGGGCTGCTGCTGCCTTCTTCTTTTCCATTCCCTCTATCTTTCTGTGAGGTATTCGACGAACGGTTGCCACCGCCTGGTGAACCCTTGAGCCGATCCCCTTAGGACAAACTTAATCTGTTCCAGCTTTATAAACCCTGCCATGTCATTTATCCAGGTCTCCACACCCGGGGGCTTGGCTTCCTTCCACATCAACAGTATCCTGCGCCGGGCTACTAGGGACGCAAAGGCCAAAACATCGGCCTCTCTCGCCTCCTGCACTCCCGGCTCTTGTGCAACCCCAAATATAGCCAACCCCCAGCTTGGTTCGACCTGGACCCCCACTACTTTCGAAAGCACCTTTGTCACCCCCACCCAGAACCCCTGTAGTGCCGGACATGACCAGAACATGTGGGTGTGATTCGCTGGGCTTCTCGAGCATCTCGCACACCTATCCTCTACCCCAAAAAATTTACTGAGCCGTGCTCCAGTCATATGCGCCCTGTGTAACACCTTAAATTGAATCAGGCTTAGCCTGGCACACGAGGACGATGAGTTTACCCTACTTAGGGCATCCGCCCACAGCCCCTCCTCAATCTCCTCCCCCAGCTCTTCTTCCCATTTCCCTTTCAGCTCATCTACCATAATCTCCCCCTCGTCCCTCATTTCCCTATATATATCTGACACCTTACCGTCCCCCACCCATGTCTTTGAGATTACTCTGTCCTGCACCTCATGCGTCGGGAGCTGCGGGAATTCCCTCACCTGCTGCCTCGCAAAAGCCCTCAGTTGCATATACCAGAATGCATTCCCTTGGGGCAACCCATATTTCTCGGTCAGCGCTCCCAGACTTGCAAACTTCCCATCCACAAACAGATCTTTCAGTTGCGTTACTCCTGCTCTTTGCCATATTCCAAATCCCCCATCCATTCTCCCCGGGGCAAACCTATGGTTGTTTCTTATCGGGGATCCCACCAAGGCTCCCGTCTTTCCCCTATGCCGTCTCCACTGTCCCCAAATATTCAAAGTCGCCACCACCACCGGGCTTGTGGTGTATTTCTTCGGTGAGAACGGCAATGGGGCCGTCACCATTGCTTGTAGGCTAGTCCCCCTACAGGACGCCCTCCAATCTCTTCCATGCCGCTACCTCCTCTTCCCCCATCCACTTACTCACCATTGAGATATTGGCGGCCCAGTAGTACTCACTTAGGCTCGGTAGTGCCAGCCCCCCCCGCTATCCCTACTACGCTGTCAGAATCCCTTCCTCACTCTCGGGGTCTTCCCAGCCCACACAAAACTCATGATACTCTTTTCGATCCTTTTGAAAAAAGCCTTCGTGATCACCACCGGGAGGCACTGAAACACAAAGAGGAATCTCGGGAGGACAACCATTTTAACCGCCTGCCACCTCCCTGCCAGTGACAGGGATACCATGTCCCATCTCTTGAAGTCCTCCTCCATTTGTTCCACCGATCGCGTTAAATTTAACCTATGCAATGTACCCCAATTCTTGGCTATCTGGATCCCCAAGTAACGAAAGTCCCTTGTTACCTTCCTCAGCGGAAAGTCCTCAATTTCTCTGCTCTGCTCCCCTGGATGCACCACAAACAACTCACTTTTCCCCATGTTCAGTTTAGAATTCTCCAAACTCCTGAAGTGTCCGCATTATCTCTGGCATCCCCTCCGCCGGGTCCGCTACATATAACAACAAATCATCCGCATACAGAGATACCCGGTGTTCTTCTCCTCCTCTAAGTACTCCCCTCCACTTCTTGGCACCCCTCAATGCTATTGCCAGGGGCTCAATCGCCAGTGCAAACAGTAATGGGGACAGAGGGCATCCCTGCCTTGTCCCTCTATGGAGCCGAAAGTATGCAGATCCCCGTCCATTCGTGACCACACTCGCCACTGGGGCCCGATACAACAGCTGCACCCATCCAACATACTCATCTCCAAAACCAAATCTCCTCAGCACCTCCCACAAATAATCCCACTCCACTCTGTCAAATGCTTTCTCGGCATCCATCGCCACCACTATCTCCGCTTCCCCCTCTGGTGGGGGCATCATCATTACCCCTAGCAGCCTCCGTATATTCATATTCAGCTGTCTCCCCTTCACAAACCCAGTTTGGTCCTCATGGACCACCCTCGGGACACAATCCTCTATCCTCATTGCCATTACCTTGGCCAGAATCTTAGCGTCTACATTTAGGAGGGAAATATGTCTATAGGACCCGCATTGCAGCGAGTCCTTTTCCTTCTTTAGGAGAAGCTATATTGTTGCCTCAGACATAGTCGGGGGCAGCTGTCCCCTTTCCTTTGCCTCATTAAAGGTCCTCATCAGTAGCGGGGCGAGCAAGTCCACATATTTCCTGTAAAATTCAACTGGGAATCCATCCGGTCCCGGAGCCTTCCCCGCCTGCATGCTCCTAATTCCTTTCACTACTTCCTCTATTTCAATCTGTGCTCCCAGTCCCACCCTTTCCTGCTCCTCCACCTTGGGAAATTCCAGCTGGTCCAGAAATCCCATCATTCTCTCCCTCCCATCCGGGGGTTGAGCTTCGTATAATTTTTTATAAAATGCCTTGAACACTCCATTCACTCTCTCCGCTCCCCGCTCCATCTCTCCTTCCTCATCCCTCACTCCCCCTATTTCCCTCGCTGCTCCCCTTTTCCTCAATTGGTGGGCCAGCAACCTGCTCACCTTCTCCCCATATTCGTACTGTACACCCTGTGCCTTCCTCCACTGTGCCTCTGCAGTACCCGTTGTCAGCAAGTCAAATTCTACATGTAGCCTTTGCCTTTCCCTGTACAGTCCCTCCTCCGGTGCCTCCGCATATTGCCTGTCCACCCTCAGAAGTTCTTGCAGCAACCGCTCCCGTTCTCTACTCTCCTGCTTTCCTTTATGTGCCCTTATTGATATCAGCTCCCCTCTAACCACTGCCTTCAGCGCCTCCCAGACCACTCCCACCTGGACCTCCCCATTGTCATTGAGTTCCAAGTACTTTTCAATGCACCCCCTCACCCTTAGACACACCCCCTCATCTGCCATTAGTCCCATGTCCATTCTCCAGGGTGGGCGCCCTTCTGTTTCCTCCCCTATCTCTAAGTCCACCCAATGTGGAGCGTGATCCGAAATGGCTATAGCCGTATACTCCGTTCCCCTCACCTTCGGGATCAACGCCCTTCCCAAAACAAAAAAGTCTATTCGCGAATAGACTTTGTGGACATGGGAGAAAAACGAAAACTCCTTACTCCTAGGTCAGCTAAATCTCCACGGGTCTACTCCTCCCATCTGTTCCATAAAATCTTTAAGCACCTTGACTGCTGCCGGCCTCCTTCCAGTCCTGGACCTCGACCTGTCCAGCCCTGGTTCCAACACCGTATTGAAATCTCCCCCCATTACCAACTTTCCCACCTCTAGGTCCGGGATGCGTCCTAGCATACGCCTCATAAAATTGGCATCATCCCAGTTCGGGGCATATACGTTTACCAAAACCACCCTCTCCCCCTGTAGTTTGCCACTCACCATCACGTATCTGCCCCCGCTATCCGCCACTATAGTCTTTGCCTCAAACATTACCCGCTTCCCCACTAATATAGCCACCCCCCTGTTTTTCGCATCTAGCCCCGAATGGAACACCTGCCCCACCCAACCTTTGCGTAGTCTCACCTGGTCTATCAGTTTCAAGTGCGTTTCCTGTAACATAACCACGTCTGCCTTAAGTTTCTTAAGGTGTGCGAGTACCCGTGCCCTCTTTATCGGCCCGTTCAGCCCTCTCACGTTCCATGTGATCAGCCGGGTTGGGGGGCTTTTTACCCCCCCCCCTTGTCGATTAGCCATCCCCTTTTTCCAGCTCCTCACCCGATTCCCACGCAGCTGTGTCCCCCCCGGCGGTGCCCCCCCGCCCATCCCACCCCATACCAGCTCTCCCCAGCAGCAGCAGCCCAATAATTCCCCCCTCCCACCCCCCCCCCCGCTAGATCCCCCACTAGCGTAGTTACACCCCCCATGTTGCTCCCAGAAGTCAGCAAACTCTGGCCGACCTCGGCTTCCCCCCGTGACCTCGGCTCACACCGTGCGATGCCCCCTCCTTCCTGCTTCCCTATTCCCGCCATGATTATCATAGCGCGGGAACCGAGCCCGCGTTTCCCCCTTGGCCCCGCCCCCAATGGCCAACGCCCCATCTCTTCCACCTCCTTTCCTCCCCCCACCACCTCCTGTGGAAGAGAGAAAAGTTACCACATCGCAGGATTAATAACATAAAACTCCTCTTTCCCCCCTTCTTCGCTCCCCATACTCGCCCCACCACTTTGTTTCAAACGTTCTTTTTTTTAATAACCCGCTCATTCCAATTTTTCTTCCACGATAAAAGTCCACGCCTCATCCGCCGTCTCAAAGTAGTGGTGCCTCCCTTGATATGTGACCCACAGTCTTGCCGGTTGCAGCATTCCGAATTTTATCTTCTTTTTGTGAAGCACCGCCTTGGCCCGATTAAAGCTCGCCCTCCTTCTCGCCACCTCCGCACTCCAGTCTTGGTATACGCGGATCACCGCGTTCTCCCACTTACTGCTCCGAGTTTTCTTTGCCCATCTAAGGACCATCTCTCTGTCCTTAAAATGGAGGAATCTCACCACTATGGCTCTAGGAATTTCTCCTGCTCTCGGTCCTCGCGCCATCACTCGGTATGCTCCCTCCACCTCCAGCGGACCCGCCGGGGCCTCCGCTCCCATTAACGAGTGCAGCATCGTGCTCACATATGCCCCGACGTCCGCTCCCTCCGCACCTTCAGGAAGGCCAAGAATCCTTAGGTTGTTCCTCCTCGCGTTGTTCTCCAGTGCCTCCAGCCTTTCCACACATCGTTTATGGTGCGCCTCGTGCATCGCCGTCTTCACCACCAGGCCCTGTATGTCGTCCTCATTCTCGGCAGCCTTTGCCTTCACGACCCGAAGCTCCCGCTCCTGGGTCTTTTGCTCCTCCTTTAGCCCTTTGATCTCCTGTAATATCGGGGCCAACAGCTCCTTCTTCATTTCCTTTTTGAGTTCTTCCACGCAACGTTTCAAAAACTCGTGTTGTTCAGGGCCCCATATTAAACTGCCACCTTCCGACGCCTTCTTGGTTTTTGCTTGCCTTCCTTGCCGCTGCTCTAAAGGATCCACCGCAATCCGGCCACCTTCCTCTCCTTTTTCCATCCATATCCAGGGGGGATTCCCTTCTGGTTCACCGCACAGTACTTTTAGCCGTTAAAATTGCCGTTGGGGCTCTTATTAAGAGCCCAAACGTCCGTTACACCGGGAGCTGCCGAAACGTGCGACTCAGCTGGTCATCGCCGCACCCGGAAGTCTGCAACGGGATCTTGATCAATTAGGCCAGTGGGCCGACGAATGGCAGATGGAGTTTAATTTAGATAAATGTGAGGTGATGCATTTTGGCAGATCGAATCAGGCCAGGACCTACTCAGTTAATGGTATGGCGTTGGGGAGAGTTATAGAACAAAGAGATCTAGGAGTACAGGTTCATAGCTCCTTGAAGGTGGAGTCGCAGGTGGACAGGGTGGTGAAGAAGGCATTCGGCATGCTTGGTTTCATTGGTCAGAACATTGAATACAGGAGTTGGGACGTCTTGTTGAAGTTGTACAAGACATTGGTACGGCCACACTTGGAATACTGTGTGCAGTTCTGGTCACCCTATTATAGAAAGGATATTATTAAACTGGAAAGAGTGCAGAAAAGATTTACTAGGATGTTGCCGGGACTTGATGGTTTGAGTTATAAGGAGAGGCTGGATAGGCTGGGACTTTTTTCCCTGGAGCGTAGGAGGCTTAGGGGTGATCTTATAGAGGTCTATAAAATAATGAGGGGCATAGATAAGGTAGATAGTCAACATCTTTTCCCAAAGGTAGGGGAGTCTAAAACTAGAGGGCATAGGTTTAAGGTGAGAGGGGAGAGATTCAGAAGGGCCCAGAGGGGCAATTTCTTCACTCAGAGGGTAGTGAGTGTCTGGAATGGGCTGCCAGAGGTAGTAGGAGAGGCGGGTACAATTGTGTCTTTTAAAAAACATTTAGATAGTTACATGGGTAAGATGGGTATCGAGGGTTATGGGCCAAGTGCGGGCAACTGGGACTAGCTTAATGTAAAAACTGGGCGGCATGGACTGGTTGGGCCGAAGGGCCTGTTTCCATGCTGTAAACTTCTATGATTCTATGAATGATGCCCATGTAGCGACAAGGGGAGTGATAGAGAGGTGCTTTGGCGTGCTGAAGATGCGTTTCAGATGCCTGGAGCTCTCTGGGGGCGCCCTCCAGTATCGGTCAGATAGGGTCGGCCGCATCATTGTGGTGTGCTGCGTCCTGCACAACATAGCCCAGCAGAGGGGCGATGTGCCGCAGGCAGAGGAGGGCGGAGTGGAGGAGCAGCAGGAAGAGGCGCAGTCCTCCCCAGATGAGGGGGATGGGGGTAATGGTCAGGGCAGACGGGGTAGACACAGGCGGGTGGCTGTCCACCGTTACCGGCTGGCCCAGCGGGCACGGGACAGACTGATAGCCGCCCGCTTCACTGACTAGATGGGCGTGGGAATCGGGTAGTATGGCCACAGACCGCACACCATGGCAACAGCCGACCACCCCCCATCCCCCACCCATCCACCCATCCAGCACCCTCACCCCCCTCCCCAACCCCACCCACCCCACCCGCATGCACACCACCCCCCCCCCCAATTGCCAATCCACCTGCGGCACAACGGGCCGGGCTCACGCAGTTGCGGGTGGACGCGTGTCTATTGCAGGCCATGGAGGATGATGACAACCCGCCCTGCGGTGAGCTCCTGGCTCTACATCGTTGGACTATGTCTGACCCATGGCCACAGTACCACCATCCACCTGGATCATCCCTGCATGCGGCTGTGACACTGCAGCGCACGGTCCCGTCCTCTGCCCGGGGGATGTTGATGGCGGCCCAGGGGGAAGGGGGCAGACTCACCTGGGGCTGAGGTAAGACCACCCCTCACACACACACTTGCGCTCAACGTACATGACACCCCCGCATACTTTGGACAGAGCACAAAGGCAGCTTCTGTAGGTGTCACATTGACTTTAATAACCAAACGAGTTCATGCACGTGCCCTAGCCCCTAAAACTCATCTGTGCCCTGCACCCGTGCCAACTTACTCAGTGTCTAATTGTTTGGCCTTACGGGCCCTTTGACTACGTCTACGTGGTTCCCCAGAAGGTACAGCAGAACTGGAGGTGGACTCCTGTGATTCCTGCCCTCTGACACTGGATCCCTTTGGCGGCCGTTTCCTGGGGCGTCCTGGCCTAGATGGGCCAGGCTGCGGCCCGGGCGACTGGGATGGCGAGCTGCCAGCCTGTCCTGCCCGTTGCCCACCCGATGCACCTGGGACGGAAGGGGGGGGGAGTCCGAGGTGTCGCGGTGTACCGGGACCTCCCCTACAGAGGGAGCCGGGACAGACCACACCACCTCCTCCTCCCTCGGGGTGCCCGATGGCCCCCAGGCCTCTACATGGGTGGGGGATGCGAACGGACTGGCCATCCGACGCCCCCCCGACATCTGGCGCTGCCAGTCCTGGAGGCCCGTGCTGGTATCGACAGGGGTCTGCAGGTTTGCAGCCATGGAGCCCAGGGAGTTGGCAAACCCTGTCTGCGACAGTGCGACGCCGGCTCGCACATGGCCACTGGCGCCGATGCCCTCAGCGATGGCCTGCAGAGACTGGGCCATGGCCTGCAGAGACTGGGCTATGGCGTTGAGTGCCTTTGCCATCTGGCGCTGGCACTGGCTCATGGCCTCCTGTGAGAGGGCAGCCATGTCCTGGGTCACAGACGCCGCCTGCACAGAAAGCCCCAGGCCTCGCAAACCGTTCCCCATGTCTGACACCGTCGCACCCATTGCCTCCACCGCGGACGCCACCCGTGCGGTGTCAGCCTGGGTGGCACGCATGACCGGCACCACTCCCAGCTCCTGGACGCGGGTGGACTCCTCCACCTGCGACTGCAGCCGCCGGAAGCCGCCCGTCACCCTCTTCGCTCGTCTCCGGGTCGGTGGTTGCATCGGATCTATGTGTGGGTGTGGTAACTCCAGGAACCCGGGATCCATCTGGGCGGCAGATGTTCGCTTGGGCTGGGCTGCCCTCCGACCGCCCGGCCCCTCTGCTGCTCCTACCTCCACCTGCTGTACCGGGACGGCTGTGTTGTGCGCACCAGTGAGTGTACCAGACGCCTCATCACTAAAGTGCCCAACCGAGGTGAGTGTTTCTGCGATGGTGGAGGGTGTTGGTGACAGCAGTGGCGTTGTGTCGTGCTCTTCGTCCCACTCTGAGTCCATGGCACTTTGGGGTGGGGGTTCGTCTCCACCCATCCACTCTGAGTCACGGTCCGGTATTTCGTCTTCCTGGGTAGTGCTGTCCCGGGTAGGGGTGTCCAGGGCAGTGCTGTCCCGGGTAGTGGTGTCCTGGGTAGTGGTGTCCTGGGTAGTGGTGTCCTGGGTATTGATGTCCTGGGTAGCGGTGTCCTGGGTAGCGGTGTCCTGGCTCGGATGTGACGGGGGCCTGTGGCTGCCCCCCTCGTCGCTGGGTGGTCGCTCCCGCACGTGACGGGGGTGTCGTCTCCCTGTTGCTCCAGGTCTCTCCGTCTCCCGTGGTGTGCGAGGGGCATCCTGCGGGCGTCGCATGCTGGAGGGTCCGTGTCTCTCCGTCTCCCGTGGTGTGCGAGGGGCATCCTGCGGGCGTCGCATGCTGGAGGGTCCGTGTCTCTCCGTCTCCCGTGGTGTGCGAGGGGCATCCTGCAGGCGTCGCATGCTGGAGGGTCCGTGTCTCTCCGTCTCCCGTGGCCTCCGAGGGGCATCCTGCGGGCGGTCTGCATCTGCGGGGATGGGTGCCTGGACGTTTGGTCCTGCGATACACAATGACGCATGCATGGTTAGACATCAGGCAGTGATCAGGTGATATGGGGGAGGGGGATATAGGGGAGGGGGGATATGGGGACGGGCTGTCGGTGGCTCACTTGCTAGTACGCCCCCGACCTCTGCATCAGCAACCTCCCGGTCGTCAGGTCCGCCAGCCAGTTCCAGGGCCCTTTCCTCGTGTTCGGTCAGTGACCTCTCATCAGCGGGGCCTCCTCCAGTCCTCACATGCTCCCTATTGTTGTGTGCGCGCTTCTCCTGTGGTGGGGGGGGGGGGGGGGTGGCAGGGGTAAAAGGCAACACTGTTAGGCAGGTATATGAATGCACGCCATCGGTTGCACGTGCATTGCAGAGGTTAAGGTTAGGGCTGGATTCACTTGGGGCTATGGAGGATATGAGGAGGGGGGATATGGGGGAGGGAGGATATGGGGGATATGAGGAGGGAGGATATGGGGGAGGCGGGATAGGGGGGATATGGGGGAAGGAGGGATATGGGGGAAGGGGGGATATGGGGGAGGGGGGATATGGGGGAGGGGGAATATGGGGGAGGGGGGATATGGGGGAAGGGGGGATATGGGGGATATGGGGGAAGGGGGGATATGGGGGAAGGGGGGATATGGGGATATGGGGAGGGGGATATGGGGGATATGGGGGAGGGGGGATATGGGGAGGGGGGATATGGGGGAGGGGGGATATGGGGAGGGGGGATATGGGGAGGGGGGATAGGGGGGAGGGGGGATATGGGGAGGGGGGATATGGGGGAAGGGGGATATGGGGGAGGGGGGATGTGGGGGAGGGGGGATATGGGGGAGGGGGGATATGGGGGAGGGGGGTTATGGGGAGGGGGATATGGGGGATATGTTGGAAGGGGGGATATGGGGAGGGGGGATATGGGGGAGGGGGGATATGGGGGAGGGGGGATATGGGGGAGGGGGGATATGGGGGAGGGGGATATGGGGGAAGGGGGGATATGGGGGATATGGGGAGGGGGGATATGGGGAAGGGGATATGGGGAGGGGGATAGGGGGAGGGGGGATATGGGGGAAGGGGGATATGGGGAGGGGGATATGGGGAGGGGGGATATGGGGGAAGGGGGGATATGGGGAGGGGGGATATGGGGAGGGGGGGTATGGGGGATATGGGGAAGGGGGGATATAGGGGAGGGGGGGATATGGGGGAAGGGGGGATATGGGGAGGGGGGATATGGAGGAGGGGGGATATGGGGGAGGGGGGATATGGGGAGGGGGGATATGGAGGAGGGGGGATATGGGGGAAGGGGGATATGGGGGAGGGGGGATATGGGAGAAGGAGGGATATGGGGAGGGGGGATATGGGGGAGGGGGGATATGGGGGAGGGGGGATATGGGGGAGGGGGGATATGGGGGAGGGGGGATATGGGGAGGCTCACCCTGCCTGCTCTGACGAGGTCGTTCACCTTCTTGTGGCACTGGGTGCCTGTCCGTGGTGTCAGGGCCGCAGCGGTGACGGC
The DNA here is from genome assembly GCF_047496885.1 of Scyliorhinus torazame. Taxonomy (NCBI): domain Eukaryota; kingdom Metazoa; phylum Chordata; class Chondrichthyes; order Carcharhiniformes; family Scyliorhinidae; genus Scyliorhinus; species Scyliorhinus torazame. Next base: position 100,897,217 of record NC_092715.1, on the reverse strand, counting down.
CTCTGCCACTTCCCTCCACAGACGCCGGCTGTGGCGTGGGGCAACTCTGCGGCCGTGCCCGGGATACAGGGCGTCCCTCCTCTGCTCCACCGCGTCCAGGAGCGCCTCCACATCCCGTGACTCGAACCTCGGGGCTGAGCGGCGGCCAGCCATCCAGTCGGGTGTTCCGGTCGGGTGTTCCGGTCGGGTGTTCCGGTCGGGTGGGGGGGAGCAGCGCGGCCTTATGAGCCGTCATGCCGTGCGGCGCATATGACGCTGCACGGCGTGAACCACTGCGCAAGCGCGGATCCCGTTACGTCGCTGCTAGCCCATTTCGGGCCGGAGACTTTCGACCCATTTTTCCGACGTGACGCAAGTCAGATTTGCGCCGATTGGCGGACTTTCTGCCGATAACGGAGAATTTTGCCCATCAAGGTACAGTCCAGATAGAAATTAAAAGAATATACAATTAAATCCTATGCTTATCCTTGAGCTGTATTTTGTTGAACGTTGCAGTTGTTTGAAGTTAGCTGGTTTCCTTTAAAATCCTGGGACAGAACCACCCCAAGAGGGGTTTTTAGTGGGAGAAATGTAAAATTGCAGGGACGGATTCCCTTTGGGTTCCCCCCTGTCCCCACCTTGCAGCAATTTTATGCTGGTGTGGCAAGGTCTTGGACAGAAACCCCCCTCTTGACTCAATTGTGGCCCTTAAGTGGCCAGTGGCCAATTAATGGCCACTTAAGGGCCATTTTCTGCCCAGCCTAAGTTTGTAGGCCAGTGGGCAGATTGAAGCTCCATGGGGGATTTCCAAAATATGGAAATTTGGAACTCCGGCTGGAAGGTGGGGGGCCCCCTTCCATAAGAAAACCCATTTCAGACTGGTGACACCCTCCCTTAAGGCCCAGTGTCCTCCAGATCTGCCCCCCTCACCTCGGTCTATCCCCTCAATCCCCAGTTGCCCCCACTTTTGGAACCCCCCTGAGCCTTCCCTATCTTCCCCGCCCTCAGACCCCTGACACTTACCTGGGTCTCTGGTTCATGGGACTTAGGCTCAGGCATCTCCGGGCAGTTCCAATCTGACTGGCCGGCAACTGTCTAAAGTAAGTCTTCCTCTCAAGTGAGGGCCTAATGCATAGGCACATAGCATGGCAATGGCTTATGAGAGAAAGCAGGGGCTGCAAACCTTATTACAGAGATTGTGATTTGACATTTGGGGTGACAGGATTATCTCCTCAGAAATTTTTGTTAACGAGGTGGCACCATTGGCATGAGGTTGAAGACATGCCATGGCAACCTAGCTGAAGGTGTGCTGAATTAAGGCATCCCTGGCAGCCCTGGCTCCCTGAAGGTTCCTGACATTTGCCTCCACACTCTCACCCTGTGCCCATCCTCAAACTCCCCTCTACAGCCTGGGCTTCTCACCAGATTTACCAGTTGAGTCATGCTTGGGTGCAAAAATGGCATAATAAGCCATCTTTTCAAGGGATATCTCTTGTCACCCAGCAGCCAACCATCTAGGCAAGCTAAACCCATGAACAACCTTGCCACCAAGGAGTATCTCAATATGTACCCATCATGGGAGTTGCCAGGTTACCATGCACAGACTTACAGAATCTGGGTCTTGTGGTTCATACTATTTGTATGTTCATGGGGTGGTAGCCCTTTCTAAGATGCCTGGCTGACCTGCTGGCACCTTGATGACCATGAGAATGCAGGCTATAAGTCGAAAGCACCCTGGATGTGGGAGCACCCTACCCATTGCTGCAAATCCTCTGGCTCAATCAACCTGGCTGGTTGTGTCCATCTGGTAAAGAATGAATATGAGGACTGTTTGAACAAAGCATCAGTGACAAGCATGGCACAACTGTAGACAGCTGATTGGGACCCACCACACTTATCCCTCACTGACTCCTGAAATGATCCAGATGCAAAGACCTTCAAAAGCCACTTGTATTGCATGCCCGACCATACAGTTGGAGGCAATCTCCCGCCCAATCATCTGGCCTATTGATGTCACAGTGTACCAAGACAGGCAGTGCCTCCTGCGGTTCTAGACCTCTAAAATCTTGCGGTAGCTGGTTTGCCTGTCCACTCTGGCAGCAGCATAGTGGTGTCTTCTGTGGTCCCTTCTGCCCTATTCTCTCTGCTGGCCTTCACCCTATGTGCCTGCACCTCTCCTCCCACAGGTCTCTCCCTGTGACGCTGCCTGTGGTCTCCTGGCCTCCTCTCTCTTCTGCCCCTTTGGGTCTCCACTCTCTTCTGCCCCTCTCTATCTCTTTGGAGGAGGTGCCCCTAGCAGAGTACACAATGCTGAGGTGCAGATGGCACTGTCCCGTGCGCTGGAGGCTTCTCTCAGCAGAAATGTTCCAAGAGAGTTGACAAAACAAAAGAGTCCTTAAACAAAGCTAACAAAGCAAATATTTCAAAATAAACCACAGAAAAAGGTATGAAATCTCGGGTGCGATCTATAGGCGATTCTGTGCCCCAAAAGCAGCTTGCCATGGCATCCCAATCACTCGCTGCACTGATGAGTTCTGGTGAGCAGAGCTCATCAGTGCAGAAAAAGGAGTTGAGTGTGGCCTCTGGAATGCATTCCCTGCTATGGCCCTGTATCTAACCAGATGGGCATGAGATAGCGGGGTGTTTCTCGGCACTGTGAACACCAGGAAACATACAGCTAAACACACTCGTTATGGTCTGTGTTCTCATTTGGATAGCTCGGGCCCCTCTATTTTCTTGTCTACCCCTTCTACCCTTTGACTCCTTTGTCAATCTAGAACCTTTCTAAAACCCTGCCCTTTAAATATTTGATAAAGAAAGTCTGGAGTATTACAGAAATTAGTGCTTTCTATTTCACTCTGTTTATTGACAAAAACCTTAGAGTTTCTAATACTGGATTACAGCTGCATGACTGATTTCACAACCATCCATTATCACAGTTGAGGGACTGTCATTTCACAGTTGAGGGACAGCTACAATTGGTTAAATACTCTTTTGAGTTCCAAATCTTGTTATCAGGGATTGTGCACCTGAATGAATTGTTTGTTATTCTAAGTAATTATACGGTTAAGGAATATCAATGTAGTAAATGGGTTTATATGAGTGAGAGGTTTTCTTTGCAATACAGTGAAGTCTGCAAGAGACACTTGGGCCAGAATTTTACATTGCTTAAGCAATAATAAATCATGTGATTAGATGTTCCCGATGTCATTGCGCTCTCGCATAACATTACAGTTGGAGGATGCAAATGGGAGCTGGAAGCATGCAACCTAGCAATTAAATATACAATTAAGCCGATTCATAACTTAATAGATTCATAGTTTATGTTACCTGCGCGATTTGCCTCTTGTCGCACAGGCAAATTGACAGGCGGCCAGTCTGTTTTTTCACATTAGACATCAGAGAGAGATTAGACATCATAAAAATATCACCTCCTCCAACAATAAACTCCTCTTAACACAACTAGAGTTTTCCCCAACATCAAGACAATGCCTTGCCTTTTCTTTAATTATTTATTTTGCAAACACACTCAATGTAGCTTTATCACTCTTTTCTATATGAAATACCCTGGAACAATGAATTACAGAAAGCAGCCATGCATCTGAACACTGGACTTGACATTACAAAGTAATTCACCATGAATATGTTTAGACCAAGGAATATTAAACATACATTGTTATTTGAAATGATTACAGGATAAGGATGATTTTTACTATAAGATAATTAATGATAAAGAGTAAGAGAACAAAGCTTGAAGAAAATAAAGTAATAAAAAATTAAATAAATCATGGATTACTAAGAGTAATTGCACAGTATGAATATGCAATCAGAAAAGTTTGAAAGTGTAAGAGATGGAGATGATAATCCTAATTAGTATAGGGGTGGAGAGTAAATCAAGGAGAAACTACAGTGATATGGAGATATCACTGCAATATAGAGAGGGCTGGTCAGTAGCGGGAGAAAGGAGGAGAACATAAGAAATAGAGGTAGGCCATTTGGAGTTGGGGACCCAGTGCAGTGTGTCCAAGTTTGCAGACAACACTAAGGAGAGTGGTGAACCAAAAAGTGCAGAGGATACTGGAAGGCTGCAGAGGGATTTGGATAGTTGAAGTGAATGGGCTAGGGTCTGGCAGATGGAATAGACTGTTGACAAATGTGAGGTTATCCATTTTGGTAGGAATAACAGCAAAAGGGATTATTATTTAAATGATAAATTATTAAAACATGCTGCTGTGCAGAGTGACCTGGGTGTCCTGATGCATAAGTCACATAAAGTTGGTGTACAGGTGCAACAGGTGATTAAGAAGGCAAATGGAGTTTTGTCCTTCATTGTTAGAAGGATGGAGTTTAAGATAGGGAGGTTATGCTGCAACTGGATAAGGTATTAGTGAGGCCACACCTGAAGTATTGTGTTCAATTTTGGTCTCCTTACCTGAGAAAGGATGTACTGGCGCTGGAGGGTGTGCAGAGGAGATTCACTCGGTTAATCCCAGAGTTGAGTGCGTTGGATTATGAGGAGAGGTTGAGCAGACTGGGACTATACTCATTGGAATTTGGAAGGATTTAGAAACATATTAAATTATGAAGGAAATAGATAGGCTAGATGCAGGGAGGTTGTTTCCACTGGCGGGTGAAATCAGAACTAGGGGGCATAGCCTCAAAATAAGGGGAAGTAGATTTAGGACTGAGCTTAGGAGGAACTTCTTCACCCAAAGGGTTGTGAATCTGTGGAATTCCTTGCCCAGTGACGCAGTTGAGGCTCCTTCATTAAATATTTTCAAGATAAATATCAATGTTTTTTGAAGAATAAAGGGTTATGGTGTTCGGGCGGGAAAGTGGAGCTGAGTCCACAAAAGATCAGCCATGATCTCAATGAATGGCAGAGCAGGCTCAAAGGGCCAGATGGCCTACTCCTGCTCCTTGTTCTTATGTTCTTATATTTGGTTATTTGAGCCTGTTCCGCCATTAAATACAATCTTCTACCTCAAGTCAACCCTCCTGTCTTTATCGCCAGCATTTTTAGTCTATCCTTTACTATCATGGCTATACATCTACAGCATGATAGCACAGTGGTTAGCACTGTTGCTTCACAGCACCAGGGTCTCAGGTTCGATTCCTGGCTTGGGTCACTGTCTGTGCGGAATCTGCCGTTCTCCCCGTGTCTGTGTGGGTTTCCTGTGGGTGCTCTGGTTTCCTCCCACAAGTCCCAAAAGATGTGCTGTTAGGTAATTTGGACATTCTGAATTCACCCTCTGCGTACCCAAATAGGCGCTAGAATGTGGCAACTAGGGGATTTTCACAGTAACTTAATTGCAGTGATAATGTTCAATTTATCTCCCTTTCCAAAAATCAAGTTTTTGGAGTATTTAGTTTCCAAGCTTGGTCACTCTGCACCAAGCCTCCATAATGACTTTCAGATCAAACACATTTATTTCTATCTCTGCAGCCATTTTATGTACTTGATGCAAATGCTTCCTATATTCAGATGTTGTTACTTTAGCTCTTTTCTACTTTTTCTTAAATGTCACACGTACGCTATTACCTTTGCTAAGCTCTTTATCCCTTCCTAATTCACTCAGAATAGATTTACCCAAATTTTTACTCTGCTCTGCAGGCTTGACATTTCTCCTACAGCTTTTGAATATAATCGTTCTTGGATCCTCCCACCCCTCCCTTTATTAGTTTAAATCCCCATCTATGCTCTAGTTACTTGATTTGCAAGCACACTGGCAAAAGCTACACATGTTCAGTGGTGTATACCCTTTTCCCTCTTTCCAGTCCTGATGCTTGTGGTCCGTAAATTAAAAGCCCTAACTTCCACACCTGTCTTTCAGCACCCCCTTCAACCTTTTCATTTGCACTTACACCAATTTGCATGTGGCTCAGGTAACAATTCAAAGATTATTACTTGCGAGGTTCTGCATTTTAATTTCAAACCTAGCTGCCCAAAAACCCTCAGGTAGTTTAAGCAAATACCTCAATTCTGAAACAGGAAAGAAGATTAGTGAGATCTCTTTCTGATCAATATCAGGGAACAAAGGAGCACCATAACAGATGTAATTTAACAGTGTACTCAACTTGTTCAAATGTTTTATTCTATTAACCGTAAATAACATAACTTATTAACCCACAGTACGGATTTGTCGCAGTGGTATTTACAAAAAACAGGGTTTGTTTTCCGAATACAAAGTCATGTTACTTTTGGTGTTTGGAAAAGCTGTAGCAATCCAAATAAATCTAAACCAATTAGCTTGATTGAAATTAATGTAGTAAAAGACCAGCAAAATAGTTATTGTGAAACAAACGGTAAGTTGTTCCCTTGCAAACACAGTTAAGTAGTTGCCATACTTTGATGTAGACTTTACTTCATACATCATTTGTAAAGGTTCAGATATATTAGCCTTGAGCTATGTTTTCCATATTTTTCTTTTTGCTGATCAAAGAATTAGATGCCAAGAATTGGGTAATTGTCATAAATTTACTAATATTAGTTAAAACACAAGCCAACAAAGCACTTTCAATGTTACACCAGCTGGAAGTATTTTGTAATTAATCAAAGTTGCTTACCAAATGCTATTCTTATTCTTGGAAACATGTCTCACAACGTTGTCTAATAAATGAGCTTGGAAACAACCACAGCATTTCCGAACCAGTGGCAGGGTGCAACAGGTTGCTACTGATGGTGGGAAAAATGGGCAGCATGGTAGCACAATGGTTAGCATTGTTGCTTCGCAGCTCCAGGGTCCCAGGTTCTATTCCTGGCTTGGGTCACTGTCTGTGCGGAGTCTGCACGTTCTCCCTGTATTTGCGTGGGTTTCCTCCGGGTACTCCGGTTTCGTCCCACATGTCCTGAAAGATGTGCTTATAGGTGAATTGTACATTCTGAATTCTCCCTCTGTGTACCCAAACAGGCGCAGGACTTTTGTGGGATTTTCACAGTAAATACATTGCAGTGTTAATGTAAGCCTACTTGTGACAATAAAGATTATTATAATAAAAATAAGTGTGCTTGATTGGTCAGCCACCACTCAACACAAACTGGGCAACCCCCAGCCAATAAGGTACTGAACTGCCAACATCTGCCTTCCTCTATGTTTGCGTGATAATTAGGGATTTTAGCCTGACAAGCAATTGGTAAATGGATATCCATGAAACAAAAGGTGAACATTCTTCAGCTTTGAAATGTAAATGTCAGGGCTATGTCGTGGCATGCAGGAGGACTTACGGTCAACAGAAATGTCCGTAAGATGACATTATCAAACAAAATCTACACAAATTCAACATCAAGATTGCTGCATTACAAGAGACTAGATTAGCCAACACGATCAATATGGGAGGCCAATTATACCGAAAGGCATGGCAAATGTGCAGATGCTTACCGGGAACAAGGAGTGGGCTTTGCTGTCAACATAGATTGCCGAAAATAATTGAGATATCTATTGCGACCTTTGAACACTTCATATCTCTTCGTCTACTATCAGGTGGCAGTTTCATCACCATCATCTCTACTTATACACAAACCTTGCAAGCCAGTGCTGAAGACAAAGATTATTTTTATGGCACTCTAGATGACATTCTGGAGCATCAGGCACATGGAGAAAAGTTATTTCATGCGGAGCTTTAAGGCAATAGTTGGATCAGACAGAATATTATGGCAAACATGCGAATGTTATAATGGCATTGACAGGATGAACAAAAATTGGTAATGGCTTAGAAACTTATGCACAGCGTGAACTTTACATTACTAATACATTCTTTCAGGTCAGATATTGGCACAAGGTATCATTGCATCATCCAAGATCTGGTCACTGGCACCAACTTGACATGATTTATATTTTATTCTTGCATGGGATGTGGGTTTTGCTAGCAAGGCCAGCATTTGTTGCCCATCCATAATTGCCCTTGAACTGAGTGGCTTTCTGGTCCATTTCAGAGGGCAATTAGCAGGCAACCACATTACTTTGGATCTAGAGTCATATGTGGGCCAGACCAGGCAAGGATGGCAGATTTCCTTCCCTAGAGGATATTAATAAACCAGATGGGTTTTTACAACAATGAACCAAAGGCGGATTTACAATGAAATACATTGTGCCCAGGCACAGGGCCCAGCCCATGCGGGGTGTAGCCATCTGGAATGGCCACTTACAACCAGGAACAGAGAAGCTCGCAAAGCATGGCGGGTAAAATGGACAAAACAAGATTCAGGCAGGCTCAGAGCTTGAAATCTATATTTGCGAGTGAGGAACCCAGACGGTATTGAAACCCCGCCTAATTAGCATTTGATGGACCGATTAGCATTTGATGGCCCATCTCCGCCAGACAAAGGACTGGTACTTGAGCAACCGGTAGAGTTCCAGACATTTTGGCGCCACTCCCTGTTCTAGGGAAGCGTAAACAACAGGGTCAGTGACCGCTGGGGACACGCCCAGCCATCCAGGCACCTGCCCATTTATTGGTTCGAAATTGAACATAGTGATCAGGGATCATCCAATTAGTGGGGTCCAAACTGAAGGTCCGCCCAAAAGAGCGCGAAAACCCCCAAGCATAAGAAGAGAGTCCATCATGTGTTTGTCCTCCTTTGACCTGGCGCCCCGGCTACGACCATCTCCAATCGCAGCACCACCAGAAGCAAGTCCAAGTTCAACGTCCGCTACCAGATGGATGAGCCCAGCTGAGCAGCAGTTACTTCTCCAGACTCGACAGATCCAGAATCGAACAGCTGCCACTGTTCCTCTGACCTGAGCCGGGTGCCTGAAATTAAGTACAGGTTGTCTTAGTCGATAGGTGTAGTTAACTAGTAGTGTTTATGTTGCATGACTAATTGTGTGTAAATAAATACCCTTGACCTTGAACTAACTAACTGGTGTTTGGCTCTTTGATCGATAGCCGGTTGAACCTTGTGGTGGTATCATTTGATACCTGGCGACTCTGAGCATTAGAATAATAGATATCAAAAGAAAGGAGGGCAACCACACTGATTGCCATAGTTACAGCAGAGCCACAGAAAAGGCAACAGTTATTGGCGACATCTGACAGGACTCGACCCAGAAGTGACTGTGTCACTCCGAGAGAACCCACAAAAAACGTCTGAATTAAAACGCCTTATGCATCCACAAGAGCCCGAGGTCGCAGCGACCAACAGATCAGAATAGTGTCCCGTATGGGAAGAAGAGATTAGGAAATACCTAAAGGGGAAAGGATGGCCCCTATGGTCGGAATTTTATGCAAATGAGGAAACAGGGCCTGGCAGCATAGGACAGACTTGGTGGGACAGCCTGGGATCGAGATCCACAAGAACAGTGTGACTAAGGTTCGTAAGCCGATGACAATCATGTCCTGCTTGGCACAATTGCGAGGCACAGAGGAGGTCGTGAGGATGCTCCGTAGACAGCTTGAGGAGAAGGAGAGAAGTAGAGAGGGAAACATTAGTGAAAGTGAGAGATTAGATGTGCAGCTCCGGGAGCAGGTAGCGGCGAAGGACAAGGAAATGGATGATGTCAAGAGGGCACACCAATCCTGTCTCACCCACCTCAGCAGCTTCCAGATTCAGTATGATAAAGCCGACCAGGACACGCAACGTGCGGTACTGGTAAGAGAAGAAACAGAGAACCAAGTAGAACATTTGAGGCAACAATGCGAGGATTTGAAGGCAGCCCTCCGAGCACTCCACAGTTCCACCACGGAACAGAGGCAGAGTTTGGTGGATCATGCCAAGTGCAGACAGCAAATTGCAAGATTGCAATCACTGCTATCCATTCAGAATGGGTTCAGAGACACCTTTGGCCCACAGTTAGATCAGGTGGATGGCCCCGATTGGCAGGAACTCAGTGAAACGGCCCAACGGTACGTGAATGAGACAGAAAAGCAGAATAGAGCCCCCCAGGCCCCGAAAAGGAAAGCGCCCACAGCACCAACTGCACAGGCAGCACCCAACCCAATGAACCCCATCACTATGCAGTGCAGGGTCACCACGGACAACCAACCCGATTTTGTGTATACAACCCCATTAACCATCACCTAGTTAAGAGATGCCCGCGATAAAATTGAGACTTTCCACCCCACATCAGACCCACACCACTTTTTCAAACTAGTTAAGCAACAGACCCTCATGCACGGTTTAGACGAGCAGGAAGACGTAAAGCTCTTGGTGATGTGCCTAGACCCGTCAGTTAGTTCAGCCCTTCCCGACCCACAAAATGTAGGAGGAGGTAGCCTCCAAGACATGAATAGAGGAGATCCGGTGGAAGGACTCAACCGGTGCAGACAGAAAAAGGGAGAGCATCCAACAGCATTTGCTGGACGCCCCTGGATCCACTTTACCGCTGTATTCGGTGAGTTAGCCTGTGCCCGTTTATCAGCAGACGATACGGCAAAATGGACCCGTATTCTAGTATCCCATGCCACAGAGGCAGGACAAAAGGCATGTGCCAGTTATGAGCCCTCAGACCCGGGACACATTGAAGTGTGGGTACTGAAGCGGTTATCGAGAGCTTGGTGATGTACCATCAATTCACTACAAGATGATGAGAACGTGTGAACATATCCAAGAACTTGCCTGCCTGTGACTGCTGTAACAATGAGCACTGCCCACAGGTGGCAGGTCTGTCTACCGCACTGAGGGGGAGGGGGGCGGAGCCAGAGGCGGAGCCCACCAGGGTTCCAGTACAATACATGGAAGGAGATCATATTACCATTCCCTGGCCATAGGCCACAGTACTATACACACAACTTATATTATGGTGAATACATTCACCACATTCACCCCCGGTAAAAATGATGTCCAGCGGGGGTGAAGTGGGGTCATCATACGTTCAGTCTGTCTGGATGCCGGATTGTTCTTTTGGACCTCCTCAGCTCTGGTGGTGCGGCAGGTACGGGCGTTGTAGTTGTTGACTCCGAGAGTGTGTTGTCTGGAGCTTCAGTCCGGCGTGTCGGCGACGGTTGAGGGGTGGGGGTAGGCAGGGGGGTGGATGGCGGCAGTGTTGGTGCGGGACAGTACAGGAGCCCTGGGGGGGGCGGGGGGGGGGGTTGGCGGCATTAAGGATTCAGGGGTGGCGGTTGGCGGTGGGGAGGGGGGGGCGTGTTGACATGGGAACCAGCGGGCACCAGGTCCCGGAGGGAGACCGTATCTTGCCGTCCATTTTGGTGCGCGACGTAGGCATTTTGGGGGTTGGCATGCAGCAGCTAGACCCTCTCGACCAGGGGGTCGGTCTTATGGCTCCTCGCATGCTTCTGAAGAAGGATAGGTCCTAGAGTTGTCAGCCAGGATGGAAGCGAGACCCCGGAGATGGACTTCCTAGGGAAGAGAAACAAACGGTCGTGAGGGGTCTCGTTCGTGGCTGTGCAGAGGAGCGATCTAATGGAGTGGAGCGCGTCGGGGAGGACCTCCTGCCAACGGGGAATCTGGACACTTCTAGACCGAAGGGCAAGAAGAACAGCCATCCATACCGTCGCATTCTCCCTCTCCACCTGCCCGTTTCCCTGTGGGTTGTAGCTCGTAGTCCTGCTCGAGGCGATGTCCTTACTGAGCAGGTACTGACACAGCTCATCTCTCATGAAAGAGGTGTCCCGGTCACTGTGGACGTATGCAGGGAAACCGAACAGGGTGCAAATGCTTGCAGTACCTTTATAACAGTGGCCGAGGTCATGTCGGGATATGGGAGAGCGAAGGGAAAGCTGGAGTACTCGTCAATGACGGTCAGGAAGTATATATTGCGGTTGGTGGAAGGAGGGGCCCTTTGAAGTCGATACTGAGGCGCTCAAAGGGCCGGGAGGCGTTTACCAGGTGGGCCTTGTCTGGCCGGTAGAAGTGCGGTTTGCACTCTGCGCAGACTTGGCAATCCCTGGTCATAGCCCTGACCTCCTCTGTGGAGTAGGGCAGATTGCGGGCCTTAATAAAGTGGATAAGCCGAGTGACCCCCGGGTGACAGAGATCATTGTGGATAGCCCGAAGTTGGTCATCTTGCGCGCTGGTGCATGTGCCGCGGGACAGGGCATCTGAGGGCTCGTTGAGCTTCCCAGGATGATACTTGATATCGTAAGTATAGGTGGAGAGTTAGATCCTCCACCTTCAAGATTTTGTCATTTTTAATTTTGCCCCGTTGTGCGTTGTCGAACATAAAGGCTACCGACTGTTGGTCGGTGACAAGGGTGAACCCCCTACCGGCTAGGTAGTGCCTTCAATGTCGCACAGCTTCCACAATGGCTTGCGCTTCCTTCTCGACAGAGGAGTGTTGAATCTCGGAGGCATGGAGGGTTCTAGAAAAGAAGGCTACTGGCCTGCCCGCCTGGTTGAGGGTGGCGGCCAGGGCGACGTCTGATGCATCGCTCTCTACCTGGAAGGGGACGGACTCCTCCTCTGCGTGCATCGCGGCCTTAGTGATATCGGCCTTGATGTGGCTGAAGGCAGCACAGGCCTCAGCCGTCAGGGGGAATATAGTGGCTTTGATAAGTGGCCGGGCTTTGTCTGCATAGTTGGGAACCCACTGGGCGTAATAGGAGAATAGCCCCAGGCAGCGTTTGAGGGCCTTGAGGCTGTGGGGAACGGAAAGTTCCATGAGGGGGTGCATGTGGGTGGGGTCGGGCCCTAGGACCCCGTTTTCCATGACATAGCTGAGGATGGCTAGCCGGGTTGTGCGGAAAACTTGTTATAAGTGAGGTTGAGGGATTGGGCGGTCTGTAGGAACCTCTGAAGGTTGGCGTCGTGGTCCTGCTGATCATGACCGCAGATGGTGACATTGTCCAAGTACGGGTATGTAGCCCGCAGCCTGTACTGGTCCACCATTGGGTCCATCGTTCTCTGGAAGACCGTGACCCCATTAGTGATGCCGAAAGGGACCCTGAGGAAGTGGAAGAGTCGGCCGGCTGCTTCAAAAGCAGTGTAGTGGCGATCTTCCGGGCGGATCGGGAGCTGGTGGTAGGCAAACTTCAGATCTACCGTGGAGAACAACCGGTACTATGTGATCTGGTTGACCATCTCCGCTATGCGGGGGAGGGGGTACGCATCAAGTTGCGTGAACCGGTTCATGGTCTGGCTGTAGTCCACAACCATCCGATTCTTTTCCCCGGTCCTGACAACCACCACTTGTGCTCTCCAGGGGCAGTTGCTGGCCTCGATGACCCCCTCCCTCAAGAGTCGCCGGACCTCCGACTTGATAAAAATCATGTCTTGTGCACTGCACCGTCTGCTCCTGGTGGCGACGGGCTTACAGTCGGGGATGAGGTTCGCAACGAGCGAAGGGGGGGTGACCTTAAGGGTCGCGAGGCTACATACAGTGAGAGGGGGTAGGGGTCCGCCGAATTTTAGGGTCAGGCTTCGGTGACTGCATTGGAAGTCGAGTCCAAGCAATAGGTGAGGGAGGACATACAGTTTAAAATGGGCGTACTCAGCGCCCTGTATCGCGAGGTTCGCGACACAGTACCCCCGGATCTGTACCGAATGGGATCCGGAGGAAAGGGAGATTGTCTGGGATGCGGGGTAGATGTGGAGGGAGCAGCGCCTTACTGTGTCAGGGTGATCAAAGCTCTCCGTGCTCCCCGAGTCGAAAAGACAGAGGGTCTCGTGCCGATTGACCCGGATGGCCATCATCAAATTCTTCAGATGTTTTGGCCGCGACTGGTCGAGGGTGACTGCGCCGAGCTGCGGGTAGTCTGCGTGGTCGGAGGTATCGGGGTCACAAGATGGAGGCCCCCATCGGTCGCACGTGTCGGTTGGTGTTAAAGATGGTGCCCCCCACGAGCTGCACGAGGCGGATGACGAGTCTGAAGGGGGCGGTACCGGCAGGCACGCAGCCACATTGTGGCGTCTGTGGACCTGTGAGTCCGTGGATCGGTCCTGGTAAGCTTTTGACTTCGGGGCTTTGGATCGGGCCAGACAGACTCTGGCAAAATGTTCCTTTTTGCCGCAGTCGCTGCATGTCGCGGTGCGGGCTGGGTAACTCTTCCGGGGGTGTTGGCCCTGACCGCAGAAGTAGCAAGACGGTCCCCCGGGCTGAACGGGCAGCCACGCGGCACAGGCCTGGGTGTAGTCGGGTCTGGTGAAGGCTGCGTCGGTGGTGCCCACGAGGGGTTCGCTGGGTCTGCCGGGAACGCGTTGAGGCTCTGGTAGGCCACCTCTAACGAGGTGTCTAGTTTTACCGTGTCCTGTAGATCAGTGGCCCTGTTTTCCAGCAGTCGCTGCCGGACATAATTAGACCGGACCCCAGCCACGTAGGTGTCCCGGATCATCAGCTTCATGTCCTCATCGGCCTTCACATCCCTGTAGCTGCAGTTGCGGGCGAGTAGTGTCAGGTTCTCTAGATACTCGTCCAGCGATTCCCCAGCACGTTGACGGCGGGTAGTGAGGAGGTGCCGCGCGAACACTTCGTTCATGGGCTTCACAAACTGTCTCTTTAGAATCGTGACCGCCGCTTCGTATGTGACTGCGTCCTCAATCATACCTGAGATTCGGTGGCTCACCCGGGCGTGGAGGAGGTGCATCTTGAGGGTGTCGGAGGGAGGCTTTTCAGAGGAGTCAAGGTAGGCCTCAAAACAGCGGAGCCAGTGGGATAAGATTTCCTTAGCTTCTGCTGCTTGTGCATTGAGTTCCAGTTTATCAGGCTTCAGAGCAGCTTCCATAGTGATATCTTTGGATAATAAATTTATGTACCATCAATTCACTACAAGATAATGAAAACGAATGAACATAGGCTTTATTATCCAAGAATTTGCTGCCTGTGACAGCTGTAACAATGAGCGCCGCCCACAGGCGGCAGGTCTATATACCACCCCGGGGTGGGGCGGAGCCCACCAAGGTTCCAGTACAATACATGGAAGGAGATCATATTACCATTCCCTGGCCATAGCCCACAGACAACTTATATTATGGTGAATACATTCACCACACTTGGGATCAGTCCCTACACAGAAAGACAGAGCAGGAGAGAGTAGAAGCCACAATGAATCCAGTAAGGGCACACCAAGAACCCGCATGGGTAAATGAAGGCAGAAGTAGCGCACAGCACCCTAAAACACAGGAATGTTATAATTGTGGACAGAAAGGACATTACGCACGAGAATGTCAAGCCCCCCCGAAGCAGCAATGGAATCAGCACACAAATGCCCCCCCTAGAAACAATGCCAGACCCATCCACAGTGTTAGCCCCCAAGCAGATAATTTGGCCATAAATGGCACCAATTGACGGTGTTTGGGCTCCCCAACTTGGGTCTGCGATACCCTTTGGGATAAGTCCGGAAGACCGGTAGTTGCAGGCACAGTCAGGGAACATCCCGTAGAGTCCCTTTGGGACACAGGAGGGTCCCGAACAACGTTAAACTCCTCCGTGATGTACCAGAGAGATATATGGCCCACTACGGACACCATAACCCTTAGTGGCTTTACAGCTCACCTCCAGCAGGGACACATCACAGCCCCTGTGGACGTACAGATTGGCAACATTAAATCGAAACACTCGGTCGTTTTAGTAGATTTACCCCAGGAAGCAGAACACATCCTGGGCATAGATTTCATGAGTGCACACAACCTTTCATTCGACCCCTTTAATAGATGTGTGTGGAAAATGGCCAGAGCAGCACGTGCCCCCGCCACACTCACAGTAGGAGACTATGCACACAGGATTAGCTCAGTGGGAGAGTACTGGTTTGATCAACAAACCATTACCACAGACAAAACGGTTAGAGAGGTCTTGAAAAGACATAAAGCATTGTTTGCCCAGCACAAGCAATACTGCGGCAAAATCCCAGGAGTGGTTCACATTACAGGACCCAATCCTAAGCCCCAGAAACAATACGGCTTTCCCCAGCAAGCCGAGGGAGAGATAGCCAAGGTAATCCAGAGTTTATTGAACCAAGGAGTTTATTGAACCAAAGAGTCCCAGCAGCCCTCATTTCTGTACCGAAGCTGCTGGGGAACAGTTCTAGCCGATTAAAGCCTTCAGTTATGATACCACTCCATCTTTGATTGTAATTGATCGCGCATCAGTTTGCTTCTCCCGGACGGATCTCGCTGCCGCCTCGCGCTCACCGCCGCTTCTGCCGTTCCTCCCGTCTTTCGTCTTCATTCTCCTCGTTCCCTACTCCTGGAAATGCCATGTTCGTTATTGTATCCCGTGCTTTCCTTCTGGCTCTCATTTCCCTGCTCCACCTCCCTGGTTCTCCTCTCTTGTTCCCTATCTCTTCCCTCTCCCCTCCCCTCCCCCATCCCGTGGTTCGCCTTTCTTTTCTCGTAGGTTTAGCTGTCCCCCCCCCCCCCCTCCCCCCCACCCTCTCCCGGTCTATCTCTCCCTCTCATGCTTTGGCTACTTTCCCCTGTTTCTTGGCTATCTGGCTATTCTTCCTCTTGTTCGTTGGCCACAAACAGGTCCCAGAACAATTGCGTGAATGGCTCCCACGTTCTGTGGAAGCTGTCGTCTGACCCTCGGATGGCGAATTTAATTTTCTCCATTTGGAAAGATTCCGAGAGGTCGGACAGCCAGTCTGCAGCTTTGGGCGGTGCTGCTGACCGCCAGCCGAACAGGATTCTACAGCGGGTGATCAGGGAGGCAAAGGCAAGGGCGTCCGCCCTCCTCCCCAGGGATAGATCTGGCTGGTCCGAAACCCCGAAGACTTTCGGGCATGGCTCCACCCCCATCCCCACCACTTTGGACATTGCCTCGAAGAAGGCTGATCAGTACCCTGCAAGTCTGGGGCAAGACCAGAACATGTGGGCGTGGTTGGCTGGGCCTCCTTGGCACCACTCACATCTATCCTCCACCTCCGGGAAGAACCTATTCATACGGATTCTTGTTAAGTGGGCTCTATGTACCACTTTTAGTTGCGTCTGGCTGAGCCCAATGGCGCCGGAGCGAGGCGACTCTCTGCGAGCTCTCCCAAACAGATCAACTTTTTACTTAACCTATACTCGTTCTAATCTTTTAAAAATTAACTCTAAAACTAACATTACTAACCTCTCTCTCTTATCTTCTCTTGCAGGGTTGAACATCCTCCGAGTCCCGTGGAGACCTTTTGACCCGACCCGACCTGACCTCTGCGACCTGGAAGAAGATCGGGCCCAAACCGGAAGTGAAGCCCCGACCTCGATTTGGAGCCGACCCGGACTTCGGAGCTCCCAACCCGGCCTAACTACCGACGCCAGCCCCCGGATCGCCTTGCCCAGTCCCCGGAGCTCCCGACCTGACCCCCGACGGCAAGACCCGGTCCAACGCGACCCCCAGAGACCCGCCCAGCGACACAACCCGGAGAGGCCCGCCCAACAACCCAACCTACCTGGTGATGGAAGAAAGAAAAATCCACGTGGAGGCCCGACCGGGCCTACTTCAAGATCCGACCCCAGGAGCGCCCAGGGAAGGAACAGACCACGGGACCCAGTCAAACCTGCCTCAGGAAGCCCCTGCCCACGACCCAGGACCCCCGAAACGGCAGAGACCGCGCACAAGGACCCGAACGCGCTGCAAGGTATTCCCGCACCCGCAGAACGCTCTTACATGACTGCTTAGAGACAGTGGACTGGTCCATATTTAAGAACTCAACAACCAACTTAAATGAGTATGCCACCACCGTCACAGACTTCATCAGCAAATGTGTGGACGCCTGCGTGCCAAATAAAGCAGTACGTGCGTTCCCCAACCAGAAACCATGGCTCAATCGTGAGATTAACTCCCTACTGAAGGACAGATCTGAGGCGTTCAAGGCAGACGACCCTGACCTACACAGGAAATCCAGGTACGACCTTCGCAAAGCCATCCAGAATGCCAAGAGAGAATATCAAACCAAGCTAGAGTCACAGACAGACTCTCGGTGGTTGTGGCAAGGACTAAACAACATAACGGGCTACAAAGCGAAGCCGAACAGTATCTCTGACAGCAGCGCACCCCTCTCCGATGAACTCAATGCATTCTATGCTCGGTTCGAGCAGGTAACCAACAATCCACTGGCGAGTGCCCCAGCAGCCCATAATTCACCCATACCCACCATCACAGCTTCCGAAGTCAGATTGGGCCTTCCTGAAAGTGAACCCTCGGAAGGCGACCGGCCCAGACGGGATCCCTGGTCGTGTACTCAGAGCCTGCGCAGACCAACTGGTAGAGGTATTCACGGACATCTTTAACTTGTCCCTACTCCACTCCGAGGTTCCCACCTGCTTCAAGAAAACCACCATCATACCGATACCAAAGAAGAACCAGGCAACGTGCCTCAATGACTACCGACCAGTGGCCCTGACTTCAGTCATAATGAAGTGCTTCGAGAGGTTGATCATGAAGCTCATCACCTCCATACTCCCAGAATGCCTTGATCCACTGCAATTTGCATACCGCTGCAACCGGTCCACATCAGACACCATTTCCCTGGCCCTACACTCATCCCTAGAGCATCTCGAAAACAAGGACTCCTACATTAGACTCCTATTTATTGACTACAGCTCCGCCTTCAACACCATAATTCCAGCCAAGCTCATATCAAAGCTCCAAAACCTAGGACTTGGCTCACCACTCTGCAACTGGATCCTCGATTTTCTGACCAACAGACCACAATCAGTAAGAATGAACAACAACACCTCCTCCACAATAGTCCTCAACACCGGCGCCCCTCAAGGCTGCGTACTTAGCCCCCTACTCTACTCCCTGTACACACACGACTGCATGGCAAAACTTGGTTCCAACTCCATCTACAGGTTTGCTGACGATACGACCATAGTGGGCTGGATCTTGAATAACGATGAGTCCGAATACAGGAGGGAGATTGAGAACCTAGTGGAATGGTGTAGCGACAACAATCTCTCCCTCAATGCCAGAAAAACTAAAGAGCTGGTAATTGACTTCAGGAAGCAAAGTACTGTACACACCCCTGTCAGCATCAACGGGGCCGAGGTGGAGATGGTTAGCAGTTTCAAATTCCTAGGGGTGCACATCTCCAAAAATCTGTCCTGGTCCACCCACGTCGACGCTACTACCAAGAAAGCACAACAGCACCTATACTTCCTCAGGAAACTAAGGAAATTCGGCATGTCCACATTGACTCTTACCAACTTTTACAGATGCACCATAGAAAGCATCCTATCAGGCTGCATCACAGCCTGGTATGGCAACTGCTCGGCCCAGGACCGCAAGAAACTTCAGAGAGTCGTGAACACCGTCCAGTCCATCACACGAACCTGCCTCCCATCCATTGACTCCATCTACACCTCCCGCTGCCTGGGGAAAGCGGGCAGTATAATCAAAGATTAGGTGTAGGCCGTCCAATTTGTAGTAGTCCCACCTCCCCCAGAACAGATCCCAATGTCCCAAAAATCTGAACCCCTCCCTCCTGCACTGTCTCTCAAGCCACGCATTCATCCTGCCTATTTTTTCATTTCTACTCTGACTACCACGTGGCACTGGTAGCAATTCTGAGATTACTACCTCTGAGGTCCGACTTTTTAACTTGGCCCCTAACTCCCTAAATTCTGCTTGTCGGACCTCATCCCGTTTTTTACCTATATCATTGGCACCTATATGCACCACGACAACTGGCTGTTCACCCTCCCACTTCAGAATGTTCTGCAGCCGATCTGAGACATCCCTGACCCGTGCACCTGGGAGGCAACATACAATTCGGGAGTCTCGTTTTCGACCACTGAACCACCTATCTACTCCCCTTACAATTGAATCACCTATGACTATACCCCTTCCACTTTTTCCCACCCTTCTGTACAGCAGAGCCAGCCACGGTGCCATGAACCTGGCTACTGCTGCCTTCCCCTGGTGAGCCATCTCCCCCAACAGTATCCAAAACGGTATACCTGTTTTGGAGGGAGAGGACCGCAGGGGACACCTGCACTGCCTTCCTGCTTTTTCTCTGCCTTTTGGTCACCCATTCCTTTTCTCCCTCAGCAATCCTAATCTGTGGTGCGACCAATTCGCTAAACGTGCTATCCACGACCTCCTCAGCATCGTGGATACTCCAAAGTGAGTCCATCCGCAGCTCCAGAGCCATCATGCAAGAGCTGCAGCTGGACACACTTCCCGCACGTGAAGGAACCAGGGACATCAGCCACGTCCCTGAGCTCCCACATTGCGCAAGAGGAGCATAATCCGAGTCTGAGATCTCCTGCCATTTTTAATCTTAAGCTAACTATAATATCAAATAATAGATAAAGGAAAAAAAAAAGAATAATTATTACCAATCACACGATTTAAAAAAATAGAAATAAAAAAACCTTACCTTATCAACACACCTCAGTGAAAAGAAAAACTACTTACCAGTCACCAGCCAATCACTTACCTGCTGGCTGTGACATCACGGTTCAACTTCTTTCTACTTCTACCTGCCCTCGAGTCTCCCTTTTGATCTTTACTCGGCTGGCATCCTTACAGTGATTGTTTTTTTTTGGTTAGAGGAGGAGGTCGGGAGGGAAACACTGAAGAAGTGTTTGGTGTTTAACTGTCACTTGACAACAGCTCCTCCACAAACCACCTTCTGGATACCGTGATCGCAATGCACTGATGCACATTTTCTCCGCAACAGCCAATCAGCAGCTCTGCTCTGCTGCCCTCTGCTGGATCGAACATAGTGATCAGGGATCACCCAATTAGTGGGGTCCAAACTGAAGGACCGCCCAAAACAGCGCGAAAACCCCCAAGCATAAGAAGAGAGTCCACCATGTGTTTGTCCTCTTTTAGACCTGGGGCCCTGACAATGGCCATCTCCAATCGCACGCCACCAGAAGCAAGTGCAAGTTCAACACCCACTACCAGATGGATGAGCCTAGCTGAGCAGCAGTTACTTCTCCAGACGCGATAGATCCAGAATCCTCTGACCTAAGCCGGGTGCCTGAAGTTAAGTACAGGTTGTCTTAGTCGATAGCTGTAGTTAACTAGTAGTGTATATGTTGCATGACTAATTGTGTGTGTAAATAAATACCCTTGACCTTGAACTAACTAACTGGTATTTGGCTCTTTGATCGATAGCCGGTTGAACCTTGTGGTGGTATCATTTGATACCTGGCGACTCTGAGCATTAGAATATAGATGTCAGAAGAAAGGAGGGCAACCTCACTGATTGCCATAGTTACAGCAGAGCCACAGAAAAGGCAACAGAGGGTCCTGCGCCGGTCCCGAAAAGCAACAGTTTGGCATGACCAGAGTTGACAGCAGGGTATCCAATTGGAGGCGGAGCACTCTGCATTCGCTGCTGATAGGCTCAAACAAATAAGCCCATCAGCAGCAAATGTGGAGCAAAATCAGATTCTGATTGGATGAGTTGCAAAGAGCTGGAAAAATAACGATCATTGGCAGCAGACACATACGAGACCAAGAGGTGAGGGAGAAGCATGATGGGTGGTCACGTGAGAGAAGCTCAGAGGTTTGCGCTGGCAGAGTGGAACACCCCCAGGCCAGGAACAGGTGCGCAATGATGTCCTGAAAAGCCACGAGTGGAAAAGCTGAGCAGGGCAGGAACAGATTTGCGCCAACTGCAGTGCGGAGCTGAACCTCCCCCAGGCCAGCAACAGGCGCGCGACTCCACCCCAAAAACAATCCATGAGGAATCGACCAGCTTTGCACCGGCAGCAGAGCAGTTCCCCCCAGGGCAGCAATAGATGTACAACAACACCCCAAGGCCAGGGAGGGGCGCGGCAGCCACAACAAAGATACAGCATGGGTGAGGCGGGCTACCAGGGGAGTGAGGTGAGTGAAAATGGGAGAATGTGAGTGGGTGGGGTTTAAGAGTGTGAGGGTGTGGGGGGAGGGAGAGCGTGTGGCGGGGTTAGTTTGCAGACTTGCAGGGAGGGATAGTGTGTGAGGGCATGGTTGCATGGAGGAAGAGTTTGTGATGGGGTTGCGGGGTCCACAGGGAAGGAGAGTTTGTAAGTTTGTGAACGGCGAATGAGTAGGAGAGGGGCAGAGAGAGTGCTGTTTGAAATCCTCGATCAGAATAACAGCTTCATAGTTGAAATATTAATTCCATTTTGGCAGAGCTTGAACCTGGTAAAAACATGGGATTGATTGTGCAAACGGCTGTTCTTTCAGACACTTTATAAGCTGCTTAAAATTAAGATCAGCTTCTTTAGCAATAGAAATCGGCACTTTCAATCTGATGGTCAAAACGCAGAAATTTGAAGACGAGGCAAGGGGTCCAGGCTAGACAAAAAGACAGTTTGTCATTTCACGTTAAAAAAATTTGAACAGTGCACATTTATCCTCATCCAAAAGTATGCATGAATTATCTGGTGACTGAGACTTACCGGTTTCTGGAAATCCACATTGTCTGAAGAGGTTGTGTTGCTAACTTGCTGTTGTCTCTTAATTTGACTCTGTTTAATTATGTTTGCTCAAGAGTCGTCAGGTATCTTTCGCCACTGCCACAAGGTTCAGAACCGAATACTGATCAAAGACTCGATACACCAGTTAGTAAGTTCAAAAGCAATGCTCATTTATTTACACACAGTCAAATCTACTCATGCATAAAACTCTACAACCTAACCTATCACTATTACTAAAAGCCTTTACTTAGCTTTGGGTGCCCACTCAATCAGAGGAACAACGGCCATTGCTCGGTTCTGAGGCTGCTGGGTTGAGCTGTTTACAGGAAAGCAACTATCTCGTAGCGTGCGTTGACTTGGAACTTACTTGGTGTGACATAGCTGCTAGGCTGGTCTCTCTTCGCTGAGAGCCAAGGACAAAGAAGAAAGATTCACTCTTGGGGAATACTTTTTATACCCGAAAGGGCTTTGCGCGCTTTTGGGCGGGCCTTGAATTTGGCCTCAATTAATTGGGCTTTTCCCAATCAATCTTATTGATCTTCCTCCAATAGAGCGGTGGGTTCCCCGGTTGCTGGGCGTGTCCTAGGTGGCCGTTGGTTTGCTTTGTTTGAGTCTCCTCTGGTGCCGGGGTGTCTGCCTTAACATTGTTTATCTTAATGTTTCCCTTTTGTCCCCAGAGATGGCTCATTAGTATGTAGATGGCTTAGCAGTTTCTGTCCTGTCTGAGAGCCACTGCCCTAATCAACAGGCAGACCTTGCACCTGCTTGCTTTTCAGTATTGTCCAACTTTCCTTGCATTCTTTGCAAGTGTCCACTTTGTAATTGGGGCGTGGCCATCCAAGATGGCTACAGTTGAACCAGAAGAACACTCTAAAGTGACAATGGAGCTACACGGGGCTGGATTCTCTACTGCCTGCCACTGGGAGCGGAGTTCCCAATGCAGTGGAGAATCCAGCGTTGGGCAAAAAACAGAATTGGCGCCGGACCCCACTGGCAGTGGTCTCAAGGTCCGTGCCCAGAACCAGCGGGAGGATTCAAATGGGTCATTTACATCTATTTGCATCCTATTAATGGGCGGGGTACCCCATTCTCTAAGCTCGCGTGATTCTCTGTTCCTCTGGGCTGGGGTTAACGTGGGCGAGTATTGGTGCAGCTATTTACATACATTTCCTGACGTGTTTGTCTTCATGGTTGGCCAAGGGGGTAACGTTTTAACCAATTCTACCAGATATCCCAGATGTGAAAGACCACCATCAGAGACCCCCAATTACAGAGACCCCCACCAGAGACCCTCCACCCCACGAGAAAGACCCCTACCCAAGACCTGCAATTGAATGGAATACAATGTAGAAAAGTGTGAGTTTATGCACTTTGGAAGGAGGAGTGGAGGCATGGACTATTTTCTAAACAGGGAAAGGCTTCGGAAATCAGAAGCACAAAGGGACTTAGGAGTCTATCTCAGGATTCACTTAAGGTTAACGTGCAGGTTCAGTTGGCAGTTAGGAAGGCAAATGCAATGTTAGCATTCATGTCGAGAGGGCTAGAATACAAGAACATGGAGGTACTCCTGAGGCTATATAAGGCTCTGGTCAGACCCCATTTGGAATACTGTGGGCAGATTTGGGCCCCGTATCTAAGGAAGAATGTGTTGGCCTTGGAGAGGGTCCAGAGGAGGTTCACAAGAATGATTCCAGGAATGAAGGGCTTTTTAAAAAATGTGTTCTCTTGGGATGTGGAACTCATTGTTTGGGCCAGCGTTAGTTACCCATCCCTAATTGCCCTTGAACTGACTGGCTTGCTTCACCATTTCAGAGGGGGGCAGTTAAGAGTCAACTGCATTGCTGTGTGGGTCTGGAGTCACATGTGGAAAGGACAGCAGATTTCCTTCCCTGAAAGACATTGGTGAATCAGATGGGTTTTTACGGCAATCGTCAACAGTTTCTTGGTCATCATTAGACTTTTAATTCCAGATTTTTAAAATTATATTCAAATTTCACCAGCTATCATCTGCCGTAGTGGGATTCAAACCCGGGACCCCAGAGCATTACACTGGGTCTCTGGGTTACTAGCCTAGCAACAATACCACTATGCACCACCTACTCCTGGCGTCAAATGAGTGGCTGGCGCCTCTGGGTCTGTACTCGATGGAGTTTAGAAGGATAAGGGGAGATCTTATTGAAACCTACAGAATATTCAGAGACCTAAATAGAGTGGATGTGGAGAGGATGTTTCCACTAGGAGGAGAAACTAAAACCTGAGGACACAGCCTCAGACTGAAATGACGATTCTTTAAAACAAAGATGAGGAGGAATTTCTTCAGCCAGAGGGTGGTGAATCTGTGGAACTCTGCCGCAGAAGGCTGTGGAGGCCAAGTCACTGAGTGTCCTTAAGACAGAGATAGATAGTTTCTTGATTAATAAGGGGATCAGGGGTTATGAGGAGAAGGCAGGAGAATGGGGATGAGAAAAATATCAGCTATGATTGAATGGCGGAGCAGATTTGATGGGCCAAATGGTCTAATTCTGCTCCTATATCTTATGGTCTAATTACAGAGGCCGCAATCAGAAAAACTCCATAAGAGACCCCCCACAAGAGATCCCCCAATTACAGAGACCCCTACCTGGAAGCCCCCCAGAAGAGAGACCTCTACTGGAAGCCCTTCATAAGAGAGACCCGTGCCTGGAAACCCCCCGAAGAGCGGCCCCTGCCTGGAAAAGCTTTATAAGAGAGACCCCGGCTTGGGGATGAGAACCATATCAGCCATGATTAAATGGTGACGCCAATAAGTAGCTGTGAAACTAACCTGTTAGTGCTATAAATGCTCTCACTTCCTCTTTTTCTCTGCAGAAAGAATTTAGAGCTTGGATTAGTACTTGGAACTATGATGTTGTTGTGTTATAACCTGCCCGCTTACCATTGGCTGGGGACTAATGACAATCCCACAATCCTGTGGGAGTGTGAGCTTCCCCAATGAGGGGGGGCGGAGAAATCATTAGTAGACTCCCTGTATAAATAAAGCTGGCCAGTTTGGAACCAGCAGGAAGAAGTAGGCAGCAAGTGAGGTTGCTGCTGTTGTGTATATATATGTTGTTCTAAATAAATGTTATTTCTTTGTATCCTTGAAACTCGTGCTGGATTCTTCGTGGCCCTCACAAAATGTTGCCATTTCAGAAACTTGGCTAAGGGAAGGACAGGATTGGCAGCTTAATGTTCCAGGATACAGATGTTTCAGCCTGATCGAGGGGGATGTAAAAGGGGTGGGAGAGTTGCACTACTGGTTAAGGAGAATATTACTGCTGTACTGCAGGAGGACACCTCGGAGGGCTTATACTGCGAGGCAATATGGGTAGAACTCAGGAACAGGAAGGGTGTAACCACAGTGTTGGGGATCTACTATAGGCCTCCCAACAGCCAGCGGGAGATAGACAACAGATATGTAGGCAGACTTTGGCAATGTGTAAAAGCAACAGGGTTGTTGTGGTGGGTGATTTTACTTTCCCTATATTGACTGGGACTCACTTAGTGCTGAGGGCGTGGGTGGGGCAGAGTTTGTAAGGAGCATTCAGGAGGGATTCTTGAAACTGTATGTAGATAGTCCAACTAGGGAAGGGTCTGTACTGAACCCTTAAGAGTATTGATAGGCAGAGGGATCTGGGTGTACAGGTACACAGGTCACTGCAAGTGGCAAGGCAGGTGGAGAAGGTAGTCAAGAAGGCATACGGTATCCTTGCCTTCATCAGCTGGGCATTGTGCTTAAAGATTGGCAAGTCATGTTGCAGCTTTATAGACCTTAGTTAGGCTGCACTTGGAATATAGTGTTCAATTCTAATAACAATACCAGAAGGATGTGGAGGTTTTGGAAAGGGCACGGAAAAGATTTACCAGGATGTTGCCTGCTATGGAGGTCATTAGCTGTGAGAAGACGTTGGAGAAGCTTGGTTTGTTCTCATTGGAATGACGAAGGTTGAGGGGCGACCTGATAGAAGTCTACAAGATTATCAGGTGCATGGACAGAGTGGATAGTCAGAAGCTTTTCCCAGGGTGGAATTACTAGGAGGCATAGGTTTAAGGTACGAGGGCAAGGTTTAAAGGAGATGTACAAGGCAAGTTTTTTACATGGCAAGTTTTTTACGCAGAGGGTGGTGGGAGCCTGGAACTCGCTGCCTGGGGAGGTGGTGGAAGCAGGTACGATAGTGACTTTTAAGAGATGCCTTGGCAAATACATGAATAGGATGAGAATAGAGGGATTTGGTCCCTGGCATGGTAAGGGGTTTTAGTTCAGACGGGCAGCATGGTCGATGCAGACTTGGAGGGCCAAAGAGCCTGTTCCTGTGCTGAAAGTTTCTTTGTTCTTTGTCTATGATATGGTCCAGAAGTTGTCAATCATAGCCAGATGTTTATAAACATTGTGGTTAGTTTCACAGCTGACTACTTGAAAGCCATTGAAGCATGCTCAGAAACCAATTCACTAATGAAGTAAAAGGTGCCAAATTCTATTCCATAATAGTTGTTTCAACACTAGATGTGAGTCATGTGGCCCAATTAATGTCTCATTTGTGGCAGACTTGAAATATCTCTTCGATGAAGTCAATGCTTAAGTTGAAGTGAAGGTCTTATAAAGCAAATGATTATCAGTAGACTATGACATTTCTTGTAGTCAAACCTCTAAGAGATTGGTCCTTAGGTAACTTGAAGTTGAAACGGGTAAGGGGAGTTCTTCTCTTGGAATTCCCTGATTGTGAGGTATTGCTGTTGATTACCATAGATGCTTTATAGCTTGCATCTGACATGATAGCTTTTGGGGAAACTCTCTGTGAGCAATTTCTTACAGATTTGAAAGCAGACAGAAAACATGGCTGTCTCATCATGTGATCACTTACCAGTTCAAAGTCCTTTTCCAAATAATGGTCATGTTGAGTAAGCATCATGTGTTGTAAGTTGGGGGTTGAGAAAGCCAGGGCCTTTGTCTTTGAGTGACCCATTCAATTTTTCAATACCCTTCAGGATAGGATATTGATTCAACATCAGTTGATAATGTTTCTTTTATTCCCTTTTGAGAGAGGAGTTGTTTCAATCCACAAAGAGGTCAGTCAGATGAACCTTGGGCCACCATCTTTTGTAGACAATTTTAAAAGATAAAAATGTGTTTGAAATTCAGAATATACTGCGGCATGAGACAAGGCAGTTGTGAAGTAGACTGCATGGTACTGTACCAACAAGTACTAGATCAATATACATGAAGAAATACAAACTGCCAGTAACAATGGTAACTGTAGACCGAATGGTCATGTGATGACGTGATGATGCAGCTACTTAAAAGGTCACATGATGGAAATGCAAGAATTCTCCTTGGAGCAAGGGCAGAGTAGAAGCATGCAAGAGCTGCTCCGAGTACTGAATAAACTATTGTTGTTATAAGTCCTTGGTTGCCACAGAATGGGTTTCAGCAATGGGTCAGGATTTGCATCGACCCAGTTCTCTTAAACAAGGAACTGTTCAGGCCTCATCACCCTATGAAGATAGTTGAACAGATGATGTCTGACATGGACAATGTTAAGATTTTCAGCAACTTGGATGCAAGATACGGGTTCTGGAAAATTCCACTGATGACGAATCCTTGAAACTTGTCAAATTCATGTCTCTAGTAGGCAGATAAGGTTTTCTCCACATGCCCTTTAGGATCTCCATTGGCAGTGAGGTCTTCCAATGGTGCATGGAGCAACTCTTTTCAGGCCAACCTTGCAAAATCATTGTCAATGCCATCCTGGTCTGGGGTCATACTATGCAAGAACAGGACACAAGTCTTTGTCTCGTTCTCGACAGAATCAGATCCATACAGCTAAAGCTGTAACAATGTTGAATGGTGTTGGCAGGAGTCTCACACAGCATCAAGGTATCTCAATGACACTGAGACTCATTATACACTGATCGAAAAGGAACTCTTCACTCTAGTCTTTGCCTTTCTGAAATTCCATGACTTCATATATGGTCATACTGCAATGTTGAAACTGATTATCAGCCACTCATAACTGGCTGCAGCTCATGATGCTAAAGCTACAATGCTCTAACCTCAGCATTGACTACAAATGTGCAAGGAGCTGCACTTGGCTGATACACTTTCAAGAGCCATCCTACCCACTACAGACCAGGCAGATCATAAGGAAGACATTGACAATAAAAGTGGTTTCCTCTCATCAAATCCAGGAACTCAAGGATGCCCTAGAGGTGGATCTAACATGCAGGCAGCTTCACACTGTCATCATGAAGGGGAGTATTACAATTACTGAATCCCCCACTATCAACATCATTGGGGTTACCATTGACTACAACCTGAATTGGACTAGCCATATAAATACCGTGGCTACAAGAGCAAATCAGAGGCTAGGAATCCTGTAAATCCAGGCTCCTGATCCACAAATGCCTGTCCAGCATCTACAAGGTACAAGTCAGGAATGTGATGGAATACCCCGCACTTGCCTGGGTGAGTGCAGCTCCAACAACACTCGAGAAGCTCAACACCATCCAGGACAAAGCAGCCCACTTGATTTGCACCCCCTCCACAATATTCACTCATTCCACCACCGATGCACTGTAGCAGCTGTGTGTACCATCTACTGCAAGAACTCAGCAAGGCTCCTTAGGCAACATCTTCCAAACCCATGACCACTACCATTTAGAAGGACAAGAGCAGCATATACCTGGACCACCACCGCCTGGAGGTTCTCCTCCAACTCACTCACCATCCTGGAAATATATCACCGTTCCTTCACTGTCGCCGGGTCAAAATCCTGGAACTCCCTTCCTAACAGCATTGTGGGTGTACCTACATCTCAGGGACTGCAGCAGTTCAAGAAAGCAATTCACCCCCATCTCTGAAGGGCAATTAGGGATGGGCAACAAATGTTGGTCTACCAGTGAAGCCCACATCCCGTAAATGAATTTTTAAAAATGAATTAATGATTGATGCAAATGGTGACACATGCTGTGGGCAAAGCTTCACCACCGCAAGGACATGTTACTTCAGAAGCTCCCAAGCAGATGTCAGCCCTGCAAAGAAGAAATCAGCAGAGACCATCCCACACCTTGACAAGGGGCAACTTGTGGCATGCTTTGCCTTTCTGGAATTGGTTTGGTCAGTTATCATAAGAAGTACAGCCGATGATCTCATCTGAGCTCACCGAAGTTCTGAGGCTGCATTCCTATCATATCTCAGAGATGGAAAGATGTAAATTCCAGTTATGGTGATGCAATGGGCCCATTCAGCTGCACACTCTGCAGAACCCTTTGTAAGTTTTGGTCATCTTCAGAATCCAGGCTTCATTTCCACCCTGGAATCCCAGGTGGGCCTCACTTGATTATCAAAAAAGTTCTTCAAGTAGACTTCTGAGAATCCAACAAGATAGTAACTCCCAATCTGAATATTGCTGAAAAGAGAGACATGTTATCAAAGCTTTCATCTTGCACTCAACAGGACAAATGTAAGATTGTCAAACTTTGAAATATCGCAAAAAGTTAGACTGTAGGAGAAAATGGTGCCGATTGGTGAGTAAGTGAACTCTGATTGGACATTTCCATTAAGAAAGCACTCCAAATTTAGGCAGTTGCAGCCATAGCCACGTTCCCACTACACCAATGGCACTGTTTGGTATAACCCAATCTCATCCCCTCAATAAAGGAAATTGGCATCTTTGATTTTATGGTAAGTTCTGTTATATTATTTGTTCCTTTTTTGTGTGACTGATTTAGGAGTCACAGGAATACAGATAATAAACCCAGGGGGGAAGAGGAGAAAGGGCTGAAGAGACATAAAAGAGACAACGCGGGAGGTTTGTAATTCTTGAAAATACCAATAAAAAGATTTATTAACAAGAAGGAATACAGATAATATATTATGAATAGGTTAATTACTGTCACTTGAACTGGAACATATGTACACACTACAATTACAGGAGCATGCTTATATACTTCGTCATTCAGTCTAGATCGACAAGGCTTGGTTCATATGGCATGTGACATCACCTCCTTCAGTAAATCTTCACTTACAATCTCTTAAAGTGATCCCACCCCCCCTTGTTTTACAAAGATAAACCATATTCCATCTATCAGAAAACATAAATCCAATATACAATGGGGTTGTTGTTCAGACTAATTATAATGGAATAAGATATAATGTCGTTTACAATTACACAAAACTAAGAATCTCAAAATGTGGAGGTCTACTTCTTTTTTTGTTTTAAATTTAGAGTACCCAATTCATTTTTTCCAATTAAGGGGCAATTTAGCGTGTTCAATCCACCTACCTTGCACATCTTTGGGTTGTGGGGGCGAAACACACGCAAACACGGGGAGAATGTGCAAACTCCACACGGACAGTGACCCAGAGCTGGGATCGAACCTGGGACCTCAGAACCGTGAGACTGCAGTGCTACCACTGCGCCATCGTGCTGCCTTGAGGTCTACTTCTTCAAACGGATGTTGAAATCTCTGTTCCGATCTGTGATCCTCTTCATTATTCTCCTTATCCACTGGCACTTCAAAACTTTAGGCAACATGATCTTCATCTGTACATCCATGTCTTTGTCATTGATCTTGTCCATGAGCAACATAGATAACCCAGATGCGGTAACATTGTATACCTTTCTGGGTTAACCTTGGTTCAGTGTGAGAATTGCATCATTTGGTGCCTTGGCCTCTTACGATCTGAGCTGGCCACGCATCCTAGCAAACTCGAAAAGACGCAAAGCTCCCGATGAATGTGTGAGAACTCTAACCTCCTGCCCTATTCACAATCAAGCCAATTCTCATCCTGCTTGCCTGTCATATGATATCTTTGCCACTTGTTTGGAAAGAAATACATCTCTGATTGCCAAACACATAGGAAAATGATGACTGGGCAGAGTAGTTTTTACCTGCCTCTTATGCTCATGTTTTGGAACTTGCTGTTCCAAGTTATTTTTCTTTGTTTTGATCTCTGCTAAATTAACAAGCGGCAACTCCACTTTCCCTCCCATTTGGACATTACAACAAACATTTGCACATTTACTGTTACTGGACTATTTAAATTCATTTGCAGATCAACTCATTGGTTTGCTAAGCTTCTATTCTCACAAACCACATTGTATTTGGCTGTAATCAGTGTTCGACTTTCCAATTAGCAAGTGAACATTCATGTTGGCAGCTTCTAGTTCTGTAAGCTGCAACCAATTTTGTTGCAATCTATTCTTAACCATCTCCACGGTATCTTCAATTGTTTGAAATACGTCCAGATAGAGCAATTTCAGATTTTGAACTGACTCTATGTGCACCATGTTGTAAGCTTCTGTACTTTTCAGTGCAGTGCTGGTTTCATGCATTGTGACAGTCTGCAAGGCTTGGTTCACTGCAAGTCCTGCTACATCTGGACCTGCTGTGTCCAGAATACAAAACAATTGTGGTACCCATTCCAATTTCCCATACCTGCACTGCTAGATTATTGTTCCAATGCACTTAACTGGCAAGCCACAGTCGATTGTCAGCCTAGAACCTTGTGGGTGGAGCCATAGATCTTGGCACTTGCTCCCTTATCAATTCTAACCTTTTAATTCTTCCGCGGACCTACAATACCAATCATGGTGGATGTCACAATTTGCACAATCAACATGTCAATCCACATCGATAATTGTTTGTTCAACTGGCAACTGAACATGGTTCTTATCCAGATACTCTTCATGTTTTGCTTCCTTGCCAACAAGGTTAATCTTCTTAGACTTCTGCTGTGTGTTGTTGCCTCTGTTGCACTTTTTTCCTCTGCTTATCACCATTTCTAGATGCATGTTCTGAGCTTGGCCTTCTGCATTCTCTTGCCCAATGTCCACACACGCTGCATGCTTTTTTTTATTAATTGGTTGTGCGGGCTTCACTGGCCGGGCCAGAATTAGTTCCCCTAATGGCCCTTGAACAGAGTGTCACGTCAGAATCAACCACATTACTATGGATATGGAGTCAAACGAGGTAAGTAGGGCAATTTTCCTTCCTTCGTGAAACAGATGGGTTTTTATGACAATTGATAATCATAGAATTCCTACAATGCAGCAGGAGGCCATTCGGCCAATCAAATCTGCACTGACCCTCTGGAAGATCACCCTACCTAGGCCCACACCCCTACCCTATCCCCGTAAACCATAACCCTACCTAATCTGCACATTTTTGGACAATCATTTAGCATGCATATCCAACTAACCTGCACATCTTTGGACTGTGGGAGGAAACCTGAGCACCCGGAGGAAACCCACGCAGACACGGGGAGAAAGTGCACACAGTCACCCAAGGCTGGATTTGAACCCGGGTCCCTGGCGCTGTGTGGCAGCAGTGCTAACTATTGTGTCACCGTGCTGCCTACAATGATCGGCAGTCATTGTTTAATTCAAATTTCACCATGATGAGATTTGAACTGGGTCCCCAGAGCACTACCCTGGATCTCTGGATTACTGGTCAAGTAGCAATACCACTAAGGGCAGGATTTATTGGAAAGAAAATAGAGTCCCATTTTGGGCGGGTTTAGCAGGGTCGTTCCCGGCGCTTTTAGCACCGGGAAAACCGCCGTTATGGAACGGGGGTTTGTTACTTTTTTCGGGCCTCAGCGGGGGACACCCCCTGAGGCTGCACTTGTCTGATAAAAAAACTAAAGAACTCCCCCACACGGACAGAAGGGGTGCACCCCCCCACAGACCCAGGAAACCATCCCCTCACGGACATGGGAACCCCACATTGGAGCTCCCCAGTAGACCACTGTTTGGTACTGCCCCCTGGCACTCTCTGGCAGTACCATGAGGCAGTGCTAGGGTTCCAGAGGACAATGATAGGGGAAGTGTCTGGGGGTGCCCTATCCTTATGAGTTAGGGCTCAAGGATACCTTAATGGGTAGGTTGGGTGTTGGGCGGGTCTGGATGCTGTGGCGGGAGGTTGCGAGATCTCTTCCTGCACTAATGAGCTCAGCTTGTTAGTGCAGGACATTAAGCTAAGAAACAGTGTCCCATTTAAGAGTGGGGTCATTCTCAGCGCTGCAGGCATATACAAAACGGGACTCTTTTTTTGTTAAATCATGCCTCTGATCTTTAAATGTATTGAAATGAGGTTCCTGACATTCCTGGGCAGGAAGCTAATTATGTCACTGGTGTAGTGCGGGGAAATTGGAAAATGTGATCTCCCTGGCAAGGTTCACGTTCCAGCTCTGGTGGGATTTTGGCCCGTGTCACCATTTGCAGGCACAGCGAATGCGAGCACAAAATCCCCTTATAACCTCCTCACAGATTATTCTTTTAAAGGCAAAAGCTTGCCTTTTCCTTAGTTTTCTTCTTCACAGGCTGCAGTATGATTTTCGCAACTCCATACTTTTTTCAGCTCCAGTGTTTTTTTAAAGTTCAATTTTTCTTGTATGGTGGTGCAACTATAACTTCTCCAATGGCATTGTGGGCCTGTCCCCTACTTTCAATATAAGCCCTGCCCATGGAGCAAATTGGCATGGGAATCTGCACTCTGCAATGGAGCTTTCTGGTCGGCTGCCCGAGCATTTGGCCGCATCGGCCCTTTGGATCCAGCCTTGACAAAACGTCGGCAAGATTTAAACCTTTAGCTCCGTTCACTCTCCACA
This sequence comes from Scyliorhinus torazame, assembly GCF_047496885.1. Taxonomy (NCBI): domain Eukaryota; kingdom Metazoa; phylum Chordata; class Chondrichthyes; order Carcharhiniformes; family Scyliorhinidae; genus Scyliorhinus; species Scyliorhinus torazame. The sequence continues at coordinate 100,863,375 of NC_092715.1, read as the reverse complement.
GATGCTGTCAGACCTTCTGAGATTGTCCAGTATGTTCTGTTTTTGTTTCAGATTCCAGCATCCACAGTAATTTCCTTTTATCTTCCGGTCCTTTCGATATTTGGCTTGCCCAGGACCACCAATCCAGATGCTCTGGTACTCACTGAGCTCTTCAACCTCCTGTGTTCCTGCCTGTGGTGGTGTGCTCTGTACTGCTGAACCTCTGAGTCCACATAAGAAATCGATGGCATTGTATTGTGCTTGGTGATTAAAATTTCTCTGTTGTATATTCCTCAAAACTCCTCAAACTCTACCACCATGTTACACTATTTGTTCTTTTTGTATGACTAATGTAAGAGTCAAAGGAATACAGAATGTACAACAAATACATAAGTTAGTTATTGTAACTTGAACTCAAAAAATATATAAAAACATATATTATACACTTCTTTTTTATTATAAATTTAGAGTACCCAATTCTTTTTTCCAATTAAGGGGAAATTTAGCATGGCCAATCCAACTTAACCTGAAAATCTTTGGGTTGTGGGGGTGAGACACACGCAGACACAGGGAGAATGTGCAAACTCCACACGAACAGTGACTGGGGCTGGGACAAAAATCTATCTACCTGTGCCTTAAAAACATTCAACGAGGTAGCCTCAACTGCTTCACTGGGCAGGGAATTCCACAGATTCACGACCCTTTGGTTGAAGAAGTTCCTCCTCAACTCAGTCCTAAAGCTGCTGTCCCTTATTTTGAGGCTACCCCCCCCCCACCCCAGTTCTAGTTTTATCCCCCAGTGGAAACAACCTCCCTGCTTCTATCTGATCTATTTCCTTCGTATTTTCTATGTTTCTATAAGGTCCCCACTCATTCTTCTAAATTCCAATGAGTATAGTCCCAGTATACTCAGTCTCTCCTCAAAACCCAATTTTCTCAACTCTGGAATCAATCTAATGAATCTCCTTTGATTTTGTGACCATGACAATTGGCAGGCAGCTGATAATGAGGACATACTAGTCCCCTGGCCTGGGTCCCAAAATGTGCTCCACTCACTCGAAGGCCTGAGCTTGGAACTAAAATCTGGAAAAATCTACAACCAATTCATCACATTCCAGGTGCTACGAAAGCAAACTGCTCAGTGTTATTTCATGGAATGGGAGAAACAAGCCAAAGATGATCTCATTTGTAGAATTGGTAAACCCATGTTTCTAATAAGAGTTGATAGTGGAGAACTTCATCAACTGATGGTGCATGTTGGAAAATTGTGGGCCTTGTATCTTTGATTTTCCACTCAATCGAATGGAAGGACAAGTGACCGGATTCTCAGTTTCAGAGACTGAGTGTTGACGCCGGATATGATCGGTGGACTTCTACAACCAAGGAATCGGTGCCGATATCGAGCAATTCAGGATTTGTTAATGGGCTAGCACCCGCGCCACGTGAAACCTGAGTGATTCCAATGATAAATGTTGTCTGATTCACCGGGTCGGGATTGCCACTCGAGAGGCTGACAAGCTTCATATTAGCATCCACTCCCCACACACACTCATCCCAGTCAACGAGATGGTAGCATGAAGAGTGGCACCCCAGTTAGCGGATGCAGAGCTTGAGCCCTTGGTGGACGCCATGGAGAAGAGGTGGGCCACCCTGTTCCTGCCACCACACTCTGGTTCAGGGCACTGTTGAGTGCCTTGGGCCCCAGCAGTGCCGGTAGAAGTTGCATGAGCTCCTCAGGGTGATCAGGGTGAGTAGGCAGCACCATGCCCCTGGCACCAACCCTCGTCCCACACACCCATAACCCCACATGCCAGCAACCATACCGCCTACAATGGCCGGGTGCCCTGGCCACAAAGGTCACCAGCTGCCCACCCCTGTGCAACACGGATCTGACTGCCGAACACTTTGCACTTTATGTGTCCCCCCCACTTCCCCGCAGGAGAAGGCGGTGCACAACCGCAGGGAGAGAGAGAAGACCAGAGGAGGACCGCTGGACCTGCCGCCCCTCACCATGGCAGAGCGGCAGGCACTGGACCTGCCGCCCCTCACCATCGCAGAGCGGCAGGCACTGGACCTGCTGCCCCTCACCATGGCAGAGCGGCAGGCACTGGATCTGCCGCCCGTCGCCATCGCAGAGCGGCAGGCACTGGACCTGCCGCCCCTCACCATGGCAGAGCGGCAGGCACTGGACCTGCCGCTCTCACCATGACAGAGCAGCAGGCACTGGACCTGCTGCCCCTCACCATGGCAGAGCGGCAGGCACTGGATCTGCCGCCCGTCACCATCGCAGAGCGGCAGGCACTGGACCTGCCGCCCTCACCATGACAGAGCAGCAGGCACTGGACCTGCCGCCCTCACCATGACAGAGCAGCAGGCACTGGACCTGCTGCCCCTCACCATGGCAGAGCGGCAGGCACTGGACCTGCTGCCCCTCACCATCGCAGAGCGGCAGGCACTGGACCTGCCGCCCTCACCATCGCAGAGCGGCAGGCACTGGACCTGCCGCCCCTCACCATGGCAGAGCGGCAGGCACTGGACCTGCTGCCCCTCACCATGGCAGAGCGGCAGGCACTGGACCTGCTGCCCTCACCATGGCAGAGCGGCAGGCACTGGACCTGCAGCCCCTCACCATCGCAGAGCGGCAGGCACTGGACCTGCCGCCCTCACCATGGCAGAGCGGCAGGCACTGGACCTGCTGCCCCTCACCATGGCAGAGCGGCAGACACTGGACCTGCTGCCCCTCACCATCGCAGAGCTGCAGGCATTGGACCTGCTGCCCCTCACCATGGCAGAGCGGCAGGCACAGGACCTGCTGCCCCTCACCATCGCAGAGCAGCAGGCACTGGACCTGCTGCCCCTCACCATGACAGAGCGGCAGGCACTGGACCTGCTGCCCCTCACCATCGCAGAGCGGCAGGCATTGGACCTGCTGCCCCTCACCATGGCAGAGCGGCAGGCACTGGACCTGCCGCCCCTCACCATCGCAGAGCGGCAGGCACTGGACCTGCTGCCCCTCACCATGGCAGAGCGGCAGGCACTGGACCTGCTGCCCCTCACCATGACAAAGCGGCAGGCACTGGACCTGCTGCCCCTCACCATCGCAGAGCAGCAGGCACTGGACCTGCTGCCCCTCACCATGGCAGAGCGGCAGGCACTGGACCTGCTGCCCCTCACCATGACAGAGCGGCAGGCACTGGACCTGCCGCCCCTCACCATCGCAGAGCGGCAGGCACTGGACCTGCTGCCCCTCACCATGGCAGAGCGGCAGGCACTGGACCTGCTGCCCCTCACCATGACAAAGCGGCAGGCACTGGACCTGCCGCCCCTCACCATCGCAGAGCGGCAGGCACTGGACTTGCTGCCCCTCACCATGGCAGAGCGGCAGACACTGGACCTGCTGCCCCTCACCATGGCAGAGCGGCAGGCACTGGACCTGCTGCCCCTCACCATCGCAGAGCGGCAGGCACTGGACCTGCTGCCCCTCACCATGGCAGAGCGGCAGGCACTGGACCTGCCGCCCCTCACCATGGCAGAGCGGCAGGCACTGGACCTGCCGCCCTCACCATCGCAGAGCGGCAGGCACTGGACCTGCCGCCCCTCACCATGGCAGAGCGGCAGGCACTGGACCTGCCGCCCTCACCATCGCAGAGCGGCAGGCACTGGACCTGCCGCCCCTCACCATGGCAGAGCGGCAGGCACTGGACCTGCTGCCCCTCACCATCGCAGAGCGGCAGGCACTGGACCTGCCGCCCTCACCATCGCAGAGCGGCAGGCACTGGACCTGCCGCCCCTCACCATCGCAGAGCGGCAGGCACTGGACCTGCCGCCCCTCACCATCGAAGAGCGGCAGGCACTGGACCTGCCGCCCCTCACCGTGGCAGAGCGGCAGGCACTGGACCTGCCACCCTCACCATCGCAGAGCGGCAGGCACTGGACCTGCTGCCCCTCACCATGGCAGAGCGGCAGGCACTGGACCTGCCGCCCCTCACCATCGCAGAGCGGCAGGCACTGGACCTGCTGCCCCTCACCATGACAGAGCGGCAGGTACTGTACCTGCAGCCCCTCACCATGGCAGAGCGGCAGGCACTGGACCTGCCACCCTCACCATGACAGAGCGGCAGGTACTGTACCTGCAGCCCCTCACCATGGCAGAGCGGCAGGCACTGGACCTGCCACCCTCACCATGGCAGAGCGGCAGGTACTGGACCTGCAGCCCCTCACCATCGCAGAGCGGCAGGCACTGGACCTGCCGCCCCTCACCATGGCAGAGCGGCAGGCACTGGACCTGCTGCCCCTCACCATGACAGAGCGGCAGGTACTGGACCTGCAGACCCTCACCATGGCAGAGCGGCAGGCACTGGACCTGCCGCCCTCACCATGGCAGAGCGGCAGGCACTGGACCTGCCGCCCTCACCATCGCAGAGCGGCAGGCACTGGACCTGCCGCCCCTCACCATGGCAGAGCGGCAGGCACTGGACCTGCCGCCCCTCACCATCGCAGAGCGGCAGGCACTGGACCTGCCACCCTCACCATGGCAGAGCGGCAGGCACTGGACCTGGTCGGTGGGCACGGAGAAAGGGCAGTTGTCGGGGAGGAGGTCAGCATCAGGCAAGCCAGTGAGCCCCTGCCGAGTTGCGCTGTCCCTATGGCACATGTGGCACAACCCCGCCACCCCCAGACCACCATACCACCCCTACATCACCCCATGCATCCACACGGCCGGTGTCACTCTGCGCAACTATGGGCCACGGTGGGCAGTCAGTGGTATGCGCAGCAAGATGGCTGCCGCAGCATTGCAGTTCATGCCTGGACATCACCCCAGTCCCAAGGATCACCCCAACACCACAGCCCATTCCCGGTCACCCCCTGTCAACCCCTCTACACTGCTCCGGCCTTGGCAGAGGTGCCCCCCCCAAAATCCGAAAGCCATACTAGCAGCAGGACTGCCAGCCCACAGTCCTGCCTCTGATATCATGTCCTACATTCGCTCTCTCCCTCAGTAGCTACTGCGCCTGTTTCATGATTTTATAAAAACCACAAGTGAAACTTACCGTCAGTAATCCTTCCTGGCGGAGGCAGAGAATCGTGGAAGCCCCGGAGAATACCAGGTCGGGCTCGTCAATGAGCGTTTATGCATGTGCAGAGCAGAATGCATCTGTCTAGACACTGGAGCATGGAATTCTGTCGTGCGCCCGGCCCCGGCCATGATTTTCAGCTCAAGCGTGATTTTCTGTTCAATAGCTTTTCGCAATTTCGACGTAGTTAGACGGAGAATCCCGTCCAAGGTTTTGTGTCCCCAGCTCTCATTTAATAAATTAGATCAAAATGTATCTCTTTGGATGTAATGTGAGTATTTAGTCATGGCTTATTGAGACGAGAAGATCCATGTTAAGGAATTGGGTACTTTTCCATCTTTTGAATCCAATGTCAACATTAAATGTAATTATTTTTGGAACTAATGAAATGTTATTACAGCTATGAAAGGCAACCCAAATATAGAAAGCTAGATAGATTATATTATAGATACAAGGAAAGAATAAATGTTGTTCTAGCACATAACACAGCCACCAAGGTTATGGTGACTTATATAGACTCGTATATTTGGCCATTTTGATGCTTTAATAAATGGAAATAATATAACTTTTTATCATCGGGAATTAGTTGGATTGAGTTTTCAAAAAGAAAAAGAGTGGCTAAGGTAAATATTGGTCCTTTAGAGGATGAGAAGGGAGATTTAATAATGGGAGATGAGGAAATGGCTGAGGAGCTGAACAGGTTTTTTGGGTCGGTCTTCACAGTGGAAAACACAAATAACATGCCAGTGACTGATGGAAATGAGGCTATGACAGGTGAGGACCTTGAGACGATTGTTATCACTAAGGAGGTAGTGATGGGAAATCTAATGGGGCGAAGGTAGACAAGTCACCTGGCCCTGATGGAACGCATCCCAGAGTGCTAAAAGAGATGGCTAGGGAAATTGCAAATGCACTAGTGATAATTTACCAAAATTCACTAGACTCTGGGGTGGTCCCAGCAGATTGGAAATTAGCAAATTGACACCACTGTTTAAAAAAGGAGGTAGGCACAAAGTGGGTAATTATAGGCCAGTTAGCTTAATTTTGGTAGTTGGGAAGATGCTGGAATCTATCATCAGGGATGAAATAGCAAGGCATCTGGATGGAAATTGTCCCATTGGACAGACGCAGCATGGGTTCATAAAGGGCAGGTCATGCTAACTAATTTCGTGGAATTGTTTGAGGACATTACCAGTGCGGTAGACAATGGGGAGCCAATGGATGTGGTATATCAGGATTTCCAGACAGCTTTTGACAAGGTGCCACACAAAAGGTTGCTACATAAGATAAGGATGCATGGCATTAAGGGTAAAGTAGTAGCATGGATAGATGATTGGTTAATTAATAGAAAGCAAAGAGTGGGGATTAATGGGTGTTTCTCTGGTTGGCAATCAGTAGCTAGCGGTGTCCCTCAGGGATCACTGTTGGGCCTACAATTGTTCACAATTTATATAGATGATTTTGAGTTGGGGACCAAGTGCAATGTGTCCAAGTTTGCAGACGACACGAAGATGAGTGGTAAAGCAAAAAGTGCAGAGGATATTGGAAGTCTGCAGAGGTATTTAGATAGTTTGAATGAATGGGCTAGGGTCTGGCAGATGGAATACGATGATGACAAATGTGAGGTTATCCATTTTGGTAGGAATAACAACAAAAGGGATTATTATCTGAATGATAAAATATTAAAACACGCTGCTGTGCAGAGGGACCTGGGTGTATTGCTCTCTTTGGTTGGCTCTGAATATGGCGGTCAATATGGTCGCTTTCCTTAATTCTAATTATGTTTGCTCTAGAGTCACCAGGTATCTTTCGATACCGCCACAAGGTTCAAACCGAATACTGAACAAAGACTCGATACACCGGTTAGTTAGTTCAAAGTCAATGCTTATTTATTTACACACGCAGTTAAATATACTCATGCACAAAACTCTACAGACTAAACTATCACTATTGCTAAAGCCTATACTTAGATTCGGGCACCCACTCAGTCAGAGGAACAATGGCCGTTGTTCGGTTCGGAGGCTGCTGGGGTCGAACTGGTACAGGGGAACAGCTAAGGTCGTCTGTCAGGTAGCGAGCGTTGACCTTGGACTTACTTGCTTCTGGTGCAGCTGGTGGACAGGTCTCTCCTCGGTGTGAGCCGGGTCCAAGAGAACGATTCTCTCTTGGGGGCTCCTTCTTATACCCAAAGGGCTTCGCGCTCTTTTGGGCGGGCCATGAACTTGGCCCCAATCAATTGGGCCATTTCTTGATCATTCCTATTGATCTCATCCAATAAAAGGGTGGATGCCCTGATGGTTGGGCGTGTCCTAGGTGGTCGTTGGCCTGTTTTGTTTCGGTCTCCTCTGGCGCCGGGGTGTCTGCCTTAGTATCGGTTACTCAAATGTTACTCTTTTGTTCCCGGAGATGGGCCATTAGTATGCTAATGGGCCTACAGTTTTGGTCTTGTCTGGGAGCTGCGGCTCCAATATACAGAGAAGCTCTGAACCTGCTTGTTTTCTCAGTCTTGTCCATTTTCCCTGCAATCTTTGCAAAGTGTCCATTTTGTAATCGGGAAATGGCCATCCCAGATGGCTACAGGTGTCCGAGTGCATGAGTCGCAAAAAGTTGGTTTGCTGGTGCAATAAGTGATTAAGAAGGAGTTTTGTCCTTCATTGCTAGAGGGATGGAGTTTAAGACTAGGGAGGTTATGCTGCAACTGTATACGTTGTTAGTGAGGCCACACCAGGAGTATTGTGTTCAGTTTTGGTTTCCTTACCCAAGAAAGAACGTACTGGTGCTGGAGGGTGTGCAGAGGAGATTCACTTGGTTAATCCCAGAGTTGAGGGGTTTGGATTACAAGGACAGGTTGAGTAGACTGAGACAGTACTCATTGGAATTTAGAAGGATGCGGGGGGATCTTATAGAAACATATAAAATTATGAAGGGAATAGATAATGTTGTGGAAATCATAAGAAAGACAAATTCCTCGAGGTTCGATTTGAGGAAATTTATTTACACAAATATATTTGCGGAGAGAGTGTTCCAGCTGCAAAGCCAAGGCACTGCACTCTGAGATTCGATTGAAGACAGCACGTTTTTATAATCTGAAGTAAACAGGCATGTTTATATTAAATAGACCTTGGAAAGTACGTACGATGAAATACGTAGTACGTATGTTCTTGCCCTTGGCTTTGTTATCTTTCGGAGGACAATGTGTTTTCACAATAAGGCCGAGAGCAGAATATTAAGCAGTATTTTGTTTATGTTACCTGACCTACTTATTTTAGTCCAAAAGCATACTTGAATTATCGTCAAGCATTTCCCAGCATGCTTCTAAATTGGCAACCCATTAATTTCCCTTCCACAATTCCCTCCTTGTTGATCTTTTGATCAACACCTTTTAGTAAATTATCGTGTCCTCCGTAGAGAAGGGTGGTTTATAATGTAAGGAGAATGGACATATGACAGTTCCCTGCGTGTTATGAGCCTCGTAGCAAGGAGGCAAGGCGGCTAGGGCTGTTCTCCCTTGTTAGTACAATAAAAATATCTTGCGCAACATTAAAACAGTAACCATACGACAATCAAGATTACAATGGCGATTATAATCCAGAACACAATCCTCTGTCCCAACGATCCTAACCACCCAAAGCTAAAGTCCCATCCCTCATTTTGATGTAATCTTGTCACCTCTCTACGAATGTGATCCACCAGGTTATCAATTTTCTCTGAGTTATCAGGGATGTACGTGCATAAGTCACTTCCAATCAGGGCACAAGTGCCTCCCTTTTCAGCTAACAAGAAATCAAGAGCCATTCTATTCTGCAGGGCAACCGCTCTTATAGCGACCATCTCAGTTTCTATCTGGTTAACAGCTTCTGCAGTATCATCAGTTGCCTGCTCAAGGATGTCTCGTAGTTCGCGTAGTTCGTATGCATTCGTGGCTATTCCTAATGGTGGTATCATTATTGCCAGCATTTGTGCCCATGTCATAACACTTTGTGTCGTCCTGTGATGGAGATGGTCCTGCAGTTGCTGGACGTGATTTACATAAGGGACTACATATCCCAAATAGCAGGACCCTTCCCAATTTTCTGGTAAACACGGGTACGCCTTACGTCCACAGATAAAATACATGCCGTTATATGCGGTCAGGTTTCCTTTACTATCAGTCATCATTCGTCTAATCGAATCCCCTTCCCAGGAGTCTCCACTAGTTCGATTTTCAACTCCTGACTAATCAAAGATGAATAATCCTTTAGCTGTAAGGTGGAACATAGGGGGTTGCCAATTCAAAGTCTGATCGCACTGACTTGTGCCGACTGGGCAGGTCCCTTCATATCGTATCCAGCTAATCTCCAATCTAACATCCTGTGTATCTTCCCCATGCCCTGCATTATTCTGTCTTAGGGCCCATTCAGCTATCTCTTTACTGGTGAATGGGATAGGTTGTACACGGAAGCCCTCCCTCGAGCATCTGGGAATATGTGTACAAACCCAACAACTGAATTTATTTACCCTCTCTGATATGAGTGAGACATGTATATTAAGGTGTTAGTATGCAGTTTACCCTCTACATGATGTTGGATTAATATGATAATATAAAAACATCAATGCCGTCATTCTCTTCAGGTTAGCATTTCGCTAGTACTCTCAATGTTCCGTATGATGAAATGAAATGAAAATCGCTTATTGTCACAAGTAGGCTTCAATGAAGTTACTGTGAAAAGCCCCTAGTTGCCACATTCCGGCGCCTGTTCGGGGAGGCTGGTACGGGAATTGAACCATGCTGCTGGCCTGCCTTGGTCTGCTTTAAGAGCCAGCGATTTAGCCCAGTGTGCTAAACCAGCCCCTAATCTAGTTTACACGAGCTGCGTGGATCCCATCTGGCTTTTCTTTTACTTTAACGGCTGTTCGGGTTGTTAGCAGCACTTGGTAGGGTCCATTCCACCTGGGATAAAAAGAATCTTTGTTTAGTGCTTTCACATATACTTGATCTCCAGGTTTAAAGGGTGTGTATTTCCCTCGTTTGGATGCATCTGAGCCTGTCGCACCTTTCATGTTTTTTTTTTCAGCGGTTTCACACATGGCCTGGGCATATTTTAGTGATGCCTCACCTGCCCATATTAAGGCTACTGCTGCTGGAGTCATTAGGGGTTTAGTTCCAGTTGTCATGGGAGGTTCCATTAATATCTCATACGGGGTTAAACCGCATTACGATTTCTCTGATTTCTCAGGGCATACATTACTATGGGTATGGCATCTGGCCATAGCAGCCCATTTTGTTAACATACTTTTGTAACTGCAGTTTTAATTATTCCAGCCGCCCTTTCCACTGTTCCTGAGGATTGTGGCTGATACGGTACATGCAATTTCCAATCAAATCCCATGGCTTCTGTTAGGGCTTTGGTCAATTTGCTAATGAAATGAGTTTGCATGTCACTGTTACTACCCATTGGTATCCCAATCCCAGGATATTCGTCCTTCAACACTTCAGTTGTCTGATTTTCCACTGGCTTATCAACCACAGTAGGCATCACTCCCACCTGCGATCCAGCTGTATCATTACCCAAGATAAACTGTATTCCTGGACAAGATAGTTTCTCTATTACTCCTACTACCACTTCACCACTCTTCACTGGACTTTCCAACCTTACCTTATATAATGGAACACGACTCCTCTAATCCTGAATTCCACATATTACCACCTTTTCTGGCAACATTCTTCCCAAACTACATAATTCCTCATCTTTTACCATTAAAGATTGACTAGCTTCCGTATCTCTTAAAATTCCCTTCCACAGATAGAATAGATGCGGGCAGGTTGTTTCCACTGGCAGGTGAAAGCAGAACTAGGGGACATAGCCTCAAAATAAGTGGAAGTAGATTTAGGACTGAGCTTAGGAGGAACTTCTTCACCCAAAGGGTTGTGAATCTATGGAATTCCCTGCCCAGTAAAGCAGTTGAGGGTCCTTCATTAAACGTATTCAAGATAAAGATAGATTGTTTTTGAAGAATAAAGGAATAAAGGGTTATGGTGCTCGGGCGGGAAAGTGGAGCTGAGTCCACAAAAGATCAGCCATGATCCATGGCGGAGCAAGCTCGAAGGGCCAGATGGCCTACTCCTGCTCCTAGTTTTTATGTTCTTATGTTCATTCCCCCACAACTCCAATTTTCAATTTTGAATTGACATCCAGTGGGATGTTCATGTGCAGTATGTATGGGTGACCCTGCCTCTACTCTTCACCATATTGGATGTGGAGTCCATAAAACCACCTGCCACATCGGACTTATCACCCTACTGACTGGTGAAAAGATGGTTATGGGCATGTTGGAGCTCATCTTCCACAAGGGAAGAATGTGACCCTATAAGTCTTGATCATTTAGTAAGTTGGATCAAGAAAATACTGAACAGAAATATGTCTTTTCCTCACAATTTTCACCCTTCTTATAACTATTTCTAGGGTAAAGAAACATGATCGTTGGTAGGGCTCTACTATTACACCCACATGTCCTAGTTTCCAAATGTAAATGTAATTCGAGTGACTAAGAGTAGTAATGAAATTTAGCTCACTATCTTACGTCTTGGATTCTGACATAGGTCGTCTGGAGGCATCCTTGCTGCATATAGACATCAAATTCTTCGGTGCCTGAATTCATAGTCTTCAAACTTGACAACACCTCGCTAAATGAGTTCAGTACCATTGAATTGACAAGACAAATATTCCTCTTCAGCACCTGAAGACAAGTTTTCTTCCATATCTACGAATGTCATTGTTAACTGCTGGCTGTCAACTGAAATAGTTATCCAGCATTTGGCTTATTTATTTGTAAGCGCATAGCTGGAACCATGAATGAATATAAGAGCTGAGAAACTTAACGTTTCAGATATACCAATCTTTAAAATGGAAGGAAAAGTACTTAAAGCTGGTAAAAAAGAATCCTATGTTTTACAAATAGAGCATATTCAATAATGCTAAAGACATAATGCTAAATCTGTACAATATATGTTATGCCATAGTTAGAATATTGCTTCCAGTTTTTAACTTCCTGGGCTGGATTTTTGATCTTTTAGAGGGCGCAGGATCAGAGGCAGACCAGGGCGCAAAAATCAGAAATACGTGTGGTGTGCTATCTCTCTGACATGCTCCCACATCACATTAATAATTGAAAATGTATCAGAACCTAGGTGCCGATAAGCCGTCCGAACCCAGCATTTTAGCGCTTGAGCCTGGAAATGAAGCAATTAACAGCCACTTAAAGGACTGTAGGTAAATTTTGCTCTCATGCACGAGGACCACTAAGAGTTGTGACCACATCCAAGTATAGGGCAGCAACCCAATGGGGAGCCAGGAATTGAACCCAGTCCATTTAGCAGCAGTGAATTAAAGAGAAATGGCTCTGAGAGTTGTTCAGGAACAAAGTGGCCAGTCGGTGTGCAAAGGTAGAATAGAGGTAATTGTATAGGTACTGGAGTATTTTGGGTGAGGGGGAGACAGAGGGAGTAAGCCCATTGGGGCATAACAGGGGGTCACTGACAACTATGACCTCTCCCTTCGAGACAAGGGAGGACAAACATGGAGATGGGACTGAGCTACTTGGATATGAGAATGAGCAACAGGAGGAACAGCTGCTCACACGGAAAGTGCAGGACAGTGGTTATGAGACACGCAAGGAGTCAGACAACTCCACCTCTACTGCCCCGATTGGGTGTCCAACATGGTCCCTGGCCATTTATTGTCTGTTTGTTTAAAATTTCATCGCATGTGATGCGCCAACATGAAATAGGGTCAAGACCCAGAAATGCACCTGACGTTGGGGTCTCAACCCTGGATCGAAAATTCTGCCCGTTGCATTTGTAAGGATGCCAAAGCAATGTAGAGGATGCAAAGAGATTTATCCAGATGATACCATGAAAGGGGTTTTAGTTTGGTGGAGCAATGGCAACAATAAAGGCTTCTTGTACTAGATCAAAGAGGGTCAAGCGGCCAGCTAATACACTAATTCTAAATTATTACTGATTTTGATGAAGTAAGAAAATCTATTTTCACTGGTCAATGGGGCCGTCATTACAATATATAAACTTAAGGATAAAATGAAGGTGACGTTAGGGATTTTTCAGCAAGCAGAGGATTATTGGAGAAAGGAATGCCCTACCAGAAACAATGATAGAAGCAAATCCACAATAGTCTTTAAAAGTCAAATGGGTAAGTACTTGATAAAAAAACATACAGGTGATAAGGAAATGGAGATAGGTGGACAGCTTTTTCAGAGTTGACACTTCTAAAGGCACTTCGAGGGCAGCACGTAGCACATGTGTCTAGCACTATGACGTCACAGCACCAGGGTCCCAGGTTCGATTCCCCGCTGGGTCACTCTCTGTGCGGAGTCTGCACGTTCTCCCTATGTCTGCGTAGGTTTCCTCCGGGTGCTCCGGTTTCCTCCCACAGTCCAAAAACGTGCAGCTTAGGTGGATTGGCCACGATTAATTGCCCTTAGTGACCAAAAAGGTTAGGATGGGTTATTGGGTTACGGGGTTAGGGGGACAGGGTGGAAGTGAAGGCTTAAGTGGGTCGGTGCAGACTCGATGGGCCGAATGGCCTCATTCTGCACTGTATATTCTATGTTCTGTGCGGTGAAATGAAATGAGGGTTGGGTTAAGATTGGAGACCACTCTTGAAAGTCATTGCACCAAAATCTGTGTTGCAAGCAATGTTCCCTTAAGTTATGCAGGTGCACTGCTGCATAACATTTGGGAATATACCTTGTTGGGCTAAAACAAGTCGTGCATAAGAAGCAGTCCCTTGAGGTTATATACACACACACAAATGCGTACATCTTAAAGGGACCACACATTGCAACAAACTGGCTGCGCACTGTGAAAGGAAATTAGAAGCTATATTGGTTGTAACTGGCACGGTAAATGCTAAAGTGTAACATGAATTTTCTTTATGTCACTGAGGATCTGTACTTCTATGGCATTGTGCCAACTTCTGTTGCTGAAAAGTATTCAAGGATTTTCTTCCCAGATGTTCCACCTTTATATATATTTTTGCAAATGACAGAGCTGTTTCCTCTGTCTGCCTTGCTTTTCAAAGTAACTTTGTATGGTTTCTCTGCATTCTGACCCACAATACGGACTGGTGAAAAGTGTTAATTCAATCGCTGACAGCTGAAACTGGGAGTATTGCTAGTGATAGAGAAACTGTCATTGCTGCAGCAACAGATAGAGTATTTTATCAGTGCTAATTGTGGTGCAGGCTGATGAGTCATGCCTGGTAATACTTATTCAGCAGAAAAAAAAATATTTCAGACTCAATGCTGCACTATTTACAGCAACTCAACTATCTGTGCACTGACATAACATTTGCAAGTCCAAACTTTATGCTGAGTCACACATCATTCACGAGAACTGCAATTGATCTACTTATAAGAACATAAGAAATAGGAGGAGTAATAGGATATTCAACCCTGCTCAGCTGTTTGTTCACAGCTGTTCTTCAACTCAACTCTGCCTTCCCATACCTATCCCATATTCCTTTATTTCCTAAGTCTCCAAATGTCTACCGACCTCTGTATTGAAATGAAAATCGCTTGTCACAAGTAGGCTTCAAATGAGGTTACTGTGAAAAGCCCCTAGTCGCCACATTCCAGTGCCTGTTCGGGGAGGCTGGTACGGGAATTGAACATTGCTGCTGGCCTGCCTTGGTCTGCTTTAACAGCCAGCTATTTAGCCCAGTGTGCTAAACCAGCCCTGTGTCTGAATATTCACAGCTCTCTATGGTAGAAAATTCCAAAGATTTCCAGTCCTTGGAGTGAAGAAATTTCTTATCGGTTTTAAATGGTTGAATCCTACTTTAACCTTAGTTCCATACTTCCAAGGCCGGGAAAACACAATTCCAGCATATACCCTATCAAGCTCCTTAAGCACGTTTTAAGTTTCAATATGATCACCCCTATTCTTCTAAACTCAAAAATATATATATATGGGCCTAGTCTACGTAATTTCTTCTCACTCCAGGAAATCAGTCTAGTTAGACTTTGTTTCATTCTCCCTAAAATAAGCTTACCAATCCTTATGCAGTAGCATATGTGATCTGAGGAAACAAAAAGGCACCTTCTCATGAAAATTGAGTTTTAATAGTGTCTCAGGGGAAAATGGCTTCAGAAAGAATTAAAAGACAAAACATCAGTATTGAAAGAAAGAGCAAGGATTAAAATTGAAAGAATAAAGAATATGATGAATCCCATAAGGCAGTTGTGAACTCCCTCTGAAATAAGAACACATGATTACTGATCATTATTGTCCTGTCACGCCCCCTAAAATTCAATACATAATGATGAAGTTCCTTAGCAATCTCAATCGAACACTGCAGCTTGAGAGTCTAGATTTCATAGGAAGCCTGTCACGGGTTTGAAAGATCTCAATATGGCTAAAATTAATCATTTAAAATTACTGTATCAACACAGTGAAAGGCTAATAGATTTTGTTCGGAAACATTAGATGTTTAGAATGGATTATAAGCAGTTTATTGAGCTTAGTCAAAGTACCTAATAGCACCTAACTTATCTGCTTTTAACTTATCAGATGATAGGCGGGGTGTTAAATAATGAAAGCTAAGCATTAAGTGGGTAATTTGGAATCACCGTGATGACAGTTCACACCTGCCTTGTAATCTCTCAAATTTGTGGCATCAAATTCACCTGCAATATCCAGATCAAAGCTTTGTACTGTTTAGGATAGCACCACAAAACTATAAAACAAACTTTTTCACAAATATTCTAATATTATAAAGGTGAGCTCATGTGGCAGGTAATTCCAGTAATAATAACCAAATGATGGAAGGATACAACCCCTAGAACACTACTGATATAAATTGATAGCCCTTGTTAAAGTTGGGTCAACCAGTCCAATGGAGTTCATTACAAAATTGGTTGAAACGAGCGTGTGTGAATGCATTAACAGACCTTTAGGTCTATGCAGCAGTATTTCAGTCAATTAGTAAACTGCTAACAATGTTGCATGACAGACAATAATCAAAATTGCACACACCTGAGTAGATTGTGAGAAAACATTTTCTAAGAGTTTCCATCAAAGGGAAAGGAGAATAAGTAACAAAGTGGAATGGAAAAAGCTAGGAAAAGTGGAATAAATAGAACTAACAATGTAATGCTAGAAAATAATGGTAATGCTAGAAAATAATGGTTGTGGAAAATAATTCCACCCCATGATTCAGTGCTACAAGGAAGCAGTTAAATAGAAAAACGGTCCTCATTTCTGGAGCAGCGGAGATGGGAAAACACACCCAGAAATACAGAGTCGTGGCACAGTCGGAGTGAAGCAGCAATCCGATGGTGATTGTCGATCCTTGGAAATGCAGGTCAATGGGGTTATAAAAAATCTATGAATCTGAAAATCGATCCACAAGTGATCACATGTTTCGAAGGCAAAACAATATTCAGGGGGGAAAAATGCAATAAAACCCAGTTATTTTCTATTGCTGATCTACATATAAATTTTTAAATAAATTTAGAGTACCCAATTCATTTTTTCTAATTAAGGGGCAATTTACTGTGGCCAATCTACCTATCTTGCACATTTTTGGATTGTGGGGGCGAAACCCATGCAAACATGGGGAGAATGTGCAAACACCACACGGACAGTGACCCAGAGCCGAGATCGAACCTGGGACCTCGGCGCCACGAGGCTGCAGTGATAACCCACTGCGCCACCGTGCTGCCCTTACAAATGAAAAACTCTTAACTGACTTTGCTCTCTGCCCAACAAGAATTAACCTCTACCTGTTCTCAAAGAACAAAGAAATGTACAGTACAGGAACAGGCCCTTAGGCCCTCTAAGCTTGTGCCGATCATGATGCCCTAACTAAAAAAAACAACTTCTGCCCTTACTCGGTCCATATCCCTCTATTTCCTCCCTATTCATGTACCCATCCAGATGCCTCTTAAATGTTGCTAATGTGTCTTCTTCCATCTCATCCTCTGACAGTGCATTTCAGGCACCTACCACTCTCTGCATGAAAAACTTACCCCGCACAACTCCCTTAAACCTTCCCCCTCTCACCTTGAACCTGTGCCCCCTTGTAGTTGACACCTCCACCCTTGGAAAAAGCCTCTGACTATCTACCTTGTCTATATCTTTCATAATTTTGTAGACCCCTAGCAGGTCGCCTCTCAGCCTCCGTCTTTCCAGTGAAAATAATCCTAATTTATTCAACCTCTCCTCAGCCAACACCTCGACCAGGCAACACCCTGCTAAACGTTCTTTGCACTTTCTCAGAAGTTTCCACGTCCTTCTGATAATGTGGTGACCAGAACTGCACTCAATACTCCAAATGCAGCTAAAACAAGGTTTTATACAGCTGCAACATGATTTCCCAACTCCTGTACTCAATGCCATGGCTGATGAAGGCAAGCATATCATATTTTTTAATCACCTTGGCCAACTGTGTGCCACTTTTAGGGAACTGTGGACCTGCACGCCCAGATCCCTCTGTATGTTAATGTTCCGAAGGGTTCTGCCATTTACAGTATAATTCATTCATAGATTTGATCCTCCAAAATGCATCACCTCAAATTTGTTTGGATTAAACTACATCTGCCATTTCTGTTCCCAAGTCTCCAATCTATCTATATCCTATTGTTCCCTGTGACAAAAATCGGCACTATCAGCAACTCCGCCAATCTTCGTGTCATCCACAAATCAGACCACCCAGACTTTCCTCCAGACCATTTATGTATACTACAATCAACACAGGTCCCAGCACTGATCCCTGCTGAACCCCACTAACTGCAGATCTTCATTCTGAAAGACACCCTTCCACAGCTACTCTCTGTCTTCTATAACCAAGCCAGTTCTGTATAAATCGAGCCAGCCCACCCCTAATACCATGTGATTTTAGTTTTTGTACCAGTCTGCCATGTGGGACCTTGTCAAACGCCTTACTAAAGTCCATATAAATTACATCCACAGCCCTTCCCTCATCAATTCTATTTGTCACCTCTTCAAAAAACTCAATCGTGTTGGTGAGATATGACCTTCCCCGTACAAAACCATGCTGCCTGTCACTAACAATCCATTTTCCTCCAAATGTGCATATATCCTGTCCCTCAGTATCTGTTCCAAAAGCTTCTCCACCACTGATGTCAGGCTCACCGGCCCATAATTTTCAGGAAAGGATTAACCCCGCTTCCTTTTTTACACAAGGGAACAACATTGGCTATTCCCCAGTCCTCTGGAACTTCGCCTGTGGTCAAAGAGGATGTGAAGATATCTGTTAAGGCCCCAGCTATTTCTCTCCTTGCCTCCCGCAGTAACCTGGGATAGATCCCATCCATCCCGGGAACTTGTCTATCTTAATACAATTTAAGATACTCAACACTTCCTCCTTTGATATATTGACGTTCTCAAGAGAGTTCACACACCTATCCCTGACCTCAACATCCGTCCTGTCCTTCTCCCTGGTGAATACCGATACAACGTATTCATTAAGGATTTCAACCACTTCCTGTGGTTCCACCCATGACTTTCCTCCATTGTTTTTGAGAGGGCCTATTCTTTCTCTTGCTACCCACTTGCTCCTAATATATGCATAAAAAGCCTTGGGATTCTCTTTGAACATGCTTTCTATTTGTTTCCCCATTTTCCTCCCATTTCCCATCTTTCTCCCATTAACTCTCACTTTTGAGATAGTTTATGGCAGTGGAGATGCCATTTTGTCCAGAAAAAAAGCTAAATTTAACTCTTGTTAAACTTGTTTAAGTGCTTGACCTTCATAACCATAAATCATTGTATCAAATACAAGTGGCACTGAGCTGTATTCCACTTCTCTAATATTCTATTTGCCACTTTGATAAGGCTGTTTACCTTAAATCCATTAAGCTGCGACATCGCCAGGCGTTTTTCTGTCCTTGAGCCCTCACATAGCTGGTATTTTCAAGTGTAGCATAAGTCAATCTAATTATTCATATATATAATTCTCAGTTTAATTTTTCTCTGATGTAAAGATGGCATTGAAAGTCTTTATTAAAGTAACAGCTCACTATTGGTGCAGCATTTGGTTCTCTCCAGAGCTTGGTGTTAAGGCAAGTTGTTCAGCACTGACCTGGAGATCCAAGCTGTCAAAAGTAGAATGGAAAGATTCAAATTATTTCTTTCCAGTAATGGCACTCCACAGCCTGATGAATATTTCACCTGAAAATGTTCAAACAAATCCAGGATTTTATTTTTCGTATTTAGAAAAATAATTTTATTTCGAATTGTCCACCTTTGAACAAAATTTCGGGAACGTAGTTTGAAAATTTGTAGTTGCTGAGAAGACAATCTCATTAGACAGAGGTGAATTGTAGCCAATCAACATATATACTCAAGTTGTTAATGAGCAAAATAATTGCTCATTAATTCAAATATATTCATGGGGGATGTTCAACATAAATTAAGAAAACTCCAAACAACTCAAAGCTTTATCTGCATAGGTCCATGAGACAATTGTGACCAACCTATTGAAGAACAGGGCAGTTTTAAACTACAGTTGAGAACCAGGAGGTGAAAAAGCACATTCGGGGAGCATACGCAGAAACATACATAGAAATTAGAAGCAGGAGGAGGCCATTCAGCCTTTTGACCCTGCTATGCCATTCATTATCATGGCTGATCATCAAATTCAATACACTAATCCTGCCTTCCCCCCATATCCCATGATCTCTTTTGTCCCAAGAGCTATATCTAATTGCTTTTTGAAATCACACAATGTTTTGGCCTCAACTACTTTCTGTGGTAGTGAGTTCCAGTGATTCATCACTCTCTGGGTAAAGAAATTTCTCCTCATTTCAGTCCTATAAGGTTTACCCCTTATCTTCAAACTATGACTCATGGCTCTAGACTCCCCCACCATCGGGAACATTCTTTCTGAATCTACTCTGTCTAATCCTGTTAGAATTTTGTAAGTTTCTATGAGATCCTTTCACACTCTTCTAAATTCCAATGAATATAATTCTAACTGACTTAGTCTCTCCTCATATGGCAGTCCGACTATCTCAGGAACCAGCCTGGTAAACCTTCGCTGCACTCCCTCCACAGCAAGGAAGCAGGGATAATCCAGCAAATTGTGGGCCGGTAAACCTGATATCAGTGGTAGAGGAACTTTTGGAAAAGATACTGAGGGACAGCATATATGCACATTTGGAGGAAAATGGACGAGTTCAAGACAGGCAGCATGGTTTTGTATGGGGAAGGTCATATCTCGCCAACTCGATTGAGTTTTTTGAAGAGGTGACAAATAAAATTGATGAGGGAAGGGCTGTGGATGTAGTTAATATGGACTTTAGTAAGGCGTTTGACAAGGGCCCACATGACAGACTGGCACAAAAACTAAAATCGCATGGGGTTCGGGGTGGACTGGCTAGACAAATACAGAACTGGCTTGGTTATAGAAGACAGAGTAGCGGTGGAAGGGTGTTTTTCTGAATGGAGATCTGTAGCTATTGGTGATCCACAGGGATCAGTGCTGTGACCTCTGTTGTTTGTAGTATATATAAATGATTTGGAGCAAAATGTGGGTGGTCTGATTAGTAAGTTTGCAGATGACACGAAGATTGGCAGAGTTGCTGATAGTGTCGAGGATTGCCAGAGGATATAACAGGATATAGATAGATTGGAGACTTGGGAACAGAAATGGCAGATGGAGTTTAATCCGGACAAATGCGAGGTGATGTATTTTGGAGGATCAAATCTATGAATGAATTATACTGTAAATGGCAGAACCCTTAGGAACATTAATATACAGAGGGATCTGGGTGTGCAGGTTCAAAGTTCCATAAAAATGGCAACACAGTTGGCCAAGGTGATTAAGAAGGCATATGACATGCTTGCCTTCATCAGCCATGACATTGAGTACAGGAGTTGGGAAATCATGTTGCATCTAGATAAAACCTTCTTTAGGCCACATTTGGAGTATTGCATGCAGTTCTGATCACTACATTGTCAGAACACATTATCGGAAAGACGTGGAAGCTTTGGAGAGAGTGCAAAGAAGGTTCACCAGGATCATGCCTGGTCTCAAGGGTGTTGGCTATGAGGAGAGGTTGAATAAACTAGGATTGTTTTCACTGGAAAGACGGAGGCTGAGGGGAGACCTGATAGAGGTCTACAAATTATGAGAGGCATAGACCGTGTGGATAGTCAGAGACTTTTTCCAAGGGTGGAAGTGTCAATTACAAAGGGGCACAGGATCAAGGTGAGAGGGGGAAAGTTTAAGGGAGATGTGCGGGGTATTTTTTTCACGCAGAGTGTGGTGGGTGCCTGGAACGCGCTGTCTGAGGATGTGGTGGAAGCAGGCACACTAGAAACATTTGAGAGGCATTTGGATGGATACATGAGTATGGAAGAAATAGAGGGATACGGACCGAGTAAGGGCAGAAGGTTTTCTTTTAGTTTGGGCATCATGATCGGCACGGGCTTGGAGGGCCAAAGTACTTTTCTTTGTTCTTAGATAGGGTGAATAGGAAGGTACTTTTACCCTTAGTGGAGGGGTCAAAACCCAGAGGCATAGATTTAAAGTAATGCGCAGGAGATTTAGAGGAGATGTGAGGAAAAACTTTTTCACTTACAGGGTGGTTGAAATTCGCAACTCACTTCCTGTAAGGTTGGTAGAGGCGGGAACCCTCACAACTTTTAAGGAGTATCTAAATGAGCATTTGAAATGCCATTGCCTACAAGGATACGGACCAAGTGCTGGGACTGGGATTCAAATAGTTAGGTGTTTGCTGGTCGGTGTGGATGCGATGGGCCGAACATGGGCTTTCCATACTATAAAACTCTATTACTCTATGAATGTTTTCAAAAATCACCACCCTCATGTAGTTTCTATTTTTTATCTGCCCATTCCGATCAGTTCTGTTGTCTGTCTGACTCAGGACCATCCTTTCACCCTCCAGGTGCTGCTGGCAGCCTGCCCCAGGGTCCACCTCTCACACTCTCTTCTAGGTGCTGTTGCATGCCCAGGGTCACCTCCAGCACTCAGCTCTAGGTGTTCCTAACTGCCTATCCCAGGGTCCTCCGCTCTTACTCTCCTCTAGCTTCTGCTGATAGTTGGCTCAGTGTCCACCTCCAGCACTCACCTTGAGGTGCTGCTGACTGCCTGTCTCAGGGCCTGCCTCTCGCACTCATCTCTAGGTGTTGCTGACTGTCTATCCCAGGGTCCTCCTCTCGCCATCTCCTCTAGGTGCTTCTGACTGCATATCCCAGGGTCCGTCTTGCACTCATCTCTAGACATTGCTGACTGCCTGTTCCAGGGTGCTTCTCTCACAGTCTCCTCTAGGTGCTGACTGCCTGTCCCAGGGTTCTCCTCTTTCACTCTCGTCTAGGTGCTGTTGCCTGCCCCAGGGTCCTCCTCTCGCACTCATCTCTAGCTGCTGCTGACCTACTGGCTCAGTGCCCTCCTCTTGCACAATCCTCCAGGTGCTGCTGACTCCCTGTTCCAGGATACTCCTCAGTTTTAGCTGAGCAACTTTAACGTCACGGGCTGGTGATTGGGTTGAGTGGATGAATCTCCTTTATGGGACCTCTAGCCTCATCAGAGCCCAACCCCCCTGTGGTGATATGCATCACTGTAAATACACTAAATACACAAGGGGTTAATGTAAATACACTATGACTAAGTAAACACTAGAGGGAGCATCAAGAAACCAAAGGTGATTCAGGTGAACCAGAAAGGGCTCCAGACAGGGAGCATCGACAAGCCAAAGATGATTCAAGTGAACCGGACATGACTCCAGGCGGCGAGCGTCGAGGAATCAGAGACAGCACGCTCAATGAAACAGCAGGTGCCACAAAGGACACTGACACAAGTAACTTTGTGAAGGACTCGAATTCTCCACTCGGTGTGGTCATTGAGCGTGACAAACATGACGACAAAACCTACAAAAACAACACAGACAACAACAAGAAGCGTACCAAAGGCACCAACATCAACAATAAGCATGAGAAAACCAACAACACTGGAACAACGACTGGTATGACATGGTACAATTCTGCAAATGCAGGACACTGTGACAGCACAGCTCAAGATAATGGCAAGTGTGCAGACATACCATGGCATGACAACGCCTCTTACAAATTCACATTTGCTACACTACAAACAAGCAGACCACAAACACCAGTCCAGGTCAGACAGGAAAGATGACATCAAAAATCGCTACAACAAGCATCTCAAAAAAAAAAGAATCCAAATCAGACAACAAAGTGATTTGACCTTTTGAACACCTCCTGATGACTTCTTGGTTCCTTAAGCACAGGGACATTGACAGCGTTCACAAGGAAATGACAACATCAACATCGACACTTCCATCACAAAACAAGAAAGATACTCGACCATATAAATTCATGAACTTTGGACTCATAACTATTATTTGGTATTTTATAATCCTCAATGTCATCAGAACTATTCTTTGATCTTGTATCGTCATCACAGTCATCATAACTTGTACATGTCATTGCTTATTTACCTGTTTTTGTTCAATTTTTCTTTAACACTGTACAGAAAATATGTAACACGAAAAAAAGGGGGATGTGGTGTTATGCATCACTGTAAATACACAAGGGGTTAATGTAAATACACTATGACTAAGTAAACACTAGAGGGAGCACCAGAGACATCATGACAGGCAGACATACAGCTAATGAACACATAGAATAGGACACGACCAATGGGCAGTCAAGACACCCAGAGGTGACACTACAACAGGGGGGCATTACACAACTCATATATAAGGACAGGGCACACATGCTCTGTCTCTTTCCACAGGCGGCACTTAGAGAGTAGGACAGGGGCAGATTAGAAGCATCACACCCACCACGTGGCTTAGAGCAGACTGGTTAGTTAGACTGAGTTACTATAGCAAGATTAGCAGGCGAGTCGAACACAAAGAGAACTGTGCTGATGGTTCAATAAATCACATTGAACTTACTTCAACATCTGGAGTATCTTTTGGTCAAAGCTGCATCGATTGCAGCCTGTGTTATCCCAGAGTACATAACACAACACCCCCCAAGTCATTCCCCCACTTACCCTCCTCCCTGGCCTATTATTAAAAATCTGTTTATGGGATGTGGGCATCGCTGGAGGGGCCAGCATTTATTGCCCATCCCTGAGGGTATTTAAGAGTCAACTACATTGCTGTTGATCTGGAGTCACATGTACGCCAGACCAGGTAAGGACAACAGATTTCCTTCCCTAAGGGACATTAGTGAACCAGATTTATTTTACGACAACCGACAATGGTTTCATGGTCACTTTTAGACTTATATGATTGTTTATATGATTGTTATGTTTTGGGACTGTGGGCGGGATTCTCCGACCCCCCACAGGGTTGGAGAATCACCGGGGGGTGGCGTGAATCCCTCCGCTCCGACGCCGGCTGCCGAAGTCTCCAGCGCCGGTTTTCGGGTGGGGGCAGGGATCATTCCGTGGGCCCCGATGGGCCGAGCGGTCACCTGTTTTCGGCCAGTCTCGCCGGCATGAAATGGACATGGCTTGGAGGGCGAGACCTGGCTTGGAGGGCAGCTACCGGAGTCCTTGGGGGGGGGGGGGGGGGGTGCGGGAGGATCCGCCCCGGGCGGGGGCCCCACGGTGGACTGGCCTGTGATCGGGGCCCACCGATCCGCAGGCGGGCCTGTGTTGTGGGGGCACTCTTTCCCTCCACGCTAGCCTCTGTAAGGCAGGCACGGAAATGAAAACCCATGCGCAGGAAACACGTTGGCGGTTCTGCGCATGCGCCAACTCGCGCCGGCCCATGGTGACCCTTCTGTGCCAGTTGGCGCGGCGCCAACCCTGCCAGGGCCGGCCTTGCCCCCGGAGGTGCGGAGGATTCCGCAACTTCCGGGCGTCCCGATGCCACAGTGATTCGCGCCGCTCTTGACGCTGGCGTTGGGCATCCGGCCAGTTGCGGGAGAATCCCGCCCTGTGTCTCTAACTTTAAGGTAAAATGAAGAGTATCATGCCAACGTACTGAAGTCTGCCTGACAGTAAACCTGGGTTGTGTGATTGTTAGAAATTAAACAAAGACTTAGATTGTTTTGCTGGGAAGAAGGCGCAAGGCATTTTTGTTTGGAGACAATGACAGCAGCCTGTGTGTTAACAGTAGAAACCATGGGGAGATTTTCTGCTCCTGTTTTTGGCAGGTAGGAATGGCAGTGGGGAGGAGAATCCAACTGGAGTTCCCAAACGGCTTTTACTCCGTTGGGATTTTCCATTCGGATTCTATCTACCTTGCGCCAATAATACGGTTGGGGTTCCCGCCATGAAAGGTTGGGAACCCCATTACCATACATTTTAACATCATTAACAAGTTTCCCGTTCCATTATCCCCCACATTAGGATTTAAAACAGCTTTTGACAAAGTCGGGCCTGATGAAGAGAACCCGTTGGGAGCGCACAGATAAGTACAGTCCCCCAGGGCATGCCCAGGCAGTACCCAGTGCCGGGTTGGGGGTGGGGGGGGGTTCCAATAGGGAGGTCCATGGGAGGTTGTTCCCGTGTCGGTAGGGTGGGTGGGGCGGGCATGTCTATTGGTGGGGGCGGTTCTCCATGTCCGTGGGGGGGAACCTTTTTCCTCTTTTTTTTAGTTTGGGGCAGCCTTTTTAATTATCTTTTGAAGTCCGCCGTTGCTGACGGGATCCACCTCCATGATTTATATTGACCAAGTCTCAAAAATATGGCGGGAAAAGCTGGCAGTGTAGCCTGCGGCCTACACATTGCTTTTCCAGTCTGGATTGTCTCAATAAGATTGGTCATTGTGAGGACCAGTAGAAGCTGAAAGGCATGTTTTTGTGGTTTAAACAGATTGGGAGGGCCTTTGCAGCAGACTCCAGATCATATGCCACACAAATCTGTAGTCTGCTGTGCCTGCATCACATTGACACCAAAAAGGTGACTGGCTGTGCGGAGTCTGCACATTTGCCCTGTGTCTGTGTGAGTTTCGTCCGGGTGCTCTGGTTTCCTCCCAGAAGTCCCGAAAGACGTTCTGTTAGGTAATTTGGGCATTCTAAATTCTCCCTCCTTGTACCGAGCAGGTGCCAGAATGTGGCGACTAGGGGCTTTTCAGAGGAACTTCATTGTAAGCCTACTTGTGACAATAAAGATCATTATTATAAGGCCTAGATTTTGACATGAGGAGGGAGGTTTCCTGAACTGTGTATTAAGTAGAGTATTGTATGGAGGATAGTGACACAATGGCAATCACTCCGAGCACTCAACACTGATCACAGCAAGGGACATCGGAGTACAACTGATCACTAAAGTCTATGCTTCTGTTTAATAAGTTGTATCACGACTATGTTAAATCCTTCTCTTATACCATCAAATAAATTACTAACTCTTCAATCTAGTACTCATCTGAATGCATGACAATATAACGGATTTTTCTTCCCACAACATTACCATAACTATAACCATCATCAGATTAAATAAATCAGCGTGAAATAAATGCACTTGTTCCATATGACTCGGTCCTCCTTGAATAATAAAACACAATATAGTTACATCGTATATTTCAAAACAGCAAAGTCCAAAATGAACAGTTGCCAACCTGTTCTTTCCTTACATCCCCTGCTTGGCTAAACATGCCTCTTGCTCCTATTGCAGCGTTTCTCCTGCACACATCCTGAGGACCAGCCTTGCAAGAAACAATTAGCTGCTCTCATGGTACAAAAATACAAAAACATAAAAATATAGACAATTGATGGCACAGTAAGAAGCCATTTGGTCTATCATGTATGTGTTGGCAGCAAACGAGTTATCTAGCCTTATCTCACTTTCTGTAGCCCTGTATGTTACAGCACTTTAGGACCAATCCAAGTATTTTTAAAATGTGATGAAAGTTTCTGCCTTTACCACTCTTTTAGACAGCAAGTTCCAGATCCACACCATCCACTGGGTGAAGAAATTTCTCCTTAATTGCCCTGTATTCCTTCTGACAATTACTTTAAATCCATTCACCTCTCTGCTAAAGGGTTCTTTATTTTAATATTGTTATTTCATGAGATGTGGGCATTGCTGGAAAGGCCAGTATGTGTTGCTCTTGAACTGAACAGCTTGATAAGCCATTTCAGAGGGTAGCTCAGAGTCATCATGCCATCTGGAGTCACACATAGGCCAGACCAGGTAAGGATATCAGATTTCTTTCCTTTAAGGGGCATTAGTGAACCAGAGTTTTACAACAATCAATGATAGCTTCATGGTCACAGTTTCTGAGGCTAGCTTTATTAATCAAGATTTATTAATTTATTATTTAAAAATTCCACCACCCGCTGTATTGGGATTTGAATAAATGATCCTGGTGAGTTAGCCTGGGTCTCTGATAACTTATTCAATGGCATTACAATTACACCAACATCTCCCCGTCATATATAAATAGGCCCTTCCTATCCACTCTATCTAGTCTGCACCTCAACTAAATCTCCCATCAAACCTTTGTGTTCCAATGGAAACAACACAGCCTATCCAAACGTTTCTCATAGCTAAAGTTCTCTGTCCCTCATAAATATTTTCTGTACTCTCTCTCAAGGGAACAAATCCTTCCTGTAATGCAGTGACTAGCACCTTCCAAACTCATGACCTCTGCCACCTAAGAGAACAAGAGCAGCAGGTTAATGAGGCCACCACCATGTACAAGCTCCCCTCCAAGTAGCACACTGTCCTGACCTGGTAATACATTGTTGTTCCTTCACTGTTGCCGGGTCTACTCCCTCCATTGGCCCTGTTAGTGTTCCTGTACCGCACAGTCTGCAGTAGTTCTGGAAGGCAGAACACCGCCACCTTCTCAAGGGGAATGACTAATGGGCAACACATGCTTGTCTTGCTTGCAATGCCCATCCCATTAATAAATTAAATGAATAGTACGCCGCACTCTAAAAGTGACCTAGCTGATGTTTTATATGTCCTTGCACAACCTCCTTGTTCTTATATTCAATGTTTCAGCTAATAAAGGAAACTGTCCCATATGCATTCTTAACCATCTTTATCTACCTGCCCTCCTACATTCAGGAATCTATGGACATACAATTTATCATTTATTTTGATTTCCCTTGCCTTTTTTGCCCTCCCAAAATGCATCACCATACACTTCTCTGGATTAAATCCTATTTGCCAATCGGGTGTGCTGTATCCTGAAGTAGGTTGTATCAGGTAGATTCCAGCCATCATTATTCTTCTTGGCTGATTTGCATCTGTGCCCTCACTGATCAATGGATCTAATGACAGCGATCAGTTCCTGAAAGATGACATATACACATTCTAGCCCCTAGGGTCCAGAGTTCTGTATATAGAATGCGGTTTAATCTTTTCCCTGGATTGCACCTTGTAAGTGCCCGCTGCAACTTCCAAAAAAGCTGCTATATACTCCATTGCTGACTGCTACAAAAAAACAGATTCCTCTGATGTTGGCACAAATGAGGGTGATGCACTATCAATTACGATGAGACGAGAGTAGAGAGTAATTGAGGCTTTATTACGCAGAGATGTGTTGCCTCCTGCAGCTGCTGCTGAAATGGCTGCAGCTCGGTGAGCACACACATTTATACTCTGCCTACTGGGCGGAGCCAGCAGGCAGGGATCTACCCCCGTACCTGTAGTACAGGGGCCTTACCGTATTACTTCTCATATACGTAATATGTACAAACAGTGGTGACTACCACATTCACCCCCTGTTAAAAGGGAGTCCAGCGGGGGTGGTGGAAAAACTAATTATATGTATGTGAACATTTTTAAAGTGTACAGTTTAGGGAAAGTTCATAAATTTAGCCGGTAGGGTGCCTTGATCCTCCGTTGTGAGCGCCGCAGTCCCGGTGGCGATGCAGGCCCCGACTTGGTCGCCGGTAACTCCAGGAGCGTGTAGTCCTCATCTTCATCCCCGGGTGGGACCAAGGGGAGGACTGATTGTCCTGGAGCGGGGACTGTGGTGAGGTGTGCTGGGGGGAGGATGGGTGGCGCCGGGGCAGTTGGGGGGGGGGAGGATACCACCTGGTGCCAGGTCCCTGAGGGAGACTGTGTCTTGGCGGCCGTCGGGGTACGCTACGTAGGCGTACTGCGGGCTTACATGGAGTAGCTGTACCAACGGGTCTACTTTGTGGAGCCGCCGTGCTTGCGGAGGAGAACGGGTCCTGGAGCTGCCAGCCACATTGGGAGTGAAACCCTGGAGGTAGACGTCTTAGGGAAGGCAAGGAGACGTTCATGGGGGGTTGCATTAGTCGCAGTGCAAAGTAGCGA
Source organism: Scyliorhinus torazame (assembly GCF_047496885.1). Lineage (NCBI taxonomy): Eukaryota > Metazoa > Chordata > Chondrichthyes > Carcharhiniformes > Scyliorhinidae > Scyliorhinus > Scyliorhinus torazame. The sequence goes on along the minus strand of NC_092715.1, from coordinate 100,834,061 downwards.
TCGGATGGAGTGGAGGGCGTCGGGGAGGACCTCCTGCCAGCGGGAGACCGGAAAATCTTTAGACTGTAGTGCCAGCAGGATGGCCTTCGAAACCGTCCCATTCTCCTTCTCCACCTGCCCGTTTCCCTGGGGGTTGTAGCTGGTCGTCCTGCTCGAGGTAATGCCCTTGCTGATCAGGAATTGACGCAGCTCATCACTCATAAAGGAGGATCCCCGGTCGCAGTGGATGAAAGTGGGGAAACCGAACAGGGTGAAGATGCTAGTGAGGGCTTTGATGACTATGGCAGACATCATATCGGGGCATGGGATGGCGAAGGGGAATCTGGAGTATTCATCGACCACGTTAAGGAAGTACGTGATTCGGTCGGAGGAGGGGAGGGGCCCTTTAAAATCCACGCTGAGGCGCTCAAAAGGACGGGAGGCCTTCACAAGGTGCGCTCGGTCTGGCCAGTAGAAATGTGGTTTGCACTCCGCGCAGACCTGGCAGTCTTTGGTGACCACCCTGACTTCCGCAATGGAGTAGGGTAGGTTGCAGGTGTTTATGAAGTGAAAGAACTGGGTGACCCCTGGGTGACAGAGACCATCGTGTAGGGCCCGGAGTCCACTTATGCGCTGGCACATGTACCTCGGGATAGGGCATCGGGGGTCTCATTGAGCTTACCGGGGCGATACAAAATCTCGTTATTGTAGGTGGAGAGCTCAATCCTCCACCTCAAGATTTTATCATTTTTGATCTTGCCCCGCAGTGTGTTTTAAACATGAAGGCAACCGACCGTTGGTCAGTGAAGAGAGTGAATCTCCTGCCGGCTTGGGTATTGCCTCCAATGCCGCACCGCTTCGACGATGGCTTGGGCCTCCTTTTCGAAGGAGTAGTGCCGAATTTCGGAGGCGGGGAGGGTGCGGGAGAAGAATGCCACGGGTCTGCCTACCTGGTTGAGGGTAGCGGCCAGAGCGACGTCTGATGCATCGCTCTCGACTTGAAAGGGGAGGGTCTCGTCGACTGCATGCATCGTGGCCTTGGTGATGTCGGCCTTGATACGGTTGAAGGCCTGGTGAGCCTCGGCTTTCAAGGGGAAAACTGAGGAGTGAATGAGTGGGTGGGCCTTGTCCGCATGGTTAGGGACCCACTGGGCATAGTATGAGAAGAACCCCAGGCATCGTTTGAGGGCCTTGGGGCAGTGGGGGAGGAAGAGTTCCATGAGGGGGCGCATGCGGGTGGGCCCTAGAACTCCATTTTGCACCACATAGCCAAGGATGGCTAAGCGGTTGGTGCTGAACACGCACTTCTCCTGGTTATACGTAAGGTTCAGGAGTTTGGCGGTGTGGAGAAATTTGAAAGGGTTAGCGTTGTGCTCCTGCTGGTCATGGCCGCAGATGGTGATGTTATCCAGGTACGGGAAGGTGGCCCGCAGTCCGTACCGGTCAACCATTCGGTCCATCTCCCGTTGGAAGACCGAGACCCCATTAGTGATGCCGAAGGGAACCCTAATGACGTGGTAAAGGCGGCCGTCTGATTCGAACGCAGTGTATTGGCAGTCCACCTTGCGGATGGGGAGCTGGTGGTAGGCAGATTTCAGGTCCACTGTAGAGAAGACCCGATACTGTGCAATCTGATTGACCATATCAGATATGCGTGGGAGGGGTACACGTCGAGCTGTGTGTACCGATTGATGACCTGTAGTCAATGACCATCCTGTGTTTCTCCCCAGTCTTTACAACTACCACTTGGGCACTCCAGGGGCTATTGCTGGCCTCGATGATGCTTTCCCGCAGAGGCCGCTGGACTTCCGACCTGATGAAGGTCCTGTCCTGGGCACGGTACCGTTTGCTCCTGGTGGCGACGGGTTTGCAATCCAGGGTGAGGTTTGCAAACAGAGAAGGTGGGTTGACCTTAAGGGTCGTGAGGCCGCAGACAGTAAGTAGGTAGGGGCCGGCCGAATTTCAGAGTTAGACTTTGGAGGTTGCACTGGAAGTCCAGGCCAAGTAGCAAGGCAGCGCAGAGGTTGGGGAGGACATAGAGCGGATGTTGCTGAACTCTACACCCTGGACGATGAGGGTGGCGGCGCAGTACACCCAGAACTCCACGGAGTGGGATCCGGAGGCCAGGGAGATTTGTTGGGTAATAGGGTGTACCGCGAGGGAGCAGCGCCTGACCGTATCGGGTGGATCAAGCTCTCCGTGCTCCCGGAGTCGAGAAGGCAAGATGTCCTGTGGCCATCGACTTTCACCGTCATTGTCGCGGTTGTGAGCTTGTGTGGCCGGGACTGGTCGCGCGTGATGGAGGCGAGCTGTGGCTGGTATTGGTGGGCCCCGGGCTGGTCGGTGGCAGTTGCGGGCGATGAGTGGCCCGATGAGGTACCCGACGAACAAGGGTCCTGAGGCGCCATCCAAAATGGCGGTGAAGATGGCGGCGCCCATGGGGCGCGCGTGGCGGGCAGCGTTAAAGATGGCGGCGCCCACGGGCTGCACGAAGTCTGATGGGGGGGAAGATGGTGGCGCCCACGGGCCGCACGTGTTCTGATGCGAGGAAGATGGCGGCGCCCAAGGGCCGCATGTGGGTTGCGGGGACGTAAATGGCGGCGCCCATGGGTCACACGTGGGGGGTGCAGGAACAATGGGCCTGGTTACAGCGGTGATCGACCGGGCCTGGCACACCGCAGCGAAATGTCCTTTCTTCCAACAGGCCTTGCATTCTGCGCCGGGCAGCGCTGCCGGGGGTGCTTTGTCTGCCCGCAGAAATAGCACTTGTGCTCCCCGGGGTTGGCTGGCTGCCGCGCGATGCAGGCTTGGGGTTGGCTGGGTGCGCTCGCTGGTGGGGTCCACGATGTCCAGGAGGGGGGCTCCGTGCAGTCGGGGCGTACGCTTGTACATCACGGGAGGCTACCGTTAGTGAGGTCGCGAGTTTCTTGGTCACCGCGAGATCGAGCGTACCCCCTTCTAAGAGGCGCTGGCGGATGTACACCGACCCTATGCCCATAACGAAAGCATCCCTGATTAGGAGTTTGGTATGTTCAACGGGCAAAGTTGCCTGGCAATCGCAGTTCCTCTCCAGGGCGTGCAGGGCACGCCAGAAATCTTCCAATGACTCACCGGGGAGTTGTTGCCGCGTGGACAGGAGGTGCCTGGCGTAGAGTTTGTTGATCGGACGGGTGTAGTTCTCTTTCAGAAGCGCCATGGCCTCAGTGTAGTTGAGCGCGTCCCAGAGAAGGGGAAAAATATCGGAGCTCAACCGTGAGTACAGGATCTGGAGTTTCTGTGCTTCTGAGGGTTGTTCTGTCGCTGATCCGATGTAGGCTTCAAAGCAAGCTAGCCAGTGGTCGAAGGCCGACGTGGCGTTGTCTGCTTGAGGGTGCAGCTGCAGGCGATCTGGCTTGATGCATAGGTCCATCGCTGTAAAATCTCTGCTTAATAAATTGATGCACTATCAATTACGACGAGACGAGAGTAGAGAGTAATTGAGGCTTTATTACGCAGAGATGTGTTGCCTCCTGTAGCTGCTGCTGAAATGGCTGCAGCTCGGTGAGCACACACATTTATACTCTGCCTACTGGGCGGAGCCAGCAGGCAGGGATCTACCCCCATACCTGTAGTACAGGGGCCTTACCGTATTACTTCTCATATACGTAATATATACAAACAGTGGTGACTACCATAGAGGGCTGTCGTCCCAATTATCACATTATTCAGTGGCTGCCTACCTGAAGAGTCAGTGCATATGTGTGACATTCTTTGAGCTTTTTGCAACGAAGAAAATGCATGTCAGATATTCCTGTAAAGGACAGCACCAGATTGAAAAGTCACACTTACTCAGAGACTGCCCACAGAGCTTGCATGCAAATATAATAACCCTCAAACATCTTCCTCTGCAGGTGCGAACCCTGTATCCTGTATCCCAAGACCCTGAGCCATGAATAGCTTTCTCCTTATCTTGCAGTGAAAAGTGACACAAATCACTCCTCTAGCTCCATCAGACTCGCCAGTGGTGATATGGTGACAACTTTTTGATAAAGGGAAAAAGTGAGAAAAGAATCTAGTGAAACAGAGGTTGGGCTTTGTACTCACCCTGTGCCAGGGCCCAGGAGAGGGGGTTACAGACCTTCCCTTAAAGGAAAGCCCCGGACGAGGAGGGGTGGGTGGGGTCCGGGTTCGGTGCTTCAGATTTTTCTTCACACTGAGCAGCCAGAGCTGCAAACCTAAAAGACAGGCTGCAAAAAATCTCAGGCTGAGAGTGCTGATATTTGTAAAACCGGTTTGTCAGTGTCAGGTCAATTTCATTAGTTGCTGCTACTGCTTCTGACCTTCGGGCACCTTCGCTATTTCGTTTTTTTCAACAGCCCACTAGGGAGCCACGAAGCTGCCCAGAGATGTGAAGCAGCAGCAGCAACTGAGGGTATTCCTGCTTGAAAAGTGGCCAGTCAGATCCCTGGAATTTTAACACCAAAAGGATACTGCATGGGGAGGTTGGGAGAACGTCGAGAGGGTTGGAGGGAACATTGAGGGAAGGCTAGCTACAGATTTGAATTGTTTTTAGCAATTTATTTGTAGCCTCTCCTAACGTTGGCTGATTGCTCTGTGATTAATTATCCTGAATCAACATTGGGTCTCCAATTTCACCACTGTGACAGTCACTCTGCCTACTACATGCAGACGTAATGAAAGACAAGACCTGCATTTATACAGCACCTTTCACAATATCCTAAATTGCTTTACAGCCAGTTAAGGACTTTGGAGTTGCAGTCACCGGTATAATATAGGCAATGTTATAGCAGACCAAGCTCAAAGGGCTGAATGGTGTACTCCTGCGACTAATACGCTCTCCTGTCTGAACGTCCAGGCAAAATGTGTTGCCACAATACTGGTTTCAAATAAGGACCTGCAATGCACATTTGATTAACTAAATCCTTGGACATAAGGAAGCAGAGATTTTAGAATTATTGGATCTTGTTCCAACGTTTATAATATCACCATATAGAAATGGTAGCGACTGCCAGTAACTGAAGGGGACAATGATGAAAATCCCCACATCAGAGATTAATGGAGCAAGAAAGCAGCATCCTGTAGCCATAGAAACAAGGCGGCAACTCATAGCTGAATAGTTCTAATCAATAAAAGTTGACATACCAAATAAAATTCACCCTCCTGACCTTTCGCTTGAGACTGCACCTGGAATACTGTTTATAGATTTTGTCTCCTTATTTGAGAAAGGATATAAGTGCGTTGGAAGCAGTTCTGAGACGTTCACTTGACTCATCCCTGGGTTGAGGGTGCTTATCCTATGAAGAAAGGGTGGTCAGGTTGAGCCTATACCCATTGGAATTAAGAAGAATGAGAGGTTATGGTATTGAAACATACGTGATTGTGAGGGAAATTGAGAGGGTAGCTACCAGGAGGATGACTCTACTCATGGGGGAGACTAGAATTAGGGGACACAGTTTAATAATAAGAGGTTTCCCTTTTAAGACTGAGGTGAGGATAATTATTTTCTCTCAGAGGGGCATTAGTCCGTGGAATTCTCTTCCTCAGAGAGCAGTGGAGGCTGGGTCATTGAGTTTATTCAAGGCGGAGTTCGACAGATTTCTATTAAACAAGAGAGTCAAGGGCTATGTGCGGCAGATGAAGAAGTGGAGGTGAGACCACAACCAGATTGGCCATGATTTTATTGACCGGCAGAACAGGCTTGACAGACTAAAAGGATTACTCCTGTTCCTAAGTCCAATGTTTCTTTTGGTGATCTTGAATTTATGTCATCCAGTGATCTACCTCGCTCACCTCATCAATTTCTCATAATCCTGAATACCTGCATTAGGACTCACTTTTGACCTCATTTGTTCTAATGTTGAGTACCAGTTTGTCTCATCTCTCCTGCTTGAAAAAGCCTCTCTTTCTGAGTTTCTTTACTCTATCTATAAGACATAGGACGCGATTTAACGAGACAGGAACAGAGTCCCGTTTTGGGCAGCTTGAGTGGGGTGTTTCTCGGTACCTGCAGCACCGAGAACGACACAGCTATTTAATGGCACTTTGCCGTTTTGTTTGGCCTCAGCAAGGAACGTCCCACCGAGGCGGCCCTTGCATCATTTCCTGCACTGGCAAGGTCAGCTCTAAAGGGCAAGGCACCTCCAGGCCTGATACTTGGCACCCGGGCATTTTGACACTGCCAGCCTGCCATCCTCTTGCCAGCCTGACAGTGTCACATAGTCACCATGGAAATGCCATCCTGGCACTACCAGAGTGCCCAGGTGGCACTGCCAAGGTGCAAGGTTGGCAGTGCCAAGATGCCCGGGTGTGTGCAGGAATGTGAGGGCACCACCCTGCCCAGAGTCCAACTGCCCAGGGAGACACCCTAGGTGCTATTATGCCTGGTCCATGTTTGTGGAAACCCGTGCTAAACAGCACCATGGCGAGGTCTCCCAGGCAAGGACATCAGTTCCTGGGCCCTGGGAGAGTTTGGCATAGACTTATCTAAATTAGCCTAATGGCTTACTTAAAAATGTTAATGTGCGACTTCCGGTGATGGGGATGTGCTGAGCAGTCGCACATCCGGTTGCTCTCCTCCAGAACGGAACCAAACAGGCACTTTTAGTCGAATTTAGCCTGAATATGTGGACTTATTTCAGCCATAAATAAGAAAGGGAGAGAATAGAAACAGCATGCCAGCGAATGGGAGCTAGAGAGGCCGCAGAGACGGCAGGGGCGGAGGAAAAGGCCAAGAGCAGCGGGTGGACGAGTCAGTGGACCCATGAGGGTCCCCATCCACCCTGGAGCGAGGGAGACCAACGACCCGAACAACAGCCTCTCCCCCCCCCCCCCCCCCCCCACTACCACCACCTGGAGATGGATGGAAGACGTACCTGATGAAGGAACTGATGGCAATGAGAGAGGTGATATAAGTGGAGATCCAGACAGCAGTCAAGGTGGCAGTGACTGAGGCATTGGTCGCCATGAAAATGGCGATTGACAGAATGGGGAGGAAGCTGGAAGCTCAGGGGAAGATGATCCTTGAGCTCGAAAAGGCAGTCTTGGCCAAGCACAGGACCGAGTTCAACCAGGCTGAATCGACCCTGTACAAAAGCGGAATCAAATTTGGAATGCTGTTCCCAGCCAGGCTCTGGGTCACATTCCAAAATAAGGAACATTATTTCAGCACCGCTGCAGGCGTGGACGAGGTCATGTGGATGAACGGACTGGACAAGGGGCAGACAAGACAGCGCTGAGGATGCAGCAGAGGAGGAAAAGGGGAAAAGAACTATGATGGAATGATACAATGTTTGCGAGTATGACTCGCTTTGAACAGAAATGTCAGACCATGGCAAGGGCGAGGGCAGCAGAACGCAGGAAAGGGGGAAGAAGAGACAGAGGAAACAGCTATGTAGCAGGCAGAGGAAAGGGGTAAGATCAGTCCCAGGAGGGGACCACCACACTAGCGGGGAAAGCTAGCACTAGGAGGCACAAAAGCAAGGGGGCTATGGCGCACCTCCTGGCAGAGCTGGGCAATGTAAGGGGAAATGGGGAGGAGGGGGCATGGGGGATGAAGGGAGGACATAAGGGAAATACAAGGATAGGAAAGGGATGGTTTTCAGAATGGCTTCAGCAGGTAAGGTGCCGCAAGCAGCCATTTTGGCAGGTCCCTAAGCAAAGGAGTGCAGAGGCCGCACCCACATGGCGTACACACAGTTGGCAGCTATGTTGGATGCCCCCTGGATGAAGGGAAACCCCGGAGTGCAGCGACCCGGCCTCATGGTGACCATGGTCATTTTGGATGGCCCCCTAACAAAGGGAAACCCTGGAGTGCAGGGGCGCATCCACCGGGAAAGTATGATTGATCTCGCAGGAAGTAGAGGACAAAATGAATGAATTCTCATTCTTCTCACCAGTACACAAGATATATGCCCATATTGACTTCTTTGCAGTGGGGAAATCGGTGTTCCAGAAAGAGTAAGAGGGGAATACTACACGATAGTCATCTCCGACCACACTCCACATTACATGGATATGAGGTTGGAGATGGGCCGTGACCAACGCCTTGTTGGAGGTTGGACACAGACCTCCTGGCCAACAAGGTCTTCTGCCGGAAAACATCACAGGCCATAGGCGAGTACATCACTAACAACCAGAACGGGGAAGTCTCATCTTCCACGTTCTGGGAGTCACTGAAGGCAGTGATTAGGGGAGAGATTATAGCCTACAAGGTGCGTAGAGACGGGGAAGAGAGGGTGGCTAGGCAGTAACTGATCAACTCCATCCTGGAGGACAACAGAAGGTACTCCGAGGCCCTGACTGTAGAGCTTCTGGCGGAGAGGAAAAAGCTACAGATGGACGTTAACCTGCTATCCACCAGGAAAGCAGTGCGCCAACTTCCCCAGACATGGGGGACCTTTTATGAGCATGGAGAGAAGGCTGCGTGCCTGTTGGCTCACCAGCTGAGAAAGCAGGCAGCCATAAGGGAAATAGCCCAGGTAAAAGACAACAGAGGCAGACTGGTAGCCGAACCAACAAAGGTCAACCAAGCACTTGAGGCCTTCTACCGGTGACTGTACACCTCTGAGCACCCTGACAGGGCCTTGGGGATGAACGGTTCCTCGATGGACTGGACATGGAGTTGTGGAGGACGATAGACGGACGGAGCTGGAAGCACCAATAGGAATGCAAGAGGCCATGGGGAGCATCAACTCCATGCAGGCGGGGATGGCGCCAGGACCCAATTGGTTCTCGGCGGACTTCTATAAGAAATTCACACCAGCTCTGGCCCCGCACCTACGGCAGATGTTCGCAGACTCTCTAGCAAGAGGCACTTTGCATCCTACGCTAATGCAGGCCATCATATCGGTGATACCCAAGAAAAATAAAGACCCGAGGGAATACGGGTCATATAGATCCATTTTGCTGCTTAACATAGTTGCGAAAATACTCGCGAAAGTCCTGGCCAAGTGACAGGAGAACTGCGTACCAGAAGTGGTTACAGAGGACCAGATGGGCTTTTTCAAGGGTAGACAACTAACTGCAAACATGAGGCAGCTGCTGAATGTCATACTGACTCCATCTGGGGAGAGAACACCGGAGGTGAGCATCTCCCTGGACACAGAAAAAACCTTCGACAGAGTCGAATAGAAGTAGCTCATCGAGGTACTGGAGCGGTTTGGGTTATTGACGGGGTTCACCTCATGGGTGAAACACCTGTGCAATGTCCCCAAGGCGGGCATTCGGACTAACACCACTAACTCTGAATTCATCCAGTTACACAGAGGCACCAGGCCCGCTGTCGTCGCTCCTGTGCCCCCTGGCAATTGAACCCCTGGCGATCGCCCTGTGAGGCACGAGAGGCTGGAAGGGTATCCAAAGAGGAGGCAGAGAGCATAGAGTCTCACTCCATGTGATGTTCTGCTCCTCTACATCTCAGACCCGCAGAACGGCTTGAAGGAAATCATGAAGCTCCTGGAAGAGTTTGGGGACTTCTCGGGCTACATAATCAACCTGGGCAAAAGCGAGATATTCCATGTGAACCCAAATGGGGGAGGGTCGGAGCTGGAGGGTCTACTATTCAAACTAACCCCCAAAAAATTCTTCTACCTGGGATCCAGATAGCCCATGACTGAGCACAGATCCAGAAGTGGAATCTGACCAGCTTGGCTGAAGGAGTTAAAAGAGACCTGCAGAGATGGGATGCATCCCGCTGGCCCTGGCAGGGAGGGTGATCAAGATGAACATACTACCAAGGTTCCTGTTTAGATCCATACCAATCTTCATCCCCAAGCCTTTTTCCAAGGAATAGATAAAATGATTACGCCATTTGTATGGGCGGGGGAAGAATCCAAGAATCGCTAAGACAACACTGCAGAGGAGAAGAAGCATGGGTAACCTGGCCCTGCCAAACTTGCAGTACTACCACTGGACAGCCACAGCCGAGTGAGTGAGGGGATGGGTAAGGGAGCCGAACAAGGAATGTGTGAGGCCCTTCCACCCCCCCACCCCCGCCGACACAGTACACATCAGCCTAGTTGTGGTAGCTACGTTAAAAACATGGAACCAGATGAGACAGCACTTTGGTTTGAACGAGATGTCCACCATGTCCCCCATCTATGGTAACTACAAATTCCGACCAGCTATGCTAGACGTCACCTTTAAGAAGTGGAGACAGGACAGGGGGGACGCTAGCGATCAGGGACGTCTACATTGGGGCAGACTTGTAACCCCGGATGAGCTGACGGTGAGACTGGAGCTATCGAATGGACAGGAGCTCCAGCATTTACAAATCAAAAATTTCTCCGAAGAAGACAACGAGGTACGCGAGGGCTTCAAGAGACACAATGTTGGAGGAGTTACTGGACGTGGACAGTATGGAGAAGGGGAACGGTGGGGACATTTACGGACAACTTTTAGAAAGGGCGAGAACACCATTTAATGGAGCAAGACAGAAATGGGAGGACAAACCTGGGACAGATGTAGGGTGGGGACAATGGAGTGAAGCACTAAGTGGGGCAACTCCACTTCCTCCTGCGCAAGGCTGAGCCTCAGACAGTTTAAAGTGGTGCACAGAGCTCACCTAATCAGAACCCGAATGAACAGGTTCATCCCGGAGATGGAGGACAAATGTGAACGGTGCCAGGGAGGCCCGGCCAACCACGCCCATATGTTCTGGGCCTACCCCAGACGTGTTGGGTGCTGAACAGCCTTCTTCAAGGCTATGTCCAAGGTTGTCGGGATGAGGGTGGGTATCGGACCAGCAAGAACTACAGATGGGGAAGAGGGCCGATGCCCTTGCTTTTGCTTCCTTAAGCGCACGCCAGAGAATCCTGCTCGGCTGGCGATCAGCAACATCACCCACAGCTGTAGACTGGCTGGCAGACCTGTTGGAATTCCACCTGGAGAAGATCAAATACACTATCCGAGGGTCGATGAGGGCTTCCAGAAAGCATGAGGGCTATTCATCAGCCTGTTCCAAGACCTGTTCGAAACCAATAGCGAATAGGAAGGGAGAGGGGCAGGGGGAGCAATGGGTGCCAACAGGACCACACAGAGCTAACAGGAACAGGGGCAGCAAGGGAGGAACCCTGGGAAATATCAGGAGGGGACACGGGAATAGAGCGAAGAGGGGCCAGAGGGCCCTCCAACAAAGCCATTCAGGCAACACCAACAAATACAAGACGAAAGATAGACTATAACACCTACGGGAGAAGGAAGAGCCTAAGACGGAGCCTGAATAACAAAAAGAGAAGGAGAGGGGAATGGGGGTGGAGGAGGAGCAGGGGAAGGGGGAGGGCCAATGAAAAAAAACATATAATTGTACATAATAACCATCTCAATCACCAGCTGTATAGTGTCCAAAAGTAAAAATTCAATAAATATATATATTTTTTAAAATGTTAACATGGATCTCGCAAGCCGTTTCAAACGTCGCACATCTTGCAAGAGGTTCAACAGCCTTGCCATGTCACCAAGTTGGGCACAATGAGGCCATTAAATCGCACCCATTGTAAACGAATTGGGGATTGAATCCTTAAGGATTTATTTCAAGTATCAACAACTTTTCGATTATGAAATGCTCAGTTGGACAAAATTGTAATTAGCGGTGGGTTTTGCGTTCCTTTTTTTAAACAGATAATTTTCAAAAAGAGATATATTTTTCCTGAATCTAATGGCATAAAATTTAGGTGATAACTGTGGTGTTGGGTGTTCTGACACACAGATGAGCCAACACAGTTGCATATGGTACAACGCTTCTTTATTTAAACTCACTATTTACAACTTGGTCTTTGCACTCTGCACGTGGGGGGCTCCCTGCTTGTGGTGTTTCAACAGCTCTTTCTTGTTTCCTTCTCCCCAGACCTACTGACCTCCAGGTGTCGTGCTCGTGCTTTTTATGTGGTTGGTGTTCTTGTCTGTGATTGGTTGTGGTGTTGTGTACTCTGATTTGCCTGTTAGTGTGTCCATCATGATATGTGTGTTTGAATATCATGACATCCCCCCTTTTTACAAAGATATGTGCCTACGTGGTAATAAATATGATCGTGACGTGAGTGCATCTAAGAGTGTGTGTGTGTCGTGTGCAGCATGTGTCTATGACGGAACTATGTACATGGGGCGATGTCGAGTGCGTCACATGAATCCAGTTGTACCATAACATAACAGAAATGCGAACGAGAGAAGAAGAAAAAAAATTTGAACAGTTGTCCAGTCAGACGACATCTGGAACGATAAACAACAACAGGTTATCATGTAAAATTGTCCAACTTATTAAACATATGAACTGTATTATAAGTCCATTCTAATGGGTCTGCGACGAATTCGGGTTGACCGCCTTAAGGGTGGATCAAGAACCACCGGCTGCTGTGCAGGCATGGCCATGGGTGGCGATGGAAAGGGCGTGATGTGCGGCAGCTCCACAAAGTCATCCTCGGAAGCCTGTTGAGGATCTGGCGTGTTGTGTGGCTGTGAGCGTGGAAGTCGGCGAAGGGCGCGCCGATTGCGGCGACGCACGGAACCATCCGGCATGCGAACCAGGAACGAGCGGGGAGCCACTTGTCGGAGGACTTTGGCCGGTGCTGACCAGCCACCATACGGTTGATGGACGCGTACTTTGTCTCCGGAGGACAGGGGGGGCAGGTCCGTCGCTCGTGTGTCGTACCGACCTTTCTGGCGATCACGCTGCAGTTGCATGTTCCGAAGAACCGCCTCATGGTCTGTTGTCGGTGCCAGGACGGAAGGTACCGTCGTCCTGAGGGAACGACCCATTAGTAGCTGCGCTGGCGAGAGGCCCGTGGATAACGGGGCCGATCGATAGGCCAGCAAGGCAAGGTTAAAGTCCGATCCGGCATCAGCCGCCTTGCACAGGAGCCGCTTTGCTTCTTTATTTAAACTCACTATTTACAACTTGGTCTTTGCACTCTGCACGTGGGGGGCTCCCTGCTTGTGGTGTTTCAACAGCTCTTTCTTGTTTCCTTCTCCCCAGACCTACTGACCTCCAGGTGTCGTGCTCGTGCTTTTTATGTGGTTGGTGTTCTTGTCTGTGATTGGTTGTGGTGTTGTGTACTCTGATTTGCCTGTTAGTGTGTCCATCATGATATGTGTGTTTGAATATCATGACAATAACTTCTGACCAATGTTTAGGAAACATTGATTTAAAACTGGTAAAATGTATAAATGATGAACTGTTTTATGTTTAAGTGACAACTTTATATTTATTAAGGACTGCACGAATTGCCAAACTGACAAATTGTGCATTGATTGTTTTGAGGCTGAATTTGAAGACAAGAACTAAATAATGATCATGAATCCATTGTGGAGAGATCCATGATAATGAAAAAGAGACTAGTGGAAAGATTTATGGTGGAGAGGTTTAGAATTGATGAGTTGAAAGAAGCCAAGGCTGTTTGGTTTCATTCTCCTTATCCTCCTCTCCAAGATCACTTCAAGACCTAACCCCCATTACTGCCAGATGACAAGATCAATTCTGCCAATCTCTGGCCCGCTAAGCTTCCAACTCACCTCCTGGTGCAGCAGGATCCCAGGGCACCTTTTCCTGGGATTTTCATCAACCTTGAATCCTGGCATCACATCCATCCACAATGTCCCTTATCACAATACCTCTCATCTAATGTCCTCAGTTCCATTATGCATTCCAGTCTCCCAAAACCCCATTTCTTAGTATTTCTGGGACCATGGAACTCACATCCCTAAGTTCCTGAGGGCCACAGGGCCCAGTTTGTCATTCGCCTTGTCTCTCTCAGCCACCTACAAGCACTGTTAGACCTGAGGCCCTAATACATTATGTCCAGAGCGACAGAGTGAGCACATCACTGACATCACCGCTCGGTTAAAAGTCATGAGTCATGGGCAGCACAGTAGCATACTGGTTAGCACAATTGCTTCACAGCTCCGGGTTCCCAGGTTCGATTCCCAGCTTAGGTCACTGTCTGTGCGGAGTCTGAACGTTCTCCCCGTGTCTGCGTGGGTTTCCTCCGGGTGCTCTGGTTTCCTCCCACAGTCCAAAGATGTGCAGGTTAGGTGAATTGGCCATGCTAAATTGCCCTTGGTGCCCAAAATTGCCCTTAGTGTTGGGTGGGGTTACTAGGTTATGGGGATAGGGTGGAGGTGTGGGCTTGGGTAGGGTGCTCTTTCCAAGAGCCGGTGCAGACTCGATGGGCCGAATGGCCTCCTTCTGCACTGTAAATTCAATGATAATCTATGATGCTTTCATAAAATACAAACACCAAAGTTTACTGAGTTATGTAATTGCTCTTCATTAACATTTTATAATATTTCCATATCTTTGTTTTAATTTAATAGGAGCTCCAGCTCAACCGAGTAAGTATTGCTTTGGGTGTTTAAACAGTTCACCATGTCTGATCCTGTGGAGGCCACTCAGTGGCAACACTTGAAAGATAAAAACAGATTTCTCTACAGCCTGCAGGCAGATGATTTATGCAAAAATGAAGCATTACGTGCACTGCTTGAACTGCTCGGTATGGCATCTATAAAACGCATCTACTTCCATGTAAATCAACTGAAAGCCTTTTAAATGAAGGCTTCTCTTTTTAAATTGCTGCCTTTATATTGATTTTAGCCTGACATTTGTGATACTAGTTCCCAAAGCACAGATCTTGTGAGGCTGGTGGCTGTAAACCTGTCAGATTTCCTGAAGCTACATTTTATTGTCTTTTAGGGGAGACTGAGTGGTGTTGTTTGTTGTGTCCAATTACATTATTAATGTCTCAGCTTGTCTCAATTGATGGCACTTTCACTTCTGAGTCAGAAATCTGTGGGTTCTCGGACTTGAGCAGGTAATTTAGAATGATACTTGAGTGCAGGACTAAAGAAGTGTTTTGTACTGTCAGAATTACTGTCTTTCAGAGAAAACATTAAACCACAAATCTGTCTGCCCACATTTAAGAGATCCCATGGCACTATTTGGAAGGGGTTCTCCAATGTCCTCTCTCAACCACATCAACAAGAAAAAAAAATCAGATGAGCTAGGTAATTATATTACTTGCTAATTATGGAATCTTGCTGTGTGTAACCCACATGATGGTGGCTGCAGTTTAAAAGTAATAAATTGGTTGTGAAATGCTTTGAGATATTCTAATGATGAAATACAGCGTAATATAAATTCACAACGACCTCGCCTGACTGGAATGCTCAGGACCAAGTCAATTCTGGATTTCAGAATTTTCTGGATTCCAGAATGAAAATAGAATGCCAAACTGGGAAACACGTAGATATAAATCTTTACCTGAAACATAAAACTGTGATAAAATATTAGAAAGCAATATAAAAATTGTGTCACTTACCAATTTATTTTTATTCATTTTTGGGATGTGGACATGCTGGCTAGGCCAGCATTTATTGTCCATCCCTCATTACACTTGACAGGTTGTGGCGAGTGGCCTCTTGACCTACTACAATCCATGTGGTGTAGGTACCCCCACAGTGTTGTTAGGGAGGGGCATCCAGAATTTTGGCCCAGCAACAATGAACGAACAGTAATATTTATTAATATTCCTTTTTTTCTGCCAGCCAGCCAATCTTCTATCCAGGCTAATATGTAATCCCTACACACAATGAGCTTTTATTTTCCACAATAACCTTTGATGTGGCACCCCATCAAATGCATTCTGGAAATCCAAGTGCAGTAAATCTACAGGCCCTCCTACATCCACAGCACATTTTACTCCTTCAAAGAACTCCAATAAATCAGTTAATTATGATTTCTCTTTTACAAAACAATGCTGATTCTCTCTGATTATCTTGAGGTTGGTTAAGTGCCCACCTATAACCTCCTTACTGATTGATTCTAATACCTTCCCCATAACAGATGTCAAGCTAGCTGACCTATAGTTTCCTGGGGTGGGATTCTCCAACCCCCCGGCGGGCTGGAGAATCGCCGGGGGGCAGCGTGAATCCCGTCCCGCCGCCTCGACGCCAGCTGCCGGATTCTCCAGCGGCGGTTTTTTGGCGGGGGTGGGAATTGCGTTGCGCCAGTCGGGGGCCGTTGGCAGCGGCCCCCCTGGTGATTCTCCGCCCCGCGATGGGCCGAGTGGCTGAGAGAGACAAGCTTTCGGCTAGTCCCACCGTCGTAAATTAGACCAGGTCCGTACCGGCGGGACCTGGCTCTGCAGGTAGCCTGTGGAGTTCTTGGCTCAGGGGGACCCCCACGGTGACCTGGCCCGCGATCGGGACCCACCGATCCGTGGGCGGGCCTGTGCCATGGGAGCACTCTTTCCCTCCGCGCCGGCCGGTGTAACGGTCCGCCATTGCCGGCATGGAGAAGAACCCCCCTGCGCATGTGCTGGGATGACGACAGCACACGCTGGTGCACCCGCGCATGCGCCAACTCGCGCTGGCTGGCGGAGGCCCTTCGGCACCGGTTGGTGCGGCGCCAAGCCCTTCGGCGACGGTTGACACGGCGCCAACCCCGCCGCCGCCGGGCTAGCCCCAGAAGGTGCGGAGGATTCTGCACCTTCCGGGCGGCCCGCCGCCAGAGTGGTTCAGCCCACTCCTCGGCGCTGGTACGGCCCGCACCGCTGGATAGCGGAGAATCCCGCCCCTGATTTCTGCCTCCCTCCCTTCTTCAATAGAACAGTTATATCTTCTACTTTGCAGTCTGATGGAACCTTTCCAGAATCCAGCAAATTTGAGAAAATTACGAATGTACTATCTCATGAGTCACCTCTTTTTTGACCCTCGGATGAAGTCCATTAGGACCCGAATACCTAAGCCTGACAAGGACCCTAAAGAAGCTACAATTTACAGACCAATTTCTCTGCTATCCGTGTGTTGTAAGCTACTAGAGGGAATCATCTTGCATTATGCCCAGCAACTTTGGAGGATACACTATCCATAGTCCAAGCTGGATTCTGTAAGGAGTGCAGCACAGAAGACCAGGGGCGAAATTCTCCCGAAACGGCGCAATGTCCGCCGACTTGCGCCCAAAATGGCGCCAATCAGACGGGCATCGTGCCGCCCCAAAGGTGCGGAATGCTCCGCATCTTTGGGGGCCGAGCCCCAACATTGAGGGGCTAGGCCGACGCCGGAGGAATTTCCGCCCCGCCAGCTGGCGGAAACGGCCTTTGTTGCCCCGCCAGCTGGCGCGGAAATGACATCTCGGGGCGGCGCATGCGCGGGAGCGTCAGCGGCCGCTGACAGTTTCCCACGCATGCGCAGTGGGGGGAGTCTCTTCCGCCTCCGCCATGGTGGAGACCGTGGTGGAGGCGGAAGGGAAAGAGTGCCCCCACGGCACAGGCCCGCCCGCGGATTGGTGGGCCCCGATCACGGGCCAGGCCACCGTGGGGACACCCCCCGGGGCCAGATCGCCCCGCGCCCCCCCCAGGACCCCGGAGCCCGCCCACGCCGCCTTGTCCCGCCGTTCAAAAGGTGGTTTAATCCACACCGGCGGGACAGGAAATTTATCGGCGGGACTTCGGCCCATCCGGGCCGGAGAATCCAGCGGGGGGCCCGCCACCCGGCACGGCCCAATTCCCACCCCCGCCGAATATCCGGTGCCGGAGACTTCGGCAACCGGCAGGGACGGGATTCACGCCAGCCCCCGGCGGGGGGGGTCGGAGAATGACGCCCCACGTACTTTTCCTCATCACCCACATCGAAAATGGCTTTCAAAAGCATCGGAGAATTCGATTCACCTACGTCAATCTCACTGCAGCCTACGGCACTGTGTGACACAAAGGCCTACAATCAAGCTTTCTAGGGTCATAGCACCCAAGTTGTTGATACCATTGCTTCTCCTCCTCAAAACATACTATTTTGGGCACAGTGGCACAATGGTTAGCACTGCTGCCTCACAGCTCCAGTGACCTGGGTTCAATTCTAGCCTTGAGTGACTATCTGTGTGGAGTTTGCACTTTCTCCCGGTGTCTGTGTGGGTTTCCTCCCACCGTCCAAAGATGTGCAGGTTAGGTGGATTGGCATGGTAAATTGCCCCTTAGTGCCCAAAAGGTTAGGTGGGGTTACTGGGTTACAGGGATAGGGTGGAGGCGTAGGCTTAAGTAGGGTGCTCTTTCCAAGGGTGGGAGCAAACATGATGGACCGAATGACCTCCTTCTGCACTGTAGGGATTCTATGAGTCCATATGGGGCCCAAAGCCAGCACGTGACAGAGGCAGCGAAATTGCCTACCTCAAGGTGGGGGGCACGGTGACACACTGAGGACCCGGATTCAATTCCAGCCTTGGGTGACTGTCTGTGTGGAGTTTGCACTTCCCATGTTTGCAAGGATTTCCTCTGGGTGCACCCGTATCCTCCCACAGTCCAAAGATGTGCCGGTTAGATGGATTGGCCGTGCTAAATTATCCCTTAATGTTCAAAGATGTGCCGGTTCGGTGGGGTTACGGAGATAGGGCAGATGTGTGAGCCTAGGTAAAGTGCTCTTTATGAGGGCCAGTGCAGACTCAATGGGCCAAAGAGCCTCCTTCTGCACTGTAGGAATCCTATGTTCTAAGGATCAGTACTGGCCCCCAGTCTGTTCAAGCTGTAGATAAATGACCTGCCAGCCACATGCAGCCGCAAGTTGAACTATGCAAATTACACCTGCTGTGCTTACCAAGTGAGAGGTCTCAAGGACACTAACAGTGCTCTTAATGACGACCTTTGTAAACTCTCTGACTAATGTCAAAACTGGAGGCTCAAATCAAGTGATGTCAAAACCTTATCACGTGTCGACAACCTTGACAATGCAAGAAGTCACAAAAACCTGGGGCGGGATTCTCCGACCCCCTGCCGGGTCGGAGAATCGGCGGGGGGGCGGCGTGAGTCCCGCCCCGCTGCTCCGACGCCGGCTGCCGAATTCTCCGGCGCCGGTTTTCGGGCGGGGGCGGAGATCACGCTGCACCGGTCGGGGGCCGTTGGCAGCAGCACCCCTGGCAATTCTCCAGGCCCCGATGGGCCGAGCGGCCGCCTGTTTTCGGCCAGTCCCACCGGCGTGAAATGGACATGGTCCATCCCGGCGGGACCTGGCTTGGGGGGCGGCTAGCAGAGTCCTCGGTGGGGTGCGGGGGGATCCGGCCCCGGAGGGGGCCCCCACGGTGGCCTGGCCTGTGATCGGTGCCCACCGATCTGCAGGCGGGCCTGTGCCATGGGG
Organism: Scyliorhinus torazame; assembly: GCF_047496885.1. Taxonomy (NCBI): domain Eukaryota; kingdom Metazoa; phylum Chordata; class Chondrichthyes; order Carcharhiniformes; family Scyliorhinidae; genus Scyliorhinus; species Scyliorhinus torazame. The sequence goes on along the minus strand of NC_092715.1, from coordinate 100,814,975 downwards.
GCACTCTTTCTCTCCACGCCGGCCTCTAAGGCTCCGCAATGGCCGGCGCGGAGAAGAAACCGCCTGCGCATGTGCCAGAACACGCCGGCGGTTCTGGGCATGCGCCAACTCGTGCTGGCCCACGGCAGCCCTTCGCCGCAGGTTGGCGCGGCGCCAACCCCTCCGGCGCCAGCCTAATCCCCAGAGGTGCGGAGGATTCCACAACTTCCGGGCGGCCCGAGACTGGAGTGGTTCTAGCCGCTCTTGGGGCCGGCGTCAGGCTGTCCCGCCAATTGCGGGAGAATCCGGGCCCTGACCTCTACTTAAACTATAGCTGTATCAAACCCCACCATACATCTACCAATCTTGGTGTTGTTTTTGACCGCATACTGTCCTTCAAGCCACACTTCCATAAAGTCTCAACTAAACTGAAGACCCGCAACAATCTCATCAGCAAACTAGAAGGAACCTCTTGGGAAGCCAACACCAGAACTTTAAAAATCTCGGCTTGGATTCTCCGAGCCCCCGCCGGGACGGAGAATCGCCGGTCACGCCGGAAATTCCCGCCACGTCGCTCTGACGCCGGGACTCGATTCTCCGGTGACCGGAGAGTCGGCGACAGTTGCATGCCCATGCGGTGAATGCAGCGCCGGCCTGCGGTGCCGGCCCGCGTCAATTCTCCGTGGTCGACCAGCTGCTCCCCGCCGAGTTCCACCGACGTGATTCCAACCTGGTACCACCCGGCGGGAGCTCGGTCCCGCGGCATTGGTGGCAGTCCTGGTGGGGGGGGGGGTGTGTGGATCCGACTCCTGCGGGGCCTGCATGACAGCCAGGCCGGTGATCGGGGGCCACTGATCGGCGGACGCGCACGATCTGGAGAGGGTCTATCTTCTTCCGCACGGGCTCTCTGTGTGGCTCCGCCATGTTGCGCATCGCCGACATGCAAACGGCCACCAAGCACATGCGCGGGCCTGCGCCGGCAGTGCAGGGCTACGTATCAGTGCCGTGCTGGATCCCTGCAGGCCATTGAATCGCTGGGCCAAGAGGCCCATTGACGCCGGCGTGAAACACTCTGCGCTCTTCAAACTGGTAGAAGTCCTGCTGAATGAGACCATGAGGAACATCTCAGGAGTAATCCGGTCAACAAACACAAATTGGCTACCTGTGCTCTGCAACATTGCACCACTACAAATCCGTAATGCAGCTAGTACACCATTAGTGTTAGAAAGGGTGCACAAAAATCTAGGTCTTTCACTGGTAGCAGATATAACCCACCCACCCATCCAGCAAACATCTCAAGGCGGCCAATCTGGACCCATCATCCCAAAGTAGGCAGTTCTGCTGCGGACCTGTAGAAGGACCTGTGGCACAACACAACCCAGAATCAGCATTTGGTTGATGACCCCCGTGGTGGAAATCTCAGGCTTCGACCTCCGTGTGCTGAATGGGTCAAACTGAACAGGTTTTGGCGTGAACTTGGACCTTGCCGCAACAACCTCTTCTGTTGGGAACACCGTGATTCACCTAAGTGCAACTGTGGTGAAGTAAAAACCATGGTGCAGAAAGTCGACAAGTGCCCTGACCTGTGCTTGTGTCAGTCTCACTGCCCCACATCAGGCTGATGAGGAGGCTGTCAACTGGCTGAAGAATTTCAAGTTTCACATCTGGAATTTTTTGCTTCCATTTTACTATGGAAGTAAACAAATATCCTTCACGTTTATACCTAACTCATACTATTCAACACCATCCTAAATTGACATTCTTCTGAGGATCCAGTGTAATTGCAGCAATTAACCCATTAATTTCTGTGTATTTGTTTCAACATATTCAGATTTAATTTTAATATTTAAAAAAAAAACACGTTTTAACTGAAAAAATATTTGGGAACATTTTGGAACAATTCATTCTTATGAGTCCAGTTGGTGAAATTTACAAATCTGAGTAATAATTTAAAAAAAGGAGCACCTCAATTTTCAGTTCCCAGAGTATGTCAACAGAATCCTAGCACAGTGGGCTAAACAGCTGGCTTGTAATGCAGAACAAGGTCAGCAGTGCAGGTTCAATTCCCGTACCGGCCTCCCCGAACAGGTGCCGGAATGTGGTGATTAGGGGCTTTTCATAGTAACTTCATTACTACTTGTGACAATGAGCTATTATTATTATTTCATTAAATTTCTGACAGGATAAATCTTTAATCACTTCACAATATGGTAAATTAGGGTGTTATACACTTCTATAACAATAGGTTCAATGGCGGGATGGCGTTTTATTTTGCAGTTTCTGAGAGAGTTTAACTGGTAAAATTAGATTTAAAACATAAGGATAAGAAATAAATCATTTATTTCACGAACTTGAATTTGCAGTTTGAAACTTGCAGACTAATGTGTAAAGGTCACTCAGTGAATAAAGTTTTGTGTCTCGGGCACTTCATGTAACTATGGAAGGAGGAACAAACTGTAAAAGGTTAAGGCTTATTGGAAAAAAGAACAGCTTATATTTTTGTTTTTGATGTCTTCCTACACTCAGCAGCCAAGGTAAGGAGGTGGAAATGCTCTTACCAAATAAACAGATAAACAGGGAAAATAATATTCCCAACAGTTAGTGCATCTATAAAAAACGTATCAAAACAATGAAGGGAGAGACTATGAGAAATATTTTTCTGCCGAACACTATTGAGGCATGGAATGTCCTACCATAAATATTGGTGGAAGCAAAATCTAAAAGAATTGAAAAGGGAAGGGGTTAAGTATTTTTAAAAGAAAAATATAGAAGAGCAGCGTCATAGAATAAATTAGCTGACTCTTTGAGTACCAGTGCAGTACGTTGAATCACCTCCTTCTGCACTATAAACTTTAATATGTGCTTGGTCCCATTATTCAGTTCTGGAACCTTCAGATTATGCACAATAAAAATATGTAAGTATTAAAGTTAATGCTACACAACAGAAGAAAGTAGCGAGATAGTTGGGGCTGGTTTAGCACAGGGCTAAATCGCTGGCTTTGAAAGCAGACTAAGGCAGGCCAGCAGCACGGTTCAATTCCCGTACCAGCCTCACTGAACAGGTGCTGGAATGTGGCGACTAGGGGCTTTTCACAGTAACTTCATTTGAAGCCTACTTGTGACAATAAGTGATTTTCATTTCATTTCAGTTGTTTGTTAGTGGAGAACTTGAGTATTGCTGTAAAAAGAGACATGCTGTCGAAGATTTTCATCTTTCACGCATCTATAAAGGGAACAACAATTTATGCTGCACAAGAGAGTGTTGATTGATGGGAAGTGGACTCTTATTGGTAAAGGCATTGCCATGGAGAATGCATGAGAGAACAGTTAACTGTCAATTAAAAAAAAAATTCAAATGAGGCAGTTCAACTCTCATTGGTCAAGGCTTTGCCATGGGGAATGAACCAGGGATTAACTTTCATTCAGTTGAAAAAGGATCAATGCATGGACATGTTCCTCTGTCTATAAAGGACAGAGCCCTGTGTGTGAATATATGTGGCTTCTAGCACATATAGGTGAGCTACACCGGAAGCCCGACTGATAACCTTAAATTGGTAGTCAGTGTAATTCCTAGCACAACAGGATTGTTCAGCAAGTACTGTCCAATTGTGGAATCTAATTTCTAATGTTCTAATATCTAATGTTTGATACAATGTTTGAGTTTTGCACACATGTGCTGGTTGGGTATGGTCAGTAGTTTGTGAACAATTGAAGGGATGTGCTGTTTGATATGATCTGAAAGTTATTGGGATGTATGGCCTACATATCTGACATCACATCGGCACTGAAATTCATGAACCACATTACCTATCTGTGTGATAGACAGAAGGCTGGATTCTCTGTTCTGGAGACTAAGTGCTGCCTCCGGTGTAGAATCAGGGGAACTGCATGCTCCCACTAGGAGACCGGCCAGCATGCAGCACACATGATTCCCGGTCCCATTGGCATCTGATTCACTGAGGTCAGGATTCTCGTTCAGAGCCTGACAAGCTGGAGCAGCCTTTAACCGCTCCACACAGCACAGACTGTCATTCCAGCCAAGAAAAAGGCTGCTTAAAGACCTGCTCTAAGGTTCCTAGAGTCGGACATCGACCATTGAGGAGGGGAGGGACACCGTATCCCAAGGTTGGGGCAAAGACTCAACCCCGCCATTCTGAACAAGGCCTGGGATGGGGTGGCAGAGGCTGAGAGTGCTGGCAGCCTCACCAAGAGGACTGGCACGTAATGCCATCAGAATATGAGCAACCTCCTTAGAGCAGCTCGGGTGAGTAACCACCTCTGTGCCCCTGGCATCACTTCCATCCCTCACGCCTCACATCTACTGCTAACCTGCTAGAGGCCAACAACACCCCACCTGCCTGCATCTTCAGGTCCTTCGCAATGGTTTGGAAGGTGCTGTTTAAGAAGGCTTGATGAGTTCCTGCAGTGCATCTTGTAGATGGTAGGCACAGCTGCCACTGTGCATCAGTGGTGGAGTGGTGGATGTTTGTGGATAGAATGCCAACCAAGCGGGCTGTTTTGTTCTGGATGGTGTCAAGTTTCTTATATATATTATCTTGTATCTATTACCAACATAAATATTAAAGGAAGTGTTGATAAATATTTAAAACATAAGAAAAGAGAGTGGGGCAGCAGAATTAGGTTTGGATTGCTTATTAAGAGGTGATGGATTGAAAATGCTTGAAATCTTTGGTCTGTGGCAGGAAATGAGAGCACCCGGAGGAAACCCACACAGACACGGGAAGAATATGCAAACTCCACACAGACAGTCATCCGAAGTCGGAATCGAACCCGGATCCCTGGTGCTGAGAGGCAGCAGTGCTAACCGCTCTGCCAACCTTCCATTGTTCTATATAAATTTCAGATCTAAATTTAAAACATTGTTACCTTTGATTTTGAATTACCAGCATCCTGAAGCTACTCAGTAAACTCAGACCATCTTTAAATTGGAAACAGTCTTGACCATGTAAACAATTAGTTTCTGTTTCATATTTGTGTTGGTTTTATGTTGGCAGAATCACTGAATCAAAGGTCCAAAGGATTTTTGTAAATTCATGATTTCCCCCCGCAGTTTGTTGAATAAGGATGCTAGAACAGTTCAACCATTTCCAACAATAATATGCTTTGGCTAAATAATTATGTGTTGATAAAGAACTAACTGTCCTCAAGAACCCTCAAGTTCATAAATCATTTTTACTGTCATGATGCCATTTCAAGGATTTCTGCTAAGATTACTGTCATAATATACACATCAGTATATGATGGTGCAGAGACACACACTGACTGACACACTGCAAGACCAATCAACACACACAACACAGCAGCCAATCACCAGTTAGGGCACGGTCACTATAAAGACAGAGGGCACTAGTTTTCCCGCTCATTCGGGATGCAGCCTCTGAGGCAGACAGAGCCCGCAGTCAGTAGCACAAACATCCACCATGTGCAAGCAGTATAGGCTGGTCAGGTTAGGCATAGGTCTTCAGTCAATCTAACATAGTGTCGACCCACAGTGCAAGTATGTTTAACAGCTCTTAGTTAAATAAAATAGAGTTGTACTATTACAAGTGTTGGTAGCCTGTCTATGTTACTGCTAAGGTAAACGCAGTCTCCACAGATCCAGAGTACCCAACACATCAATTACGATATTTGAACCGAAGAAACGTTTAATCAAAATGTGCTCCTCAAAGGTTTTCTAGGTGTGTAGCTTACTGTCATTTCTAAACCGGAAAATTAAACTCGAACATACTGTATCTATGATGTGCAATGTCTTTAGTAACCAACTGCAAAAGAAAGAGATCTTTACAGATCTGCCTGGTGACCCTGTTCAATAACACTCAACATTAGATCACAAATGAAAGAATCACTTTGCTACAGAGAGGCATAACATGAGGGGCGGGGTTTTACTATCCCACCAACAGCATATTCCTGCCACAGGTTTTGCGGCGGCGAGGGGGGGGGGGCGACCCGGCGGGACCAGAAGACCCTGCCTCTGGCAACTGTCATGGCGCCCACCTGCCACTGCAGGACATGCCGCGGAGGGGCAGAAAATGCTGCCCTCGAACTGGAAGCACACTCTGAAACATTTATCTCCAAATTCTCATGCACATCACAAATTCAAATCCCAACTCCACTTTCCCCCTTCATGCTATCTATGTGCGCTTTTCCTTTCAGTCCTTTCAGTCACCTTGCTATAACTGTAACATTATATTCTGCAGTCTCTCCTTCCTTCCCTATGTACGGTATGCATTGTCTGTACAGCATGCAAGAAACAATACTTTTCACTGTATACAATACGTGTGACAATGATAAATCAAATCAAAATGATCTCATTGACTGGGCTAGCAGGGCTGAATTACCCCGATGCTCCTATTTCTTATGTTCCTATATTCTTTCTTCTTTCACTGTTTTGCTCTCTTAAATTCAAATTATTTTGATATCAAGTTAGATTAAATCAACTAACAATCACAGGTTCAAAATAGTGCATATGTCTGAATTTTCACCACATTGGCTGTCTCAGCAGTTTCCTATCTAAAGAATAATGTTTAACTCTAATGTGCACTCACATCTTGGCACGCATTGCTACGTAATTGCAAATCTATATCTGTTAGTTCAGTTGGCTAAATGGCCTGCATATGTTTGAGAATAACAGCAGCAGCACAGGTTTGATTCCTGTTCTGGCTGAGGTAGCCTTGGGGACCTTCTTCCTTGTCCTGTCTCTGAGTGATAGGCAATGACAAACCACCACTGACAAAAAACTGCCAAGATAAACAACTCAGGATAAAGCATCAGCAGAAAATCAGCCAAAGGTCTGCCTTCCGGCAGTTAACACATGAATGAAAATATATGTATATATTAAATGTGTATATATATATATATATATATATATGTATGTATGTATATAGGTATTATATTTATTGAGAGAATAGAAACATATTTTGGCAGTTTACAGTCTGACAGAAAATGTATTCCACAAATAGTAATATTTCTCTTTCATTCTGTTGGCTGTTGGAGGGTTCTATGCTGCCAGATTTTTGCAGACCATTTAAATCAGAGCATGGTGCTGGCAATCTTTTAAACAGGCAGCCATCACTTCCTTCCATGTCAGGTGACAAGGTGACCACTGCCTTACGGCTCACCTCCAGAAACTGACTGGTCAGCGACCCGCCTGCTTCTTGTTATTTGAATGGTGTGAGATCACACTGTGAATGGAAGTCGTAGTCAGAGGGCCTTTGTCAACCGCTTCCAGTTCTGGTTGTGTCTTTGCATCCCCATCGGTTGCCAAAGTATCCCGGCTATGTATGTAGAGAAATAAACATAAGCACAAAGAACCATAGCATGGTCACAGCACAGAAGGAGGCCTTTCAGCCCGTTGTGTCTATGCCAGTTCGCTGCAAGAGCAGCTCACTTGCTGCCACACAAACGCTTTCCCTGAGGACCTGCAAATCTTCCTCTTCAGATAATGGTTCCATTTTGTTTTGAATGGCCCAAGTGACACGGCCTCCACCACATCCCTCAGGCAGTGCATTTCAGATCCTAACCACTCATTTCATAAAAATGGATTTCCTCATGTTAAAGAACAAAGAACAAAACAAAGAAAAGTACATGATGTGGAGATGCCGGCGTTGGACTGGGGTGAACACAGTACGAAGTCTTACAACACCAGGTTAAAGTCCAACAGGTTTGTTTCGATGTCACTAGCTTTCGGAGCGCTGCTCCTTCCTCAGGTGAATGAAGAGGTCTGTTCCAGAAACACATATATAGACAAATTCAAAGATGCCAAACAAGCATGCTCGCATTCCTAGCATTGTTTGGCATCTTTGAATTTGTCTATATATGTGTTTCTGGAACAGACCTCTTCATTCACCTGAGGAAGGAGCAGCGCTCCGAAAGCTAGTGACATCGAAACAAACCTGTTGGACTTTAACCTGGTGTTGTAAGACTTCGTAAAGAAAAGTACAGCACAGGAACAGGCCCTTCGGCCCTCCAAGCCCGTGCCGACCATGCTGCCCGACTAAACTACAATCTTCTACACTTCCTGGGTCCGTATCCCTCTATTCCCATCCTATTCATGTATTTGTCAAGATGCCCCTTAAATGTTACTATCGTCTCTGCTTCCACCACCTCCTCCGGCAGCGAGTTCCAGGCACCCACTACCCTCTGTGTAAAAAAAACTTGCCTCGTACATCTACTCTAAACATTGCCCCTCGCACCTTAAATCTATGCCCCCTAGTAATTGACCCCTTTACCCTGGGGAAAAGCCTCTGACTATCCACCCTGTCTATGCCCCTCATAATTTTGTAGACCTCTATCAGGTCGCCCCTCAACCTCTGTCGCTCCAGTGAGAACAAACCAAGTTTATTCAACCGCTCCTCATAGCTAATGCCCTCCATACCAGGCAACATTCTGGTAAATCTCTTCTGCACCCTCTCTAAAGCCTCCACATCCTTCTGGTAGTGTGGCGACCAGAATTGAACACTATACTCCAAGTGTGGCCTAACTAAGGTTCTATACAGCTGCAACATGACTTGCCAATTCTTATACTCAATGCCCCGGCCAATGAAGGCAAGCATGCCGTATGCCTTCTTGACTACCTTCTCCACCTGTGTTGCCCCTTTCAGTGACCTGTGGACTGTACACCTAGATCTCTCTGACTTTCAATACTATGTTGTCATAGTTTCTTTTGCCGTTCCCCTTAAATCACAATAGCACAGTGATTAACACTGTTGCTTCACAGCGCCAGGGTCCCAGGTTCGATTCCCGGCTTGGGTCACTGTCTGTGTGGAGTCTGCATGTTCTCCCTGTGTCTGCGTGGGTTTGCTCAGGGTGCTCCAGTTTCCTCCCACAAGTCCCGAAAGACGTACTAGTTAGGTAATTTGTACATTCTGAATTCTCCCTTAGTGTACCCAAACAGACGCTGGAGTGTGGCGACTAGGAGATTTTTACAGTAACTTCATTGCAGTGTTAATGTAAGCCTACTTGTGACACTAATAAAGATTATTATTACTAAATCTGTGTCCTCTAATTCTCAATCTTTCTACCAATGGGAACATATTCTTCCTATCTACACTGCCCAGATCATAGAATCCCTAAAATGCAGAACGAGGCCATTTGGCCCATCGAATCAGCACAGACACTCTGAAAGAGCATTCTACCCATGTCCACTCCCCCGTCCACCCATCCTCATAACTCCTTAAACTAATCTGCACATCCTTGGACACTAAGGGGCAATTTATCATGGCCAATTCACCTAACCCACACATCTTTGGACTGAGCTGATTCATGATTTTGAATATCTCTATCAAATGTCCTCTCAACCTTCTCCAATGAGGATAACTTCAACTTCTCCAATCTATCTCCATAACTGAAGTTCCTTATCCCTGGAACCATTCTCTTGAAGCTGTTTTTCATTCTCTCTAATGTTGTCACATCCTTCCTAACTTGCAGTGCCGAGAATTGGATACATTACTCCAGCTGAGGCCAAACTAATGTTTTGTATACATTTATCACAGCGTCCTTACATTTACTGTCCATGCCGCTATTTATAAAGCTGGGGATCCAGCATGATGTATAAACTGCTCTCTCAACCTGCTGTGCCACCTTCAATGATTTGTGGACATGTACCTCCAGGTCTTGTTGCTCCTCCACCCCCCCTTAGAACTGTATCCTTTGTGTTATATTGCCTCCCCGCATTCTTCCTTTGAAAATTAATCACTTCCACATACCTGCATCAAATTTTACCTGCCATTTGTCTTCCCACTCCACCAACACATCTATGTCCTTTTGAAACGCTATACTGTCATCCTCACATTTCACAATACCTGGAAAGATTTTGTGTAATCCAGAAGTTTCAACATTGTGCCCCTTAAAGTTTTGGTCATTGATATATATCAAGAAGAGGAATGATATGAACACGGACTCCTGAGCAACCTCACTATCAACCTCCCTCCAGTTCAAGAAGCAACCCACTACACTCCGTTTCCTGTCACTCACGCAATTTTGTAACCATGTTGCTACTGTCCCTTTTATTCCATGGGCTCTATCTTTGCTCACAAGGCTGTTGTGCAGAAGTTCATCAAATATGTTTGGAAGTCCATGTACACCACCTCAACCACATTACCCTCAGCTACCCTCTCTTTTACTTCATCAAAAAAACTCCAGCTAATTAGATAAAATGATTTGCTGTCATCAAATTCTGGCTTTCCTTGCTGAAACCCAAGTGACTGTTAATTTTGTCCCAAATTATTATATCTAATAGTTTTTCCACCACCAAGGTTAAACTGACTGGCCTGTAGTTGCTTGGCTTATCTTTTCATCATTCTTCAAACAAAGATTTAACATTTGCAACTCACCAGTCGTCTGAAACCACCCCTGTATTTAAGGAGGTTTGGAAAATTATGGCCAGTGCCTCCCCAATCTCCTCCCTTTCTCCTTTCGGTATGTTTGGGTGCATCTCATCATGTCCTCATTGAAATATCAACTGTAAGTATAGCCAATCTAATGCTGCCTCCATTTAAATTTTAAACCCATCAAGTATTTCAAATTCCTTCTCTTTCACCAGGACTTGGGGAACATTTCTTCTTTGGTAAAGACTTAATGGGCTGGATTTTACAACCACGCTGCACCCAAATGGCAGCGCACCGGGGCATGATAGAAGCCGGGAGGCCCCATTCCCGGGATTTACCCGACTCACAACGCCACCCATTGTGGCCGGGATCACTTTTAAGCAAATTTACGTATTAAAGCGAGACAGCTAGTCTCACTTTAATGTGCAGACTCCTGAGGTATCTGAGACATGGGATCTGTCACCTTTGCCTCAGAGACCTCAGGCGAGCGCCGTTTAGTACTGGTCTCCATAAAAAGGGACTAGATGAAATGGCAGTGGTGGGGGTCTCCCACGGGATCGGAGGCTCGCAGGTGCATGCCTGTTGGACAGGGTGGTACCCTGACACAGCTGGGGACACCCTGGCACAGCAAGCCTTGCACCCTAGCAGTGCCACCTGGGTGACAGCCTGGCATTGCCATGGTGCCCAGATGGTACTGTCAGCTGGAAGGGGCATTGTGAGGGTGCCAGTTTGGCACTACCAAGGTGCCAAACTGGCATTTTGTGTGCGGTGGTAATTGGGCTGGGGTGCATAGGTGTTGGGGGAGTGCTGGGGGGGCAGACAGGCAGGGACCCTCCCATAGTGCCCTTGGGCGTGGGGTCGGGGATCGCTTCGGGGCTCCAGAGATTGGGCCGACATTAGAAAATGGGGTCCAAATCTCTCATTACCCTGAGGAGTTCCCATGAGCAGAGCTCCTCAATGCACAAAACGGGGCTATGTGTGGCCTCTGCCATGCATTCCCCACTGAGGCCCCCTATCTAACAGGAGTGCCATTTTATAGCATTGTGTTTCTAGGCGCTGCGCTACGCCCGGAGGGGTACAACTCCGGGTGGCCCGGGTGTATCAGATGGAGATCCTGCAAGACATTAGACCTGTGATCAGTGGGAGGGAAGGACCATTTGTCTGACATGAACAACCCACTTGAGACAATTCATCTGGGTGAAGGGGCAGTAGATCCTCACTTCTGCTCAGGCCAACCTGGCTGTCAGTAACTGCTCTCTCCCCGATCAACCCCACGATTTTCAGGGCCCATTCCTCATAAGGGGTGAGGTCTTGAATCTCTGGTACTCCATCCCCCATCTGAGCCTTTTTCTGCTCATTATGGGCTATCTTCTCCTGCAGGGACAAAGATTGGGAGCTGCACGCTTGATGGATCGGAGGGCTCAATACCAGATGCCATGTGTGGGCCCCGCAGCTTGACATGAAGGAGTTGTGCTGGTGGATGCCTGTGGGTTCTCAGGAGCAAGCATGAAGATCGGATGTGGGGAAGGTGCGAGGTGTCAGCCAATGATTTGTGGGTGGGGAAGCGGGGGTTGGGAATTTGAGTCGTGGCTGGCGGAACCCATGCCAGGAGAGACGTGGTAACTTACTCTTGCGTTGGAAGTCATTGATCTTCTTCCGACGTTGGACAGCGGTCCTCCTTGCTCGTCTGCACTGACTGCCGCTGCCACTGCCTCCCAGGCAATATTGGTGACTCTGCTGCCGGTCCTCCGACCACCTCGGGAAACAGGATGCCCTGTCTCACATCAACGGCGTCAGAGGCCTGGCCAGGTCAATATCGCCAAAGCGAGGAGCAGGTCTGTGCGCTACCGTGCTTGTGTGTTGACTCGGAGTGGTGAGGGAGCGTTTAAAAGCAGCTCCCGCTTGTTAGCGGCGGGACGCTGGGGTGTGAGTCTGGCGAATCAGACGGTGAGACAGCCAGTAATGATGAGAAGCTCGTGGGCGCTCATTTCCAGCACTAAGTGCCATTAAATACGGGCTGCGATCTCCCCGACACAACCATCAAGAAACACCCCTCCAAACCCGTCCAGAATCACACTTGGAAATGTATCTGTTAAATCGCATCCTTTATGTCTAATCTTTAAAAGTATATTGAAACTTCACACTATGACACGCCTGTACTGAACATGACAGGAGGGTGGAATGTGGTAAACCAGTCTAACTGTGCAAAGGAACAGTCAAACCTAGAGGTAAAATGGTACAAATGAGGGTTTCAGCAGCAGGTGAGCCATGGCAGGGTTGAAGTTGGTGATGTTATTAAGGCAGTAATAGGCAATTTTTGTGATGGCACAAGTTTGTGCTTGGCAGTTCCTCTTGGGGTAAAATACGACACCAAGATTGTGAACAGTCTTGTGTCGGACAATTGCCAATGAGAGGGATGGAGTCAGTAGTTAACTAACAGAGTTCAGAATGGCACTGAAAACAATAGCTTCAATCTTCCTAATATGTAATTGGAGCAGTGTTTGCTCATCCGTGACTAGACATCGAATAACAGTCTGGCAGTTTAAAGTTGAGAGAGGTGGTTGTCAGGTAAAACTGGTGTCATCAATGTACATGTGTAAACTAGGGCTGTACCTGTCATGAAACTTCACAGGGTCTAAAGCCAGCGCTAAGGACTCCCAAGGCTCCTTCCTCATGTGCTGACATACCAGTGGGCCTGAACATAATACCCAGAGATCATTACGGAGAAGCCTGGGACATTGGCTGTAAGACATGATGCGGTAAGATTGACTATATCAGCCTGACTAGTCTGTGGGACAGCTCTCCCATTTTCACATTCGTCCCTAGATGTTACAGAGGAGGACTTTGCAGGGTCAACAGGGCACGGTGTGCCTTTGTTGTTTCTGCTTCCTAGGCCAATGCCAGCTGGTCCATCTGGATTTATTCCTGCTTGACTTCTGTCGTGGTTTGTGGCTTTCTAGGCCATTTCAGAGGGCAGTTAAGAGTCAACCACATTGCTGTGGGTCTGCAGTGACAGGTGGGCCAGGCTAGGTAAGGACTGCAGATTTCCTTGCCAGAAGGATGTTACTGAACAAGATTTTTACAACAATCCGGCAGTTTCATGATGATCATTACTGAGACGAGCTGTTTATTCCATCTTTGTTGATTAAGTCAGTTGCCTGGAGGGATTTGAACTCAGGTCTCCGAAGTATTCATCTGGGCCTATGGATTACTAGTGGAGAAGCATTATCACTGTGTTATGTTGATGTAATTACTCAGTTAATAGCTTGGAATAACACTTCCATGGAAAGAATTAGAATCTAATAAAATCTTTTTGGGAACAATTAGTTAATAGCTCATACAAATTCACAGATAATTATAAAATTGTGATGAAACCTATATAAAAGCAAAGCTATCAACTTTATAACAAAAATATTTTTGCAATATTAATTTGCTGTTTAATGATTTTATTAATGCTTACCAAATATTTCTAATCTTAAATATCAAAGAAACATGGGGCAGGATTCTCTGCCCAGCGACACCGGAATCTCGAATTGCGATTGGGCGGAGAATAGCGCAAGGGCCGAAAATCGTGGCCAGCGCAGGCACCCAACGGAATGCTATGCTCCAGCGCCTCGATAGCAGCGTCAATGCATTCTACTCCGCACATACAGTAAACGGTTTTGGCATATCATTGACATACCTGACCTGGTATTCTCCCGGGCCTCTGCGATGTTCCAGGAGGAATTACTGATGGTGGGTTTCACTTGTGCTTGTCTGCTGAGAGAGAGAAGGAAATACTTTTTCCAGAGGCACAGCCATGGGCTACCGGAATTGCTGCTGGGGGGGTGGGGGGCGGGGGTGGTGACGGGAGGTGACCAGGGGATGCGTAGTGGAGTCGGGTGACCCTCCTCGGGACAAGGGTGTCCAAGCACAGACCACCATTGCCGCAGCCTGAAAGAGAACTATCTTGCTGCAAACCCCAGTGACCTGACCCCACCAACCCTGCACTCCGACCCCCCTCCATCCCACCAACCACCCAAGGGGGATGCCCACAGTACTCCCTACAAGAAGGCGCCGGATAAGGGCCGCAGAGCAAACCCCTGGCATGGGTAGGGCCAGCCACCAGTACTCCTGCCGGTAGGGATGGATGCTGAGGCCAGAGGCCCCCATGGTGCCGGGCACCATCGAGGCAAGGAGTGCGGTGTGGAGGGCAGAGTGCCAGGGGGAACAGCCGGGTTGGGCGTGGGAGGGGGACATGCGGTGGCAGGGACTGCAGTGCAGGCTGGGGCCACCGTGTAGCCTGTAGGACCTGGTTGGGCATGGGGTACGCACCACGTTAATGCCTTGCACCCCCTGCAGACAATGGACTTTGAAATCTAACCAAGAATAGTGACCTTCATCCCAGCCGCTGCAGCCCTGGAGGATGCACTGGAGGTTCAGGTGCCTGCACCTCTCTGGAGGGGCCCTCCCAGTACAGCACTCGGAAAGTCTCCCACATTGTGGTAGCCTGCTGTATCCTCCACAATATTGTGCAGCAGAGGAGCAACATGGTGGAGAAGGGGAATGAATGCCAGGCCATATCCAATGAGGAGGAGGTTGGGGGGGGGCAGGACATAGGGCCCGGGCAGGCACAGGAGGCTGCACAAAGTGTGTGACAGGGCCGACGCACTTGGGACGCTCTAATCGTCTCCAGGTTCACCTGGAGCTCTGGTGCTCCGCATCATTTGACAATGTCTGACTCCTGCCCACAGTAGCTCATTCCACTGTCTGCCTAGGTGATCCTTGCATGCAAACTGGCCATTCCATTGCAGGGTCCCACCAAACCCTTAGGGTGGCAGACATGGGGACAGGGTGTGGCGGGAGAGGGTATCAATGTAATGTGCAGGGTCTGACCTGGGGTGGGAAGGAGGCTGCCACTTGGTGTACAGTGGCGGGGGACAGCGTCCTTCCCACCCCGGAGAACATGGTAGCCTGCCTGTCCTCTACAGCGTCTTGCAGAGTCTCCATCTCCTCATCCACAAACTAGGGTGCTGTTCTCTGTGATGCCATCTTCCTGGCTGGAATGAGTGTGTGTGGGGAGTGGAGTGCAAATATGCGGCTGACCCCGGCGAATCGGACACCGTTTTCCATTTGAATCAATTGTGTTCCATGTGGCGCCGGTGCTAGCCCCTTAACGGATCATAAATTGCTCCAGGGCCAGGGGCCAGCACCAATTTAGTTGTTGGAGCCAATTCTGTTCTGGAGTCAACACATAGGCCGCACCAATTTTCTGGTGCGGCACTGCGCCTCCCCCGCCGGCAGCGGGATTCTCCATCTCGCCAGCTGATCAATGGGGTTTCCCATTGTGGGAAGCCCCATGCCGTCGGGAAATCCCCGGCGTGGTTGCGTAGTCTGCGCAACGGAGAATCCCGCCAGCAGAGAATCCAGCCCTTAGTTTCTCAAATGAAGAATCCCGCCCAAGGTTTTGTAATTTACGTTTCAGTCAGAGACATCAAATCAAAATACTCAACTCCTTAAATTTCTCCAGTTAAGCGAGGAGAGCCAATATGATAATATTCTATTGTGACTGCACCAAAAAACGAAGCCAGCCATATGCCATTTATTTTTATATCACTGCCAGGCAGAATATAGATTGTTCTTTCTGTGAAGCTGTTTGAAGTCTTAGCATTTGACCACCAAGGGGGGCAGGAATATTATAAAGAACGTTTGATGCTGATGAGGCTATCAGGTATAGCTGTTGCCCAGTTGCAACATAACCATAATCTTAGGTTTGTTGAACATGGAACAGAAAAACATTCCTGATCCCAAAAGGATAAGAATCGCATTTGAGCTGTGTTTTCCTCCCCAAATTGTTTACTCAAATTTTATAAGCATACAACTAGATGTCGGAGTAACCATACACTGAATTGTCAGTTCTCTCCTGGTCACAACGCGCGCCCCGCCCCCCCCCCCCCCCCCCCCCCCCCCCCCCCCCCCCCGCGCCCCCCTACTCACACTGCTCTCCGATCTCTGACACATGGTGAAAATCACGTTGGCTGCAGTATGGAACCAAATAAATATCATAAAAATGAACATAAATCACAATTTATGCAGTCAGATGTCAGATCAGCAATACACTCTGAAACAAAAAGCAGCTTTCTCATTCTGGTGCAAACAACAGCAACAAGCATCACCATGGTCTGAATGCAATCAGTGGTTTTTGATGTTTGGTCATTAGTTGTGATGAAATATAAGGTCCATCCAACATAAAGGCCATGGGAATGCTTAATTTTTTTTATATACATATTTTAATTGGAGTTTTATCATTCTTGACAGAAAATGCAACACATTTTCAAAACACAACTGGTATGGTACGGAACAAATATTTCTACAAATGTAAGAACAGAGAAAGACAGGATGAATTCAGAACAGTCCTCAAGATCTAGGGGAATGCTTAATTTTTTTACTTTTGTGATAATTTAGCTCGAAAATTGCTGTCAGCATTAGTTCTGTTAAAGGGGCACTTGTCCTCAAGAAATAGCTTGTTCATAAAATCTATCTTTTTCTATCAGCAAATACACAAATCATAAATTCCATCAAGGTGCGTCACTGAACCACTTGCAAACAATGTCTGAAATTTTCTATTACCATTCTGCATGAACTCAGATACGTACTCTGCCTATTTTAACAGTTCTCACTGATGTTATAAATCAGTTCGTGCAGCCAGGGCCAAAGGTCTGTTTGGTTCATTATCTCAAAGAGAACACAAACACATTGCAGCTTTTACTGTGAGATGCTGGTAAGATTACTATAAAAAGTTTGGACCCATTTTTTGCACACATGGAGAACGTGTACAGACTCTCCCTTTGACATTCTATTTACTATTATGGTCAGGTAAGAAAGGTTGAATGGCTCCCATCTTTCTCCTCTCCTCATTAGACCAGAACTGGTATTCTAAGGAAAGAAAATAATAAATGTTGAACTGTTTATATGCCATGACTAAAAGAAAATAAGAGGTGTTCATGAGATTTTGAAAAGAAAAGAGAGTATTTTTTATTGCACTTAACTAAGTCTAAGTGAAATAATAAAATGCTCCAATTTTCATACGCTTCGCTAAGTTCACACAAATAAATAGATTACAGATTGGGGAGGACAGACTAATACTTAACGTTCAGTAAAATAAAAGGAGGGGTATTTGGGTCTGAAGGTTTGTTGACTTGGCTGACTTCAGGCTGAGTTTCGCAGTCCTGCTGTCTCACTCAGTGGTCCTGCTGTCCCACTCAGTGGTCCTGCTGTCTCACTCAGTGGTCCTGCTGTCCCACTCAGTGGTCCTGCTGTCTCACTCAGTGGTCCTGCTGTCTCACTCAGTGGTCCTGCTGTCTCACTCAGTGATCCTGCTGTCCCACTCAGTCGTCCTGCTGTCCCACTCAGTGGTCCTGCTGCCTCACTCAGTGGTCCTGCTGTCTCACTCAGTGGTCCTGCTGTCTCACTCAGTGATCCTGCTGTCCCACTCAGTCGTCCTGCTGTCCCACTCAGTGGTCCTGCTGCCTCACTCAGTGATCCTGCTGTCCCACTCAGTCGTCCTGCTGTCCCACTCAGTGGTCCTGCTGCCTCACTCAGTGGTCCTGCTGTCTCACCCAGTGGTCCTGCTGTCTCACTCAGTGGTCCTGCTGCCTCACTCAGTGGTCCTGCTGTCCCACTCAGTGGTCCTGCTGTCTCACTCAGTGATCCTGCTGTCCCACTCAGTGGTCCTGCTGCCTCACTCAGTGGTCCTGCTGTCTCACTCAGTGGTCCTGCTGTCTCACTCAGTGGTCCTGCTGTCTCACTCAGTGGTCCTGCTGTCCCACTCAGTGGTCCTGCTGTCTCACTCAGTGGTCCTGCTGCCTCACTCAGTGGTCCTGCTGTCCCACTCAGTGGTCCTGCTGTCTCACTCAGTGATCCTGCTGTCCCACTCAGTGGTCCTGCTGCCTCACTCAGTGGTCCTGCTGCCTCACTCAGTGGTCCTGCTGTCTCACTCAGTGGTCCTGCTGTCCCACTCAGTGGTCCTGCTGTCTCACTCAGTGGTCCTGCTGCCTCACTCAGTGGTCCTGCTGTCTCACTCAGTCGTCCTGCTGTCCCACTCAGTGGTCCTGCTGCCTCACTCAGTGGTCCTGCTGTCCCACTCAGTGGTCCTGCTGTCTCACTCAGTGGTCCTGCTGTCCCACTCAGTGGTCCTGCTGTCTCACTCAGTGGTCCTGCTGCTTTTGATTTCAAGACAGATTAAATATGTAGACTGATGGTTTGTCGATTCTGCTGGAGGCCGCAGTGCTGGGTGGAGTTTTTTCTAAAGGTGCCATTCAGCAGACAAAAGTTAAAGTCCGCTTTTGGCATTTGGCGGGGTGTTTCTAGGCTTCTGCAGGGCAGGGAATTACCCCGCTATTCAACAGCAATTGTTTTTTTTTGCTTCGGGGAGTTTCTCTTCGTTGAGACCACACTCACTGAGATTTCCTGTTGGCGAGCCGATCTCGCCAGCAGAAATGACTGATCATGGGTGGAGGCACTATTTTGAATGGCGGCCCCAATCTTCCCCCTACTCCGTGTCACCCCACCCCCACCCCCACCCTGACCCCCACCCCCACCCCTGCTTTCTGGACCACCCCCTCAACCTCCAATCTTTTCTAGGTCCTTGGATCCCATCCTCACCCCTCGGGCCCAACCCCTGGCAGTGTGAACAAGGTACCCTGGCACTGCCAGGCTGGCAATGCATAGGTGCCAGGGAGAGTGCTAGGGTACCACCCTGTCCCGATCCCGACCATCCAGGGGTCTTTACTGCCCTGGAAGAACCCACCCCCCCCCCCCCCCCACCCCTCCCGAGGTGCCATTACTCCTGGTCCGTGTTTTGATACACCAGTACTAAACGGTGTCCTGGTGAGGTCTCGCAGGTGTAACCATTGACTCCCGGGCACTGGGTGAATCTGGAATTTGGGTATTTAAACATGCTGATCTGGATCTCGCCGAGTGAGGGAGAGATCCAAATCACGGCAGGTGGAGTAAATTGGGTGACTCACGATCGGCCCGGCGCCCAGTGCAGACCAAGATTTGGAGCTATCCTGAGATTCACCCAATGCGCCCAAACCCGTGCTGGGCAAAAGCGATTGCTTAACGGCACGCTAAATCTCTGTCTGCAGCATTGGGATGATAAAATCAGCAGATCGAGCTCCAATACTTGCAAGTTTGATGGAGAGAGATAGAAAAGGATTTCCTCAGAAATTCTTCACTCAGCCAGGTTCCCATTGTCCAGGTGATAATGTGAAATAGTTTGTCACCATGCAGCTCAATACTCAGGTGATTGTCTGAACTCTTTGTTAATTGGGAAGGAGATAGCCCCCATTCACTGTCTTTCAAGGCCATTGTTCTTGGTGTCTCTTTTCAAACATATCATTGTTTTTGGAAAGTAGAAGGTACAGTGATGCAAATATGCAGCCGTCTTTGACTATAACCCAAGTTCCTGGAATGTGTCTCGAGCCTTTTTAAAACTTAATTTAGGGATTTCCAGTCAATACATTTTTAAAAATCATTTTTGATACACAGCATAGTTTCACAACAGTTCTGCACCATGTAGAACGAAGTGCTACGATGTTAGCATTTCATTACAAGGTTGTTCAAAAAAACATAAACACACTCATACTCGAACACTAACTTATCAATCTTACTGATACAGCTCATCTCTGTTTAACCTCAAATTTCCTATAACCTTCTTTGGATAAGGCACAGTTATAATGAAATCCCCTTTGGTGTTGGGGTCTGGCTTAAGGAAGGTATTTGCTTTGTGAACCTGGTGTCTCCCAGCTTTTTCTTTTCTAAATTTCTGTTAGGTGTTGTCGAGGAGGTTTGGACTTTCGTTAACATCTGATGGCTGTGCTTTGGGTATTTTACTGCCCGCAGACAGTTTTTGTGAGTTTTAGATTTTGTGGAAATTCCAGTTCAGTGCTGGACATTTTGAGGAAGTCAGATTTCACAGTCTGCTGTGGAGAGAACTTCTCGACTCCCAGGCATGCAGTTTGCAAATCTTCAGATCTACGTTGTAAAGTTCTTAATCCTTTAATTTCTGAGTAATGCAATGATCTTGAATCTGGTATATCGATAAATTACATTTTTAGGATGTCAATGGGTGTTTATTTTTGAAACTCTGTGGCAACTTCCTGCACCTAGTCTTCAGTGGGTTCTGAAGCTCAATTGCTGGGTTTAGTTGGGTCTGAATTTTGTTACTGACCATTTCGTACTGTTCATCTTAGGGTGTGTCATCTCCCTTTATCCCTTTACTTCGGGGATGGTTTTCCCCACAATTTCCCCCATGTCCTCTGGGACACTACTAGCTGCAGGTGGCTGTCCAGTCTAAGCTGCGGCCTTTTGTGGCATTTCAACTAGTTGACACATCTCCCTCAGTTTCTGTTGGTTTATTTGAGAACTTTCCTGGTCTATTTATACGAAATGTGGGGCACGATTCAACAGCCTTGTCACGTCCAACTTGGTGTTGAGACGAGGCCGTTGAATCTCGCAAGAGGCCTCTGATGAGATTTGCGACACTTGAAACGTCTCGCGAGCTCCAACCAGCCATTAGGCAAAACAAAAGGATTCAAGTACAGGAGCAGAGATGTCTTTCTGCGATTATACAGGGCCTTAATGAAACCACACCTGGAATATTGTGTGCAGTTTTGGTCTCCTCATCTAAGGAAGGATATTCTTGCTATAGAGGGAGTGCAGAGAAGGTTTATCAGTCTGATTCTTGGGATGGCGGGACTGATGTATGAGGAGAGATTAGGTCGTTTAGGATTACATTTGCTGGAGTTCAGAAGAATGAGGGAGGTTCTCACAGAAAGCTATAAAATGCCAGCAGGACTAGACAGGGTAGATGTAGGAAGGATGTTCCCAATAGCAGGAGGTCCAGAACCCGGGTTTACAGTTTGAGGATATGGGATAAATCATTCAGGACTGAGATGAGGAGAAGTTTCTTCACCCAGAGAGTGGAGAGCCTGTGGAATTTACTACCACAGAAAGACGTCAAGGCCAAAACAGAAGGCGATAGATATAGCTTTTGGGGTTAAAGGGATCATAGAATCATAGAATTTACAGTACAGAAGGAGGCCATTTGGCCCATTGTGTCTGCACCGGCCCTTGGAAAGAGTACCCTACCCAAGCCCACACCTCCACCCTATCTTACTAACCCAGTAACCCCACCTAACCTTTTTGGACACTAAGGGCAATTTAGCATGGCTAATCCACCTAACCTGCACGTTTTTTAGACTGTGGGAGGAAACCGGGGCACCCGGAGGAAACCCACGCACACACGGGAAGAACGTGCAGGCTCCGCACAGACAGTGACCCAAGCCAGGATTCGAACCTGAGACCTTGGATCTGTGAAGCAACAGTGCTAACCACTGTGCTCCCGTGCCACCCGGTATCAAAGGATATGCGGGAAAAGCGGGAATAGGTTACAGAGTTGGATGATCAGCCATGATCATAGGGCGCGATTCAGCCACTCGCTGCACCAAGAGCAACGGTTGTATCCTGTGAGAACCCCAAATCGGGCTCCGTGCCAGGCATCAGGCCGATCACAAGTCACCCGACTCACTACACCCGGCCCACTCTGGATCACACCCTCATTGATCCAGATAAGCATATTGAAATGAGCCATTAGGCTCATTTAAATAGCCAGATGCAGCTTTCACCCAGCACCAGGTAGTCAACAGCTGCACCTGCATTCTGGCTAAGTTTGCCGGTGATACAAAGATAGGTGGAGGGGCAGGTAGTATGGAGGAGGTGGGGAGGCTGCAGAAAGATTTAGACAGTTTAGGAGAGTGGTCCAAGAAATGGCTGACGAAATTCAACGTGGGCAAGTGCGAGGTCTTGCACTTTGGAAAAAAGAATAGAGGCATGGACTATTTTCTAAACGGTGGCAAAATTCAAAGTGCTGAAGTGCAAAGGGACTTGGGAGTCCTAGTCCAGGATTCTCTAAAGGTAAACTTGCAGGTTGAGTCCGTAATTAAGAAAGCAAATGCAATGTTGTCATTCATCTCAAGAGGCTTGGAATATAAAAGCAGGGATGTACTTCTGAAGCTTTATAAAGCATTAGTTAGGCCCCATTTAGAATACTGTGAGCAATTTTGGGCCCCACACCTCAGGAAGGACATACTGACACTGGAACGGGTCCAGCGGAGATTCACACGGATGATCCCAGGAATGGTAGGCCTAACATACGATGAACGTCTGAGGATCCTGGGATTATATTCATTGGAGTTTAGGAGGTTGAGGGGAGATCTAATAGAAACTTACAAGATAATGAATGGCTTAGATAGGGTGGATGTAGGGAAGTTGTTTCCATTAGCAGGGGAGACTAGGACCCGGGAGCACAGCCTTAGAATAAAAGGGAGTCACTTTAGAACAGAGATGAGGAGACATTTCTTCAGCCAGAGAGTGGTGGGTCTGTGGAATTCATTGCCACAGAGGGCGGTGGAGGCCGGGACGTTGAGTGTCTTTAAGACAGAAGTTGATAAATTCTTGATTTCTCGAGGAATTAAGGGCTATGGAGAGAGAGCGGGTAAATGGAGTTGAAATCAGCCATGATTGAATGGCGGAGTGGACTCGATGGGCCAAATGTCCTTACTTCCGCTCCTATGTCTTATGGTCTTATGGTCTTATGCAAGACCTCAACTAGGCTTGAAGGGCTGAATGGCTTCTTCTGCTCCTATTTTGTATGTTCTATGTTTCTGTGTGTGTGTGTGTGTGTGTGTGTGTGTGTGAGTGTGAGTACTATAAACATAGCTCTTATTATTTTAAATTTTCTTTCTCTCTTTTAGTTTTCTTTCTCTCTTTCCTTCCATCTTTCCCTCTGCCCTCTCTGCAGTGATCACTTTACCACAACATACTGCTGGTGCTGGGATACAGGTAACTCTGTCATTTTTGGTTTCCTTTCTCTCAATGTGGGCCGGGCATGATGGCACCTCGGGGGGGAGGGGGGGGGGTCTTGCAGGCCATTAGCGAGCGCTGGATGGCCGGGGACAGAGCAGGAGAGCACCCTGACAGCCCCTCTGGCATCTGGGCACCTTGGCACTACCAGCCTGGCATCCTTTCAATGCCACATGGGCACACTGGTAGTACCAACATGGCACTGCTGGTGCCAGGCTGGCAGTGCCAATGTGCCCAGGTGCCACACTGGCACTAGCAGGGGTCATGCCCGAGGGCCTTGCCCATTACAGGGGTAAGAGTGGGTTCCAGGCGCTACAAAAAGGTTGGGGGGATGATGGGAGGGTCCTGAAAGGTGGGGGAGGGTGCTGGGGGGAGCCTGAATGGGGGAGCAGGGTAGAGATTGGGACTGCTGGACAAAATGGCACCCTGATCTGCGAGGAGCCAGTCCTGCTGGCAAGCTCAGCTCACCAGTGCAGGAAATCTGTGTAAGTGTGCCCTTGATGGGAAAAACTCCCCAAGGCTCAAAAAACTGGCAAAGTGTCGGTGAATAGCAGGGTGAATCCTGGCTCTGCAACAGCCAATGAACTCCCCGCCAAATGTGCCCGAAAGTGGACTTCATTTTATGTCTGCTGAGTAGCGCCATAATGAATGGAGGAGCAGGCTTGAAGGGCAGAATGGCCTCTCTTGCTCCTATTTTCTACGTTCTATGGTTCTGTGTGTGTGTGTGAGTGAGTACTGTAATCATAGCTCTTATTATTTTTAATTTTATTTCTCTGTTAGTTTTCTTTCTCTCTTTACTTCCAACTTTCCCTCTGCCCTCTCTGCAGTGATCACTTTTCCATGCTGCTGGTGCTGGGATAAAGGTAACTCTGTTGCTTTTTGTTTCCTTTCTCTCCACCATGAGGAAGCAAGAAAATATGATCAGGAGGTTTGGCATTTAGAGAACCAGCAACAATGCAAAGTCAGTCCATCAAAATATTTCAGTCATATCCCACATACTTTGTGCATGACATGTAGGAAAGCACCAGCAAAGTCAGTGGTCATGTCAGGTACTAACTGTTGGTGGAGTGGTTCTGGGTAACAGAGCAATGGATCTCACCGTTTTATTTTAAATAAGATGGAGGCCTATGTCATTTAGAACAATTTGGCCTTTTGGATCCCAGGTAAAAACCAGGACAGATATTAAAGGCAATCTAATATCAGGGAGAGAGAGGCACCCAGAGCAAATATTTTTCTTTATTTGGCTATCCCCTTAAGTGTCTGTTCTAAATGGGTGCATACCATCTGCAAAGCTATGCTATTGGCCAGGGACAAAGATTCCATGATCCAGTGTGAAATGGGTGTTGTTTTGTATAACACTTGCACCTGCTGATATCCCAAGAGTTGATGTCAACATCCCACTATCTAAATTGACATAATTGTCTTTAGGCTAAAGAGACTGCAAAAGTTGCAGATATAAACATTCATGTCTCGGAATAGTTACAATCTCCTTCTGTTATTTTTTTAATTGAAGAGCTCTGCACCCACAGCAATAATGCTAGCCCATTCCTGGTGCTATCTACCATTTCAAGCTGTTACCAACAGGAATAAGAGTTATGAAGATCATTGGATCAAACTAATAGTATGTTTGGACCCATGTTCTTCTCAGTGTGTGTAAATAGAGCCACATAAAAATTATGGCACAGAAAGAGATGATTCAGCCTGTCGTGTCAGCGCCACCCATATAAATGAAACGGGCTTGGGTATAATGGCACAATATCAGAATTTACAGGTGACAAATAATAGAAAGTGTTTCATTATCTATGAAAATGAATGTCTGTGACCAGAAGCACACACACAGGTTGGTAGATTAGACAAATTGAAGTCTAATTAAATTTCATACAGAAAAATGTGAGCTAATATATCCTGGGGAAAGAGAATATACATGAGTAGAAGAACACACAGACTTCAGAGTTCAGACATTTCGAAAGTAGGAGGTCAGGATGATGACAAAGTTGTGAAAAACATACACTCGGTTTAAATAGTGTTCTAAAACACAAAAATAAAGAAACAATGTTAAACGGACACAAACCAATGGTAGTGTAAGAGTTAAAATGCGATGTCCAGTGTTGGGTGTCCTCCATTAGAAAGCACAGTGACACCATGGAGAGGGTGCAAAAGTGATTCACTATCATGGCATCAGGAATGAAGGGGTTTAATTGGGAGGAAAGCCAAGAAAGGTCAAGTTGTTGAAATGCTGTCATTGGAACACAGAAAATAGAAATCCCAATTTCCATTATCTTAACAACAGGCATGTGGTCTTACTTAGGCTACAATGAGTTTTAGACAAAAGTAGTTGAAGTAATCAATGTCCTGCTTCAGATTATACTACACCCAGTTTGTAACATCGACAGGATGAAAAAAGTCCAGTCCAACATGCTTTTCATTAAGTTGTAAAATGTTAATTGTCAATCCACAATGCGAAATACCACTGCTAAAGTCTGGAATTTACGATGATATCAATCAATGGCATGTGGCTGGTTATTACTGTACCCAGGGGTATTCCTGTTGCACATATGCTTCTTTCACATGTTAACACACAACTAGACCATTGCTATTCATTGGTATACATAGTTTAAAAAGACACATACTTTAAAAAAAAATTCTTCAGATTCATGAACCTGAGAAACTGGATCTGAAAGTTGGATAGATACTTATCTTTCACCACAGAGACAAAACGCTGCCCACACAATATCCTCATCTGCTGGCTGTGGATTCTGTGTGAATTGGGAAGTCTCAACCCAAGTTCAGAACTATCACTAATTCACCAGTTAATTAAATCAATTAAGTGGCAACTTCACTCAGAAAAGTCATGTGTGGCTCAGTTGGTAACACTCTCACTTGTAAACCACAAAGTCATGGTTACAAGTCCCACTCCGAGGCTTGAGCACAAAAACAATCCAAGGCTGACACTCCAGTGCCACAGAAAGGGAACACTGCACTGCCAGAGCTGCCATGTTTCAGATGAGAGTTTAAACCAAGGGCCCATCTGCCTCTTCAGGAGAATGTAGAAGATCCCATGGCACCATTTTGTAGAAGAGCAGGGGAGTTATCCCTGGTGCCCTGGTCAATATTTATCCCTCAATCCACATCACCATAACAGACTACCTGCTCATTGTCACATTCATGGTAATAAAAAAAGTTGGCAGAGTACGATGTTAGTCTGTGATGCTGACACAGCTGAAACAGAAGCAGAGAAATTGGGTTTGTGCTGATCTTTCACTAGGGGCCTTGTTGAGCCCAACTCAGTGACGAGACTAGGCCATTAAAATCGTGAGATTTCCAACACTCGGGATGCCTCACGAAATCTAATGATATCTCGCGAGACGTCGCCATCTAGATCTTGCCCTCACTGGGTGGGATCCAGATTGGCATATTTAAGTGCGCGCTTCACTTTACTTAAATATGTCTGAGCCGGAGTATCCCAAGGCATGGGATTGAATGGCCTGCACCTGGGAGACCTCGTCGTGATGCCGTTTAGCACTGGTTTCCACAAATGTGGACCAGGCGTAATGGTACTTGGGGAGGGAGGGCGGTCTCCCAGGCCATCGGAGGCCTTTGGTGGTTGGACTCTGGGCAGGGTGGTACCCTGGCACTCCTGATGCCACCTGGGCACCTTGGCACGCCCACCTGGGCACTCTGGCAGTGCCAAGCGAGCAGACTCAGATTCCCCTCGCTCAGGATCGGGCCTGGGGATTCCTTGCCCTTATGATGTTGGTGCGGGGGGCTCAAGGACCCCCTAATCAGTAGGTTGGGGCATTTGGGGAGTCCAGAGGCTGCAATGGGGGGGGTTCGAGAGATCGCGGCAGCATTTAGAAATGGTGCCCCGACCTCTTCCTGCACTGACGAGCTAAGCTGAGTTTGTCAGTGAAGTAAGTGAGGTAGGTGCGGCCTTGGCAGGGCTTCCATCACAGAGGCCCCAGCCCAAAAAAACAAAATCCTGTTCATAGCGGGGTTGTTCTCGACTCTGCAGGCTCTGATAAACACCCTGCTATTAGCACCCAAAACGGGACTCTTATCTTTTTGCTAAATCACGGCCTAAAGCTGTGATGTTGATGTCAATTGTGGGCTATTCCCAGCAAGAGTCAGAAAGGTCTGTGTGGGAAATGGATAAAATGCCACTGTAAACTTGACGTCGTCAAAAACTATTGCCTGTGTCCTAACTAGAACCAAGTGCTGTTCACCCATCACTCCTCTATTTGATCACTGACATTGGTATCTGGTCAAACAATTTCTCAATTTTAAATTTCTCACCCTTATTTTCAAATTCCTCTATGGTTTCACCATTCACTATCCCTGTAACCTCCTCCAGCCGCACAATCCTCCAGAATATATGTATCTCTCCAATTCTGGCCTCTTGTTCATCCCTGAGTTTAACTATTCTGTCATTGGCAACATGACCCTAAGCTCTGAAATTCCCTCTGTAAACTTCTCTACCTCTTTTACCTCGCTTTGTTCTGTCAAGATCCTCCTTAAAGTTTGCTTCTTTCACCAAGCTATTGGACATCTGCCCTGTGTTTCCTTACATAGCTGCATGTCAAACTTTGTTTGATAATTAACGTGTGGTAGTACCAGGATTGCGGTACCTGAGAGGCTGATGACCATTGATTAGACCCAGGAGTCTACCATTGGCTGTATTACGTACCTCCGCCCTGAAGGTAGAGTATAAGAGATGCTGCTGTCCCAGAAGCCTTCACTTTCTGTATCAAAGCTGCTGGGGAAAAGGTTCTAGCAGATTAAAGCCTTCAGTTATGGAATCACTTCGTCTTGAGTGTAATTGATTGTGCATCAATTTAATCTGCAACAATTTAAGTTGGAAGGATGGATCTCCGAATCAAACCGGAAAGGCTCCAGCTCAGCCCCACGTGGATAACTCTGCTGCTATTTTTAAACACTGGCTGGCGTGCTTTAAGGGCTACCTCAACACGGCCCTAGGCACCCCCACGGAAGGACAGAAGATGCATCTCCTGCGCTCCAGGGTCAGCTCTGGGATCTACCCCCTTATTGAGGAGGTGGAGAACTATGCTGCCGCTATCGAACTGCTAGAAGGACATTATATCCGCCCTGTAAACCAGCTCATCACCTGCTTGCGACTAGGCGGCAAAGCCCCGAGGAAACGTTGGAAGATTTCTACCAGGCGCTACTGGTGCTGGGCCGAAACTGTGGCTGCCCGCAAGTTTCAGGGAGCGAGCACACGGAACTTTTAATCAGGGATGCTTTCGTTGCAGGTATGAGCTCCCCCGATATCCGCCGAAGACTCCTAGAAAGGGACACTCTGGGACTTACAGAGGCACGGGCCCTGGCAGGGTCCATGGACGTTGCCTACAAAAACGCGCTGTCTTTTGCACCCGATCGCGCGGCAGCCCCTTGGGCTGCGTGGCACCCCGCAGCGGTAGCCCCTCAGACCTTCCCCTTGACCCCGCAAGCCTGCGCGGCGAGACGGCCCGCTAACGCTGCTGGCCCCCGCTGTTTCTTCTGCGGGCAGGCGAATCATCCCCGCCCGCGCTGCCCAGCCCGCACCGCCACTTGCAAAGGGTGCGGCAAGAAGGGCCACTTTGTGGGGGTCTGCCAGGCCCGTGCCGTGGCCGCGGTCTCCAACGACTATGGACCGCCGCGGCAAAGCCCCCCGCCAGGCCCTGACCGGCCAGCGCTCACCGCCACCCCCCTATCGTAGTGTCACGTGCGACCCACGGACGCGGCCATCTTGCCCCCCGGACTCAACGCTGGATGGGTGGGCGCCGACATTTTGTCCATCGCCGCCGCCATCTTCTTCATCCCCGGACACCATGTGCGACCCATGGGTGACGCCATCTTGGATGGGGCCCCAGGCCCCCAGCACGGCCGGCTACACGCTGCCCGACCAGAACTCGCAATTGCTTCATCTGGCCTCGGTGACACTGGACCAAAGTCGACCCCGGACACTCGCAACGGCTACAACGACGGTCCTCATCAACGGCCACGTGACGTTGTGCCTGATTGACTCTGGGAGCACGGAAAGCTTTGTTCACCCCGACACGGTAAGGCGCTGTTCACTTGTAACCCACCCTGTAAATCAAAGGATCTCCCTGGCCTCCGGGTCACACTCGGTGGAGGTACAAGGGTTCTGCCTAGCGAACCTCACTGTCCAAGGCAGGAAATTCAACAATTTACGCCTCTACGTCCTGCTACACCTCTGCGCGGTTACCCTCCTGGGGCTGGACTTCCAATGCCATTTGCAAATCCTGACTTTTAAATTTGGCGGCCCTATACCTCCCCTTACTGTCTGCGGCCTTGCGACCCTTAAGGTCGACCCGCCTTCGCTGTTTGCGAACCTCACCCCGGATTGCAAACCAGTCACCACCAGGAGCAGACGGTACAGTGCCCAGGACCGGACCTTCATCAGGTCAGAGGTCCAAAGGCTGCTGGGGGAAGGGGTCATCGAAGCAAGCAACAGTCCCTGGAGAGCTCAAGTAGTGGTGGTAAAGACCGGGGAGAAGCATAGGATGGTCATAGACTACAGCCAGACCATCAACAGGTTTACGCAGCTAGATGCGTACCCTCTCCCCCGTATAGCCGACCTGGTAAACAGGATCGCACAATACAAGGTCTTCTCCACGGTGGACCTCAAGTCCGCCTACCACCAGCTACCCCTCTGCTCTAGTGACCGCAAGTACACTGCCTTCAAAGCAGATGGGCGGCTCTATCAATTTTTAAGAGTTCCCTTTGGTGTCACTAATGAGGTCTCGGTCTTCCAGCGAGCGATGGACCAAATGGTTACGGCTTACGCGCAACGTTCCCGTATCTGGATAACATCACCATCTGCGGCCATGACCAGCAGGACCACGACACCAACCTCCGCAAATTCCTCCAGACCGCGAAAATCCTTAATCTGACATACAAGAAGGATAAATGCGTGTTTAGCACCGACCGTCTAGCCATTCTAGGCTACGTAGTGCGAAGTGGAATCATAGGCCCTGACCCTGAGCGCATGCGCCCCCTTATGGAGTTGCCCCTCCCTCACTGCCCCAAGGCCCTGAATCGCTGCCTCGGGTTCTTCAGCTATTATGCACAGTGGGTCCCCAATTACGCAGACAAAGCCCGACCCCTGATCCAGTGCTCAACCTTCCCCCGTCGACGGAGGCCCGCCAGGCCTTCAGCTGCATCAAAGCAGACATTGCAAAGGCAACGATGCGCGCCATCGACGTGTCCCTCCCCTTCCAGGTCGAGAACGATGCGTCCGACGTAGCTCTGGCCGCCACCCTCAACCAAGCGGGCAGGCCCGTGGCCTTCTTCTCCCGAACCCTCCATGCTTCTGAAATTCGCCACTCCTTGGTCGAAAAAGAAGCACAAGCCATAGTTGAAGCTGTGAGACATTGGAGGCATTAGCTGGCCGGCAGGAGATTCACTCTCCTCACGGACCAACGGTCGGTTGCCTTCATGTTCAATAATGCACAGTGGGGCAAGATTAAAAACGACAAGATCTTGCGGTGGACGATAGAACTCTCCACCTTCAACTACGAGATCTTGTACCGCCCGGGGAAGCTGAACGAGCCTCCTGATGCCCTGTCCCGTGGCACTTGTGCCACTGCACAAGTGGACCGCCTCCGAGCCCTCCACGAGGACCTCTGCCACCCGGGGGTCACTTGTTCTTTTCCATTTCATCAAGACCCGCAACCTGCCCTACTCAATCGAGGAGGTCAGGACAGTCACCAGGGACTGCCAAATCTGCACGGAGCGCAAACCGCACTTCTACCGGCCAGAGAGGGCGTACCTGATAAAGGCTTCCCGTCCCTTTGAATGCTTCAGCATGGATTTCAAAGGCCCCCTTCCCTCCACCGACCGCAACACGTACTTCCTGAACGTGATTGATGAGTACTCCCGGTTCCCATTCGCCATCCCCTGCCCAGATATGACCACAACCACCATCATCAAGGCCCTCCAGGGTATCTTTACACTGTTCGGTTTCCCCGCATACATTCACAGTGATAGGGGGTCCTCCTTTATGAGCGACGAACTGCGTCAATTCCTGCTCAGCAAGGGCATTGCCTCGACCAGGACGACCAGTTACAACCCCCGGAGAAACAGGCAGGTAGAGAGGGAGAACGGAATGGTCTGGAAGACCGTTCTACTGGCCCTACGGTCCAGGAATCTCCCGGTCTCCCGCTGGCAAGAGGTCCTCCCGATGGCCCTCCACGCCATCCGGTCGCTGCTCTGTACAACCACAAATCAGACACCTCATGAACATCTCCTTGTTTTCCCCAGGATGTCCACCTCCGGGACCTCGCTCCCAACCTGGCTAGCGACACCCGGACCCATCCTGCTTCGGAAGCACGTGCAGGCGCACAAGTCGGAATCGTTGGTCGAGAGGGTCCACCTGCTGCGCGCTAACCCCCGTAACGCTTACGTGGCGTTCCCTGACGGCCGGCAAGACACAGCCTCCCTTCGGAACCTGGCGCCCGCCGATACCCCACGCACACCCGAACCATTGTCCCCACCCCCACCTCCCCCACAGCACCTCACTGGAGGGTCAGTACTCCCGCCGCTCCTGCCTAGGCTCAACCACCCACCGACGCCCCCTACAGGCGCCCCCCCTCCCTGTCAATATTTTGCCCCTACAGCGCCGCCTAGGGGTGACGAAGCTGCCAGGGAGGACGACATCACGCTCCTGGAGTCGCAACCGCTGGGACCCTCGTCAGAATCACCGCCGAAGCCCAGACGCTCCAGAAGGACGACCAGGCCGCCCGATCGACTGATTGCGGCATTATGAACACTTTGTACATATCCTCGACATCACGGTGCCTCCATACCTGGTCATACCGTGCTAAAGGCGACTATTAACGCTGGCCACCCCCCCCGCCGGGCTGTTTTTTAACAGGGGGTGAATGTGGTAGTACCAGGTATTAAGGTACTTGAGAAGCTGATGACCATTGGTTAGACCCAGGAGTCTGCCATTGGCTGTATTACGTAGCTCCGCCCTGAAGGCGGGGTATAAGAGATGGCGCCGTCCCAGCAGCCTTCACTTTCTGTATCAAAGCTGCTGGGGAAAACGTTCTAGCAGATTAAAGCCTTCAGTTATGGAATCACTTCGTCTTGCGTGTAATTGATTGCGCATCATAATGCTACTGTGAAGTGCCTCGGAACATTTCACGATGTTAAAGATGCAGTTCAAATTGTTTTCGGTGTTAAGTCTGTGGCTCATTGATGAGAGAAAGAGATAGGGAGCTGGTTTCTCCGCACTCCAACGGCGAAATCGCAGCCGGCACCAGTGGGGAGAATCCATTTCCCCGCACGGAATCTGGACTGGCGCCGGTTCCCTGATTCTCCGGGCCCCGAAAAGCATATCACGTACCTGCGGCTATTGCTGGAGGCCCGTTCCGCCATTCTCTGACCCCGACCAGCCGAAGCCCCGATGGCGTGGATCTAACATGATCATGCCGGTCGGGATACTAGCGTGGCGGCTGCGGGTCGGAGGAGGGCCGATCGGAGGGCACTATGTCTTATACGCGGCCGGGTAATGTTTGGGTGGGCGGCCGACCGGGGGCGCTATGTTTAGGGTCCAGCTCCGCGGTCTGAGTCCGCCATGGAGCACGGCGCAGCCGCTGGAGGCTGCCACCGTGCGCATGCGTGGCCTCCGACCCGGAAGTGCAGGGGCCCGTATCTGCAGCAAAAGCTGCTAGTTTTAGACTGGTTCCCTGCTAGCCCCCTGCAGGGCGAGGAATATGTGGACCTTTCACGCCAGCTTTTCTGGCGTGAGAGTCCACAGTTATTACGTGGGGACATAGTCCTAAAAACAGAGAATCCAGCCCAGGAACTTTGTTGTGTATACGGCTGCAGTTTAGCGTGCTACTGATCCATGTTGCCGAAAATGGAAAGAATCCCCAGCATCCTCCAGCTTGATGAGCACAATTATCGATAAAATAAGAACAAAATTCCTACTCCCTTTTCTCTTTTCCATAATTTGGGCTGGAATGCTCCGGATGTCAGGATTCACTTTTCCTGCTGGTAGCGTACACCCGCCAGCAGGTTTCCTGGAGATATGGGGTGGATTCAATGGGAAATCCCATCGACAGGTGGGGGGAGAATAGAATCCTGCCACCAGCACTCCCAAGAAACAAGTGGCTGGGGGAACAGAGAATGTTTAAAAGAAGCATAAATGGAGTTTAAGTCAAAGTTGCCCCCAACTCATTAGATACATATCTCCTATTGCTCACCTTGTGCTCATAATGGTGAGGTATACACAGGGAACCCATTCACCAAGAACCTTACCGCAGATGTGAACTCATATCCTGTACTAGAGTTTTTCAAAACATGGATGGTGACCTGCGGCTGGGTCACGGGCAGGTGTCAGGAGGGTCGCAGAGCGATCGGTCACTCCATTCCTGTGGTGGTCCTGATTGTGGGAAAAGCACCCAATGGCTTTTAAAATTGAGAATAGCGGCTGCTGCCACATTTTAAACGAAAAACAATTTGGCTGTGTGCAGTCTTCCGGCCTGAAGCGGCAGTAGTGAGCAGGTCAGCGCCCTGCATATACATGTGACATCAAGTGCCCTGTATGTGCTTTTGGTGCCAAATCACGGAGAAGAGCTGCTTTCATTTTCTAGCCGTTGGCAAGTAAGGCAAGAGGACTATGAAGATGGATCATTTTCTTTCAAGTAAGCGATAGCCAGAGATACAAATGGGCAGTGTACCTACTGAACAGGATTTCACAACTGAACCTGCTGGAGCAAGTTGCTTAGGAGAGGCCTGGGCAGGACAGAGCAGTATTAGTGTTATCTTTGCACAAGCTCCAGAGCCCCTGGTTAACAGCCCACAAAGAAGAACCTTAACTTGGGAACAAAGCAGTGTAAAGATGATTCTTGGGTATGGTTTTGTCACTTGCGTCAGTGCAAAGAAGGATGCAAAGCCCATGTGTGTTAGATGCAGATAAATATTGGCAAATGAGAGGAGAAGTTTCAGATTTTGAAGAGAAATGGTGGGTGACAAATTCTTTTTGCGGTTGAGACCCCAAAGTCAGCTATTAACTTACCGCGGACTCCAAATTAAGAGACAATGCTGCTGTACTGACCTGACCTGTGATACCATGAGGCTGTCAGCAATCTGAAGTAGAATCTCCCTGTGGTATCCAATGCTGAGGACAAGCATTTTGTTGCTATTGTCCTACACATCGACCTAGATCTGCTAGCACGGATTTTCTGTTTTCACAAAGGTGAAGGTGGCACAAAGAAGTGGTTGATGCCTGCACCTGATATGCCCATTGTCTTCTCCTCTTGTGAACCTGATTCAAGTGAGCTTGTGAGAACCAAGCGGGCTTCCCTTTCACATTAAAGGTAGGGGAACGTAGATGTGGCATGAATGTCGGTCTGCATGGGTCCCGAAGGCCGGCCGTTTTGCAAAAGCGGGTCCCGGGAAAAAAGTTTGAAAAGTACTGTCCTATACAGTACACGTTTTGGGAGCCCTAGTTTTACTCCAGGTACCTGATAATGGCCTCACCTTTTATTAGTGTGATCATCAACAGTAAAGAAAATAAATATGTTTTGTTAACTGTGCATACTTTCTGATGCCTACGTCTATGGTTATTATGGTGCTTTTCAAAACCTCCAGAGAGTATTACTTAACTCTTGTTTTGAAAATTGTAAACTGTAAACACTACAGCTGCAATAATTTCTGTCCTACAAAATGTTTTTTTCTTTATAAATACAGGTGGACAATATGCGTGGATACAATGCCTTTACCTTATTCTATCACTGCCGAACACAAATTCTACTGAGAGATACAGAGAAGGTTTGATGCTATAAAATTTGCAAACTGTGAACGTAATAGTCAGAATTTTATGTTGTTTCAACAGATGCATCCCTGACCTGAAGTTGCGTGAAATTGTGCGAAAAGACGTCGGGCACATGGCCCCATGCCATCATGCATTCGTGCAATATGTCGGTCAGTGGGCATAAGCGGGAGTCGGCAGTGTGCCCACTGACAATTAATCAGCCATTTAAGGCAATTAAAAGTGCGATTGACTGGAATTTAACATTGAATGCTCGTTTGATACATGACAACATAGACGGATGTGATTAGCACTGTTGCTTCACAGCGCCAGGGTCCCAGGTTCGATTCCCGGCTTGGATCACTGTCTGTGTAGTCTGCACGCTCTCCCTATGTCTGCGTGGGTTTCCGCTGGGCACCCGGTTTCCTCCCATAAGTCTCGAAAGACGTGCTGTTAGGTGAATTGGACATTCTGAGTTCTTCCTCTGTGTACCCACACAGGCACCGGAGTGTGGCGACTAGGGGATTTTCACAGTAACTTCATTGCAGTGTTAATGTAAGCCTACTTGTGACAATAGTAAGGATTATATAAGGGAGCTGAAGCATTGGCTGTTGTTGCTCGTTTTAGCCTTAGTTTAATTACTCTTGTTCTATCACCTTTGCTCTTGAGTCACCAGGTATCTTTCTGATACCGCCACGCGGTTCAAGTCCAAGTAATGATCAATAATCCAACACACCGCTTAGTAAGAGTTAAATCAACGCA
The DNA here is from genome assembly GCF_047496885.1 of Scyliorhinus torazame. Classification (NCBI taxonomy): domain Eukaryota; kingdom Metazoa; phylum Chordata; class Chondrichthyes; order Carcharhiniformes; family Scyliorhinidae; genus Scyliorhinus; species Scyliorhinus torazame. Next base: position 100,779,203 of record NC_092715.1, on the reverse strand, counting down.
CATTTATTATATACAGCAATCAATACTTATACATTAATTCTACTTCTAAGCTACTTCCTATAACTTTGGAAATGGCCCAGCAGGTCAGGGAAACGAGTGGCCTTTCGTATGGGTTCTGAGCCTGCGGGATTCAAAGCTGATACAGGTCGATAGTCAGGAGTATCTATCTTGTAGCGAGCGTTGGAGTGAGACTTACAGTTTCTTGCGGCTGTTGTAGAGGGTCAGCAGAAGGGTCTCGAAGGGTGCGGAGAGGAGAAGAAGGGCCGATTTGAACTTGGCCCCTATTCTTATAGTCCCCAGGGGCTTCCCGCCTCTCGGGGCGGACCTTGTACCTGGTTCCAAGTGATTGGACTTGGTCCCAATCACTTGGTTCGATATTCTCCAATGCTGGAGCGATTCCTTGATCGAGGGGTGGTCATTCACCTCTCTTTGTGTAAGCTCCTGCTGGCGCCGAAAAGTCTGGGTTGGCTTTGTGTTTCTAATTTGTAGCATATTGTTCCCGGGATTGCTACTTACTATGCAGATGGCTGGTGTGTTGTTGTGTTGATGGCTGCAGGTATCGATTCTGTCTGGCCTCCCCAGAGGCGAATACACAGTTTTGCCTGCAGCTGTCTGTTTGAGTCCTGTTGGCTGATTTTCCCATCAGCCTCTTACGTTCGCCATTTTAAATCGGGGTTTGGCCATTCTAATCGGGAGTTAGCCATTTTAAGCGGCTGCACTGTGTGAGTGTGTGAGCCGCTAGGAGTTCAGGTGGCGGTTTGCAGTTGTTTTAGTCTTGAGATTTCAGACATTTTCTTCTGAAGCATTTGCTTTCTTCGCCTTGTTCTGGAACTCTTTTGTTTGTCAGTTTTGTTGGAGAATTTCTGCCCATTGCAGCCTTCAGTGCATGGCGCACTGCCATCTGCAGCTTAGCAGAGGGGGATTGTGTACTCTGCTGGGAGCACCTCTTCTGAGGAGGAAGAGAGGAGCAGAAGTGAGAGGAGGCCAGGTGACCACAGGCAGCATCGCAGGGAGAGACCCGGGAAGGGAGGTGCAGGGCCAGCAGGGAGAACAAGACAGTGGGGACTGCAGAAGACACCACAATCCCGCTGCCAGAGTGGACAGGCAGCAATCCTGCTCCCTCAACATGTCCGAGATCCACTGTACGAGGCTCTCCCTCTCTAGGGTGTATCGTGACCTCATTATGCCACATGATTGGGCCGGAGATGGCCACCAATTGCATGTGTGGGCACCCAATGCCAGTGATTCTGAAGGTCACTGTTGCTCTCGATCTTTATGGATCCGCTCATTCTAACAGTCTGAGGGGGATCTGTGTGCAGTGTCCCAATTGGTTGTCCATTGCTACATCAAGCTCGGTATAGACAGGTCCACAGATTCATTCATTACGGGACAGACCAAGCCAGCCTAGCTGAAAGAGCCCGAGACCTCATAGATATTTATCGGTTCCCCCACATCCAGGGTGCCATCATGTGGCCCTCAAGGCCTCAGCCTTTGTGAATAGGAAGGGTTACCGCTCCGTGAATGTGCAGGTAGTGTGTGATCAGAGGACCCAGATTCAGTAAGTCTATGCAAGGTACCTGTGACTCCCATGATTCACACATTCTGTGACACTCCCAGGTGCCAAGGCTGTTTATGGCTCCAGTCGGGCTGGATAGTTGCTGCTGTGTTACAAAGATTATCTGTTGAAAGATTGGGTCATGATGCCACTCCAGCAGCCTAGGACAGTGTGGAAGGGAGGTACAGTCACTGTCATACCTGCACAAAGGTACTGTTTGAGAGGACAATAGGGCCACTGAAGATGTGATTCTGCTGCCTGGGCCCTGCAGTTCCCTACAGAGCGAGTATCTCTTATTGTTGTGGTCTGCTGTGCTCTGCACAATCTGGCACTGGCAAGGGAGGTCCCACTCAAGGATGAGGATACTGAGGCAGCTCGATACTCCTCAGAGGAAGAATCTACAGATGGATCTGATGAGGAGCATGGACAGGCTCAGGGTGAGGATTAGGAGGCAGATTTGATGAACCTTCAGAGAGGCACGGACACCAGGGAGGCCTTGCTTCAAAGCTCCTTTTGCTGGGCTGCCAAGTATTGGCTTTCATCTCAGTCCAATGGCACCGCCTCCATCACACACACTTCTGAGAATACAATTCCATGACCCATCTCTGCTGTCATGTCCACCCTTAGGACTTTGGTCATCATCAGCACGGTAGCATAGCGGTTAGCGCAATTGCTTCACAGCTCCAGGGTCCCAGGTTCGATTCCCGGCTGGGTCACTGTCTGTGCGGAGTCTGCACGTTCTCCCCGTGTGTGCGTGGGTTTCCTCCGGGTGCTCCGGTTTCCTCCCACAGTCCAAAGATGTGCAGGTTAGGTGGATTGGCCATGATAAATTGCCCTTAGTGTCCAAAATTGCCCTTAGTGTTGGTTGAATGGGGTTACTGGGTTATGGGGATAGGGTGGTGTGGGCTTGGGTAGGGTGCTCTTTCCAAGAGCCGGTGCAGACTCGATGGGCCGAATGGCCTCCTTCTGCACTGTAAATTCTATGAAATCTATGAATCTATGAAATCCTCCAGGTGAAGTTCCTGAGCAGGCTTCTCCTGAGAGGGGTGCACCCAGCGACACGGCTGGGCCCTCTTTAGTTGTTGCAGTCTCAGAAGATGCCACAGGTACTGGCAGAGGAGCTGCTGTCCACGTCTGGAGCACCGAAAGAAAAGTCCATAATGACTAGGTGCCTCATCCATCTCTCGCATTGGCAGTGAATCCTGATGTCACCTTCAGTGTACGTGTTTACAGGTTGGAGAGAAACCCTAATGGCCGATGATTGTGTCCCTAGAGCTGCCTCCATGAGAGTCTCCACTCTCTCATTGAAGGAGGCTGTGCGTTCAGTGCTGAGGGTCAACATAATCCCCATGTTCGCATGACAGAGATCATGGACCCTCAAATATCACCACCAGATCTCCTCACGCATACCACTGGACATCCAGCATCTGCCACTTGATGGACCACTCCAGTGGTTCATCATCTGCCTCATCTCTGGTCATCATCTGGCCCTGGTTTCCAGCAGTTCTCCGCCTGGTGGTGCCCGGGGCACTCTCTGTCTCCGCCAACTCCTCATGCAAGTCTGCCATACCCTCCCCACTATGCACTACCATCTAAGCCAACAAACTAATTCCCATTGATGTGCTTGTAACTGCACTTGTGCCTGTTAGTGACGGAGGATGTGACATGGGTGGATCTGTCTGTGGCTCCTCCTCAGGTGCAGGGAGGGTCTTTGGTAGCTTCTGGATGTTTGTGCATCTGAGGAAGGAAGACAATTTTCCATTAATATCAATCGTCACGTGGTCAGTGTGCATGCTAGGTGGGCTGGTGAGCCTGTAGACAGTTGCACCATAGTGACATTGTGATTGCTGGATCACTGAGACTCTTTCTTAGAATCTCTCATTTGAGATGAGACAACCCCACATTGTTTGAACTCTCCGTCAGTCTCGCATCTGTCCACTGAACTCTTACCTGCTTCCTCAAACTCTGCTTCCCCATGACCTGAGGTCCTAACTCCACATTCAAACCCTAATTCAAATTTGCTCAGGATGAGCTGGTTGGTCACCCACCACCCATCACATGCGTTCCACAGCATTATGGCTTCTCTTCTCCTGTGTGGACAAAAGTGCATTCATTTCTCCACTCTCTACCTGCAACGCCGTACTGGCCTCGCACCACCCTCTCTTCAGTGAACCGGGTTGAGGTGCCCGTCAGATTTGCATACCTCCCCCTTCTATGTCTCATAGGTTAATGGGCAGATCTCCCAACCTTGGAGATCACAGGTATATGCTCTTTTTGTCACTCTGAATCTTGCAGCCCTAAGTGTCATGAAGGATGGCCAACCTGCAAGCCATCTCCACACATTACCATGCCAACTTGGTACTCACCCTTGCCGAGACCATTAAACCTTTTGTGGCGCTGGATCCAGGTGTGATGCACAACATCACACCAGCTGGCCTGGGCTGCCACCTCACATGAGGCTTTATTTGTCTGGTGTGGTAACCTCCCCTTGCCATTCCGTGGCATGAACCTGTCCTACATGGCACTCACTGCCTCCACTTGAATGTGCAGACACGTGTCCAAAATGCAGGGTGCAGAGTGCCCAGCAACAAAGCCCTCCCACCTGGCATGCTCAGTGAGTGCTGAGGCCATAACTGATGCCAGTTTGTACAATCTCTCCTGGATAGCTCCGCAAGGCTCCTCAACAGCTCCTGGCATCCTTCAAGGAGCAGTGTCTGTTCACATTAAATCCCCCCTCCAGGTCCTCATTGGACCCGGTGCCTGCCACACACCTGCCCCTGCCATCAGCATTGCGCCAGTGTTTCACGCTGGCCAGCCCTTAATTGGCCAACCAGCATGAAATCCCATTCGGGGTCAAATCGCGGCTGGAAGCAGAAATCATGACCACTTCCAGGTCCATCAACTGTGCGCACACAACCTGCACAAAATTAAGGAAAATGTAAAGATCCAACTGTTGAAAAAAAGCACTTTGACTTTATACAAGCTGGGAACATATCACTTCATAAAACCAGTCTAAAGACATGACTTACACATTAGATTTTCTGGATCACAGAAATATCTGGCAATCTCTTGTAAGTCAGTCAAAGGGAGGGGTGCTTTCAATGGAATTGCCTGGAAAATGCTTGGTGCAACATGTTCTTCTTGGCACCAGTCAGTGACAACAGCCTATCACTGACCTAGGCATATCACATTGATCACAGAAACGGCAAAGGTAATTTCTCCCTCTTTTCAATTTCTAGTTTACAAAATGACTTGCAGATGGAAGTTTAAAAAGACATCTCCTGTCAGCATACCGTACAGCTGAAAGAAAAAACACAAATATTTTCCTCACTACCATTGTGAGAGCTCTTCCTTAATAAAGCAAAACTTGAGGCAGACACAATCAGGCTAATTATTTCAATTTCCATCTAGCTTTTATTCTGTTGCTCAGCCACATTTTACTTCCTCATTTGTTATCTAATAGTACAATACAGTGAAGTCTTTACAGCATCTGAATACCAACAGCAACAAATTTTGAAGTTTCAAAGAATCCATTACTATCAGGCCTGAAAAGTAGCTTCATCTGAGGATAATTACTTTCTTCTCATATTCAGCCAATTTCGAGCAGAATGGAATTCAAGTTATTCTGACCGTATTTTAAAGCCGTAGATAGTTTTTAGAGTACTGTATATAGTTCTGATTTCCACATTAGAAAAGAGATCTTGGCTGCAAAATTCAGTCGCACAGAGCCTTTATTTTCAGTGCTGTGGATACAATTTTGGGTCAGAAATTGGTAATGCAGACGCCATTTTGGTAGGTCAGTCAAATGGCGTAAGTGTGTGCCAGAAGATGATAGAAAGGCATATCATGATAAAACTGACTTGACTCTAGCAATGCCATTTTTGACCTCAATGTTCAATAGAACAACCTCCAAGCCCACGTCTCATAGCTTGAACACATTGCCAACTATTCAACCACGACAGTGATACCAGCTAAGTAGATTGCAACGTGCTCATTAACACGCCTCCCTTTCTATCGTACAATACGTTGGCACACAACCATAAGGATCAGATATTATATGGTAGGAGACAGCACAGAAATGTCTTACACCCTGTGGTAGTATGTATTGGGGGTCATGTGGGACTGGAAGCCCTAATGTCATTGGCTGACAGATCCCGGGTCCTGGTTGGCCGTTGACCTCTAGCTCCGCCCTGAAGGCGGAGTATAAGAAGCCGGAGTCCTCCCCCGCAGGCCAGTCTACTATTGAGCTGCGGGGGAACAGACACGCTTAATAAAGCCTCATCGACTTCACTCTATTCGTCTCACGGAGTCTTTGTGCGCTACAATTTATTAAGCGTGCCTAAAAAGGACGATGGAGCTCAGGATCATTCCGGAATGCCTGAGGATCAGCCCCCACGCAGTGAACGCGGCAGCAGCCTTCAAGCACTGGCAGACTTGTTTCGAGGCCTACCTCAGAACGGCCACCGGCCGGGTCACAGAAGACCAAAAACTACAGGTCCTGCACTCGAGGGTGAGCACGGAGATCTTCTCCCTCATCGAAGACTCGGAGGATTTCCAGACGGCGTTCGCAGCACTGAAAAGTCTCTATGTCCGCCCAGTTAACCAAATCTACGCTCGCTACCAGCTCGCGATGAGACGGCAAGGTCCCGGAGAATCGATGGACGAATTCTACGCCGCGCTGCTGATTTTGGGACGAGCCTGCAGCTGCCCTTCGGTGAACGCAAATGAACACACGGACATGTTGATGCTTTTGTGGCAGGTATGAATTCCTCCCAAATCCGCCAAAGACTTCTAGAAAGAGAGTCGCTAGGACTCTCAGAGGCCCGGGCCCTAGCAGCCTCCCTAGACGTGGCCGCGCGTAATACCCGCGCCTACGGCCCCGACCGCGCGGCAGCCCATTGGGCTCCGTACGTGCCCGTCGCGACAAACCCCCCCCCCCCGGACACCCCACAGGCTTGCGCGGTCCAAACGCCGAGTCGCACCGGGGGCGCCCGCTGTTATTTCTGCGGCCAGGCGAAACACCCCCGGCAGCGCTGCCCGGCCCGCGCAGCTATCTGCAAGAGCTGCGGGAAAAAGGGCCATTACGCGGTTGTGTGCCGGTCCCGCGAGGTCGACGCTGTCCCGGGAGAACAGGGAGCTCTGCAAGCCGTTTACGCGCCCCAACCCCCCCAGCACGCCATGTACGACCTGCAGGCGCAGCCGCTCTGGGTCCCGACCACCGCGGTCCCGGGAGAACAGGGAGCCCTGCACGCCGCTTACGCTCCCCAACCCCCCTCCCCGTACCCCATGTATGACCCGCCGGCGCTACCACTTTGGGTCCCGGCCACCACTCTCCACGGAGAAGAGGGAGTTTTGCGCGTCCCTAACGCCCCCCTAACCCCCACCCCCGCCCCACGTCTGACCCGCCGGCGCCACCAACTTGGGTCCCGACCACCGCTGTCCCCGGTGAGGGAGCTCCGCGCGGTCCTAGCGCTCCCCAGCCCCCTCAGCGCCCCATGTGCGACCCGCTGACGCCGCCATTTTGGGTCCCGGCCACCACGAGGGGAGGAAGGGCGCCGCCATCTTGGACCGCCCCAGACCTGTACGACGCGTGGGGGCGGCCATTTTGTCCATCCCCGACGCCATCTTGGACGGCAACAACGGACCCCACTCCACTACTACAACCACGTCTCGCTTCAATTACGCTCGATCAAGATCGGCCCCGGACACTCCAGACGACGACGACAACGGTGCTAATAAACGGCCACAAGACGCCATGCCTAGTCGACTCCGGGAGCACCGAGAGCTTTATCCACCCTGACACGGTAAGACGCTGTTCCCTGACCACCTATCCCAGCGCACAAAAGATTTCCCTAGCTGCAGGATCCCACTCCGTACAGATCCAAGGATTATGCATAGTTACCCTAACGGTGCAGGGGAGGGAGTTCAAAAACTACAACTAAACGTCCTTCCCCAACTCTGTGCCCCCACCTTGCTGGGATTAGATTTTCAATGCAACCTACAGAGCCTTACGTTCAAATTCGGCGGCCCAATACCCCCACTCACTATCTGCGGCCTCGCAACCCTCAAGGTGCAACCCCCGTCCTTGTTTGCGAACCTCACCCCGGATTGCAAACCCGTCGCCACGAGGAGCAGACGGTACAGCGCCCAGGACCGGACCTTCATTCGGTCCGAAGTCCAGCGGCTACTAAAGGAGGGCATAATCCAGGCCAGCAATCGTCCCTGGAGAGCGCAGGTGGTAGTAATGAAGACAGGGGATAAACAAAGGATGGTCATAGACTATAGCCAGACCATCAACAGGTACACACAACTAGACGCGTACCCTCTCCCCCGCATATCCGACATGGTCAATCGAATTGCCCAATATAAAGTCTTCTCCACCGTGGACCTCAAGTCCGCCTACCATCAGCTCCCCATCCGCCCAAGTGACTGCAAGTACACAGCCTTCGAGGCAGACGGGCGATTATACCATTTCCTAAGGGTCCCTTTTGGCGTCACAAACTGGGTCTCGGTCTTCCAACGGGAGATGGACCGAATGGTTGATCAACATGGGTTACGGGCCACGTTCCCGTATCTCGACAATGTAACCATCTGCGGCCACGACCAGCAGGACCACGACGCCAACCTCCAAAAATTCCTCCAGACCGCCAAAGCCTTGAATCTCACGTACAACGAGGACAAGTGCGTTTTTAGCACCAATCGGCTAGGCATTCTGGGCTACGTAGTGCGCAATGGGATTATAGGCCCCGACCCCGAACGAATGCGCGCCCTCATGGAATTTCCCCTCCCACACTGCCCAAAAGCCCTGAAACGCTGCCTGGGGTTCTTTTCATACTACGCCCAGTGGGCCCCCAGTACGCAGACAAGGCCCGCCCCCTAATACAGACCACGACCTTCCCTCTGTCGACAGAGGCTTGCCAGGCCTTCAGCCGCATCAAAGCGGATATCGCAAAGGCCACAGTCCAACTAGGGAAGGGGCGGAACTATGTAGACAGTCCAACTAGGGAAGGGGCGGTACTGGACCTGGTATTGGGGAATGAGCCCGGCCAGGTGGTAGATGTTTCAGTAGGGGAGCATTTCGGTAACAGTGACCACAATTCAGTAAGTTTTAAAGTACTGGTGGACAAGGATAAGAGTGGTCCTAGGATGAATGTGCTAAACTGGGGGAAGGCTAATTATAACAATATTAGGCGGGAACTGAAGAACATAGATTGGGGGCGGATGTTTGAGGGCAAATCAACATCTGACATGTGGGAGGCTTTCAAGTGGCAGTTGAAAGGGATTCAGGACCGGCATGTTCCTTTGAGGAAGAAGGATAAATACGGCAATTTTTGGGAACCTTGGATGACGAGAGATATTGTAGGCCTCGTCAAAAAGAAAAAGGAGGCACTTATCAGGGCTAAAAGGCTGGGAACAGATGAAGCCTGCGTGGAATATAAGGAAAGTAGGAAGGAACTTAAGCAAGGAGTCAGGAGGGCTAGAAGGGGTCACGAAAAGTCATTGGCAAATAGGGTTAAGGAAAATCCCAAGGCTTTTAACACGTACATAAAAAGCAAAAGGGTAGCCAGGGAAAGGGTTGGCCCACTGAAGGATAGGCAAGGGAATCTATGTGTGGAGCCAGAGGAAATGGGCGAGGTACTAAATGAATACTTTGCATCAGTATTCACCAAAGAGAAGGAATTGGTAGATGTTGAGTCTGGAGAAGGGTGTGTAGATAGCCTGGGTCACATTGAGATCCAAAAAGAAGAGGTGTTGGGTGTCTTAAAAAATATTAAGGTAGATAAGTCCCCAGGGCCTGATGGGATCTACCCCAGAATACTGAAGGAGGCTGGAGAGGAAATTGCTGAGGCCTTGACGGAAATCTTTGGATCCTCGCTGTCTTCAGGGGATGTCCCGGAGGACTGGAGAATAGCCAATGTTATTCCTCTGTTTAGGAAGGGTAGCAAGGATAATCCTGGGAACTACAGGCCGGTGAGCCTTACTTCAGTGGTAGGGAAATTAATGGAGAGAATTCTTTGAGACAGGATCTACTCCCATTTAGAAGCAAATGGACGTATTAGTGAGAGGCAGCACGGTTTTGTGAAGGGGAGGTCGTGTCTCACTAACTTGATAGAGTTTTTCGAGGAGGTCACTAAGATGATTGATGCAGGTAGGGCAGTGGATGTTGTCTATATGGACTTCAGTAAGGCCTTTGACAAGGTCCCTCATGGTAGACTAGTACAAAAGGTGAAGTCACACGGGATCAGGGGTGAGCTGGCAAGGTGGATACAGAACTGGCTAGGCCATAGAAGGCAGAGAGTAGCAATGGAAGGATGCTTTTCTAATTGGAGGGCTGTGACCAGTGGTGTTCCACAGGGATCAGTGCTGGGGCCTTTGCTCTTTGTAGTATATATAAATGATTTGGAGGAAAATGTAACTGGTCTGATTAGTAAGTTTGCAGACGACACAAAGGTTGGTGGAATTGCGGATAGCGATGAGGACTGTCGGAGGATACAGCAGGATTTAGATTGTTTGGAGACTTGGGCGGAGAGATGGCAGATGGAGTTTAATCCGGACAAATGTGAGGTAATGCATTTTGGAAGGTCTAATGCAGGTAGGGAATATACGGTGAATGGTAGAACCCTCAAGAGTATTGAAAGGCAAAGAGATCTAGGAGTACAGGTCCACAGGTCACTGAAGGGGGCAACACAGGTGGAGAAGGTAGTCAAGAAGGCATACGGCATGCTTGCCTTCATTGGCCGGGGCATTGAGTATAAGAATTGGCAAGTCATGTTGCAGCTGTATAGAACCTTAGTTAGGCCACTAAGTGGAGTATAGTGTTCAATTCTGGTCGCCACACTACCAGAAGGATGTGGAGGCTTTAGAGAGGGTGCAGAAGAGATTTACCAGAATGTTGCCTGGTATGGAGGGCATTAGCTATGAGAAGCGGTTGAATAAACTCGGTTTGTTCTCACTGGAACGAAGGAGGTTGAGGGGAGACCTGATGGAGGTATACAAAATTATGAGGGGCATAGACAGAGTGGATAGTCAGAGGCTTTTCCCCAGGGTAGAGGGGTCAATTACTAGGGGGCATAGGTTTAAGGTGAGAGGGGCAAGGTTTAGAGTAGATGTACGAGGCAAGTTTTTTACGCAGAGGGTAGTGGGTGCCTGGAACTCGCTACCGGAGGAGGTGGTGGAAGCAGGGACGATAGTGACATTTAAGGGGCATCTTGACAAATACATGAATAGGATGGGAATGGAGGGATACGGACCCAGGAAGTGTAGAAGATTGTAGTTTAGTCGGGCAGCATGGTCGGCACGGGCTTGGAGGGCCGAAGGGCCTGTTCCTGTGCTGTATATTTCTTTGTTCTTTTGTTCTTTGATGCGCGCCATCGATGAGTCCCTCCCCTTCCAGGTCGAGAGCGACGCCTCCGACGTAGCTCTAGCGGCCACCCTTAACCAAGCGGGCAGACCCGTGGCCTTTTTCTCCCGGACCCTCCACGCCTCAGAAATCCGCCACTCCTCAGTGGAAAAGGAAGCCCAAGCCATAGTGGAAGCTGTGCGACATTGGAGGCATTACCTGGCCAGCAGGAGATTCACTCTCCTCACGGACCAACGGTCGGTAGCCTTCATGTTCGATAATGCACAGCGGGGCAAAATCAAAAACGACAAGATCTTAAGGTGGAGGATCGAGCTCTCCACCTTCAACTATGAGATTTTGTATCGTCCCGGAAAGCTGAACGAGCCGTCCGATGCCCTATCCCGCGGCACATGTGCCAACGCACAAATTAACCGCCTCCAAACCCTCCACGAGGACCTCTGCCACCCGGGCGTCACTCGGTTTTTCCATTTCATCAAGTCCCGCAATCTCCCATACTCCTCAGAGGAGGTCCGTACAGTCACAAGGGACTGCCACATCCGCGCGGAATGCAAACCGCATTTTTTCAGGCCGGATGGAGCGCACCTGATTAAGGCTTCCCGCCCCTTTGAACGCCTCAGTCTCGATTTCAAAGGGCCCCTCCCCTCCACCGACCGCAACGCATATTTTCTTAATGTGGTGGACGAATACTCCCGCTTCCCTTTTGCCATTCCCTGCTCTGACATGACCGCGGCCACAGTCATTAAAGCCCTGAACAGCATCTTCACACTGTTCGGTTACCCCGCATACGTCCACAGCGACAGGGGGTCCTCTTTCATGAGGGACGAGCTGCGCCAGTTCCTGCTCAGTAAGGGCATAGCCTCAAGCAGGACGACCAGCTACAACCCCCGGGGGAACGGGCAAGTAGAGAGGGAGAACGGCACGGTCTGGAAGGCCGTCCTACTGGTCCTACGGTCCAGGGACCTCCCAGTTTCACGGTGGCAGGAGGTCCTCCCGGACGCTCTCCACTCCATCCGGTCGTTATTATGTACGAGCACTAATCAAACGCCTCATGAGCGTCTCCTTGTCTTCCCTCGGAGGTCCTCCTCTGGAACGTCGCTGCCAACCTGGCTGGCGGCCCCAGGACCCATCTTGCTCCGAAAGCATGTGCGGGCACATAAGGCGGACCCGTTGGTCGAAAGGGTTCGCCTCCTCCACGCGAACCCGCAGTATGCTTACGTGGAGTACCCCAACGGCCGACAGGACACGGTCTCCCTGCGGGATCTGGCGCCCGCCGGCAACACACACACACCCCCGACACCATTCACCCAACCCTCCCCTTCCTGCCACCGCCGCACCCCGCGACCGCCCCCTTCCCAGGAGGATCGTTTCCCCTCCCCTCAGGCCCGACCAAGAATAAAGCCCAAGCTGAAACCGTAAGGCTCCCGGAGACGACAACACCGATACAAGCAGCACCACCACCACCGGGACCGAGGCGATCGACACGGACGACCAGACCGCCCGACCGACTCGTGGCGTCGATCTAAATCAAAATATGGACTTTTCACAAGAACATTTTGCTTTTCCCTCTATCCCCTCTGTCAATAGTTGAAACAGGACAAAATTGTACAATACTGTATTGCCATGTGAATGTTTTTTTTCCTCCCAGGACCAGCCCTGTAAACCCTTACCACCATACGAAGCATCACCCCGCCGGGTTCATTTTTGACAAGGGGTGAATGTGGTAGTATGTATTGGGGGTCATGTGGGACTGGAAGCCCTAATGTCATTGGCTGACAGATCCCGGGTCCTGGTTGGCCGTTGACCTCTAGCTCCGCCCTGAAGGCGGAGTATAAGAAGCCGGAGTCCTTCCCCGCAGGCCAGTCTACTATTGAGCTGCGGGGGAACAGACACGCTTAATAAAGCCTCATCGACTTCACTCTATTTGTCTCACGGAGTCTTTGTGCGCTACACACCCATTGAGGAAACAAAGATCAGCAGCACTAAAGTAGCCATTGATGAGGCCATGGTTCATGGAGGTGCTGAAACCAAAGATACAGAATCCTTGTACTTCATCCTCCTTCTCATATCCACTTCCCCCTCATCCCACCATCTCTTCTGACGACAAATTGCTGATGGTGTAACCATATTTTCTCTCACCTCCATTTTCCCCCCACCAGAAGCTGATCCATGTGCCTTTCTCTTTTCTCATGGCCAAGATATGCAACCTAATCAGCCAGTCATGGAAAACAATAAGTGTAAGGGCAGGAAGGCAGTTTCACATGTGTCATGATATTCAAACACGCACATCATGATAGACACACCAACAGGCAAATCAGAACACACAACACCACAACCAATCACAGAAAGATATAAAAGCATAAACACGACACCTGGTGGTCAGTATTAGCTGGAGACGAGGACCAGGACAGACCTGCTACACGACACACTCAGGGAGACAGCACGTGCAGAGTATCCAGAACGAACTGTATATAAGAGTTAAAATAAAATAGAGTTGTACCACATACAACTGTGTTGGCTCATCTGTGCACCAGAGAACCCAACACCACATGGTACAGGAGTGGATCGATACCTGCCGGCATACCTCAGTGTACAGAGACAACCAGCAGTGCCCAGGCAAAATGATAGAGCTCCCGGTTCCGCAGCCGCTCCAGTGCCACGGCGATCTCCGCGAAAACTGGCGGCGATTCCGGCAAGTGTTCGAATTGTTCCTGGTGGCAGCTGAACTCCAAGACCTGGATGATAGCGAAAAAATTGATTTCTCCTCACCATCGCCGGTGCAAGGGCAAGAGAAATATTGACAAGGTTCAGGTTCTTCAGGAGGCAGCAAAGGTACGATTACCAGGCAGTCCTGGACAAATTCTCCAAGTACTGTGAAGAAAACGCAATCCAATCGGCAAGTAAAGGTAAGAAAAGCAGCAGTACTCACCTCGTGGCCGGGATCCCGGAGCCCGAATTCCCAGAGGCCGAAATCCCGGGCCTGAGAGAGGGCTGGGTCGAGGTCGGCGGCCATCTTGCTAAAGGTATCACGCTAGCACAGTTGCGCGAGCAGTGCGCAGAACCGGAAGTTTCGTTTGCGCATGCGCGAGATGCTGCGCATGTGCAGTCAAGAAAACGGCCATCGGTAAAGGAACAGCGATCTGAGCATGCGCAGTCGCTTCCTACGTGCTACATACCGAGCGTCAGGATGTCAGAGGCCCCAGACCGCACCAATTTAAAAGGGAAACGTCCCAAATCATAAAAACAAAAACCTGTTAAAGCTGTAAAACAACCTTCCCTCACCTGGAATGACAGCACATTGCCGCAATTTGACCCAGGAGATGAATTTGACCTCCGAAGAACCCTCCGACAAGCAGTTACCTACGCACAAGCCGATGATTCCGACCTCGAATACTTCGATGACGATCTTTACAGTGTTTCCGGACCTCGCGAGCCCAATGATAGCTCCGTGGTCCTATACGACTATGACTCGGACGAACCTTTCGTGTTGCACATTGGCGGCCCCCACATTGAATCCGACGCAGATGCGGATTCATTTTTCGGATTTGAGGATCTTCAACCCAGCAGATATGACGTCCCAACTTATCAGTACCGGATGATGCTGCAGCCTGACATTAACAGACAGGGAGTGGTGCAAGCACACGGAGAGCGCCCTGCTGCACACAGAGCGTGGTCCACGTCCCGTTCAACGTTCCCGACTCTATGAAAGAAGACATGCAAGACTCCAGAGCGCAGTCCTCGCATGAACCAGAAGTGACTCCAGAGTCACAAGCCTCCACAGCAAGCTCGTGGACACACTCCACAATTGCAGAAACGCAAGACTCCAGAGCGCAGTCCTTGCATGAACAAGAAGTGTCGCCAGTGTCACAAGCCTCCACAGAGAGCTCGTGGACAGCCTCCACGATAGAAGCAACGCAAGACTCCAGAGCGCAGTCCTTGCACGAACAAGAAGTGACTCCAGTGTCACAAGCCTCCAAAGAGAGCTCGTGGACAGCCTCCACGATAGAAGCAACGCAAGACTCCAGAGCGCAGTCCTTGCACGAACAAGAAGTGACTCCAGTGCCACAAGCCTCCACAGAGAGCTCGTGGACAGCCTCCACGATAGAAGCAACACAAGACTCCAATGTGCGGTCCTTGCAGGAACAAGACCATGAGGGTCTAGCAACCTCTCCTGACCAACCAGTGGCAGACGATGCAAGTCTGCCATGCTCACGTGAACAGCAAGAAGGCTATAACAGCCTACCATGCTCCACTACACAGCAGCATGACCATGACGGTCTCTCATGCTACAATGAAGGGCACAGCGCTGAAGACTGTTCCAGCCCAACTGAAGACAAGCCAAAGGAATCGCCTCTTCCAAGCCCGAAGAAAAAAGGTTTATGCGCTGACCTTCAGGATCATTATAGCCGAACAGAGATTAATAATGCTGCACGGTCACAGAAGGATGCTGAGGATTTGCTAAAGAAATTAATTGAATGTTTAACTTGCAAGGAGCAGACTGAGAATTGCCAGTGTTTTAGTACGGATCGAAAAAATGGACAAGACATTGATCCTCAGGTAATGGAAATAACACAACCTGAATCATATCTACAGCAGGGACAAATGTCTCCCTTCAACACAACGCCGCAAAGTCCCAACTTCGGAGACCAGCAGTTAGTCAGTAATGGCTCTTCAAACCTTGAGGGGAACATTAATTGCATTGAACCTATACACACTCCACTGATAAATGAGCAGAACATTGGAGCAAGAATCCTGAGGACACCGACATCGAGTAGCCAGATAACGAATTTAAAACCCGTAGCAGTTTCAAGTGAACCAAGTGTGCTTTCCACTAATGGTGAAGATGCAGATAAGGTCGACCCGATTATCCATTGTACCACACTAACCCCAGTGATTAAGCAGTTATGTATGGGGAGTATAATGTGGGCAATTGAGAACAGTAAAAGAGAGACTGTGACCATGCCAGTCCCAGCAAAATCAGACCCAGAGACCATGAAGGCATGTACATTAGACAAAGATACATGTGAGGTACCTGAGAAGAAAAGTGAAACGGAATGTTCTTTGGAAAATAGTACAATGTCGATAGAAACATTGGATCCTATATTCGAGACCATACATATGGGAGAATTTGGGGGTAATAAACAAGGTTCTTCAATGTCTGGGGGAAGATTTAAAATTCCAAAGAAGAAAAGCCCAAATGAAGGACAACGGCAAGACAATGACAGTCCACCGACATGGTGTGCACCACCAGATGAAAACTCTGACAATTTACCCAACCCTAGTGAACAGCAAGCTGCTAATGAGGATCTATCCACGGGATGTGAGACGAGTGACGACAGCATCCCACTTCCCATGCAAAAGATGCAAGGTGACAGACCTCGCCTAGTGCGTACCGAGGCACTCGACGATCACTGTGGGACCACTGACGACTGCGGTGGCGGCGCACCGCTTCCTCCCTCGATGGCTCGAGCCTCTCCACTGGTCAGTGCATTCCTGCATGTTCCGACTCCAGAAGTGCAGCTTCAGGGAATCTCGGCTGCCTCCAGTGAACCTGTTGGGACTCCGGACAGGGAGCATCGACGGAAGGCAGACCGGACTCCAGATGGGAAGCAGCCAAGCGCCGACTCTGATTCGCGCACGCCAGACCTTGCTCCGGACGGGCGGTGTCGCGGCCTCGGTGATGGCACGCTCAGGGTGACGGCGGATGCCACGGCGACAGGGAATGGATCGCGTGGCAGTCCCACTGGGTCGGCAGTGGCGACCAGCACCGGCGGTCCAAGACGGACACACCAATTCGCACCATCGCCAGACGTTGATGCGAGCAACAATTCTCTCTCCAAGGCGACATGCTTCGACGTTTCTTTGCGGAGTCGCCCTTCCGGCACAGCAGGTGGCCGGAACCAGCGTGCACGGTCTCGGCCAACTTCCACATCTGGCACAGTCATCGCCTTGCATGATATTAGTGATGGTGCTCCTTCGATGGCAACGACCCATCGGCTCCAAGATGCCGTCCACCACAAACATAAAAAGAAAAAAGACTCCACCTTGTTCCTGGCATGCAGGGCGGATGGATTGGTGCGTAGGCGCAATCAGCGAGCTTTGCGCCGCCTTCCACGCTCGCAACTGAACTGTACACACACGCCGGATCCTCCACTGGTTCCCAAGGATGACTTCGTGGAGATGCCATGGATCATGCCCCTTCCATCGCCACCAGAACCAAACCACAGCCAAGGCAACACTAACAAAGATGTTGAATGTTATATTTGCACGAATGAAAAACCAAGCACTGCACGAAATACAACAAATGGAAAAGTAGAGACTTCGGCAGCAGCATCACCTCCAACAGTCCAAGGTGAACCAGTGTGAACCCAAATCTCCACAGCTGAACTGGCTTGAGGACCAGCCTATTCTTGAGGCGGTCACCCATTAGACTGGACTTATAACGCTGTTCATACGTTCAAAAAGTCAAACACTTCTGTATTATAACCTGTTGTTGTTTATCGTTCCAGATATCGTCTGACCGGACCACTGTTCAAGTTGGTTTTTTTTCTCGCACTCATGTTTTGTTATGGTACAACCTTGTTAGTGTGACGCACCCGACATCGCCCCATGTAAATAGTTACGTCATATACACACGCTGTACACAACACACTACACACACTCTTAGATGCACTCACGACACGATTATATTTATAACCACGTAGGCACATATCTTTGTAAAAAGGGGGGATGTCATGATATTCAAACACACACATCATGATAGACACAGCAACAGACAAATCAGAACACACAACGCCACAACCAATCACAGAAAGATATAAAAGCACAAACACGACACCTGGTGGTCAGTATTAGCTGGAGACGAGGACCAGGACAGACCTGCTACACGACACACTCAGGGAGACAGCACGTGCAGAGTATCCAGAACGAACTGTATATAAGAGTTAAAATAAAATAGAGTTGTACCACATACAACTGTGTTGGCTCATCTGTGCACCAGAGAACCCAACACCACAACATGTACAGCTACCAGGTCAGATACTGTCACTATACTTTAGAGAATAGCTTTTAGGGGAGAAGGCCTGTGAAATGGTGAGGGAAGCTAGAGATGGAGGGCCCATTGTCTCCCCGCAACCTGCCAGCGGTGGGTAGGTGGAGGACAGCCATCCCATCCAGAGCTCAATTTTCCCACTTAAATCGTCGGTAAGAGTCTCTTCCACTGCTGACATCTTACCAGTGGTGGGTGGCCCTCTACAGCTCGGCGAGACCATCAGTTGAACCCTAGCCAGCTGAGGGGGTGGATTGAGCCCTCCTAATCAGGGAACTCTATGGTTCACAAAGGGGCCTTTCAAGGGCAATGGCTGCCCCTGCAACAACTGCATGCCCTACAGCTCTCACCAAACCCCTCCTTCAATAGGACCTGACTGATTCCCTCTGGAAAACCCCCAACCCCATTCATCTTGTCCAGAGGGTGACCACCATTGCTGCATCCCAGCAGTGGATGTTATATTATGTGGCTACCGTCACTAGTGGTGCTGCTGACAATGAAAAGCTGCCAGTTTCTGATTGGCTGGCAGATCCTAGAGGCAGGCACCCATCTTTTAAAAGGACAGGAGCTTCAAAGACATTTACCAGCAGATAGGCCGAAAGTCTGGGCAGGGGTCCCCTAAAAAACACATCATCAGGACCCTCAATGCCTTGACAACATTTACCCAGATGAGTCATTGGGAATGTGTGGCCTGCAGCCAGGGGAAGGGAACCTAGGCCGTGCAGGTGTTAGAGAGCCTGGCCACATATGATATCTGCTCTAGAGGGCTTTGATAAACACTTCAATGGGATAGGTTACAGAAGAAGACTGATGAGTTTTCACACTGGAACTCTTGGTGCATTCGGAAGCATGAACCAACTTGACACAGGACTTGTTTGTGGAGCCTGGAGCCTATCCTTTCTAGCATGGAAATGGTGTACCAAAATATTTGTATAGTGTGGACCCAACCATGATGCCTGTGCTGAAGACCGATTCCAGCAGATGCAGATGCTATTTAATATCTGTCTGGTGAGATAAAAGCTCGGACTTCGATCATGCCACTTCAGACTGCTTCAGGGCGGCAAGCAACACAGCGGTTAGCATTGTCGCTTCACAGCTCCAGGGTCCCAGGTTTGATTCCCGCTTGGGTCACTGTCTGTGCGGAGTCTGCACGTTCTCCCCGTGTGTGCGTGGGTTTCCTCCAGGTGCTCCGGTTTCCTCCCACAGTACAAAGATGTGCAGGTTGGCCATTGTTAAATTGCCCTTAGTGTCCAAAAAAGGGTAGGTGGGGTTGCTGGGTTGTGGGGATGGGGTGGAGGTGTGAGCTTGAGTGAGGTGCTCTTTCCAAGGGTCGGTGCAGGCTCGATGGGCCGAATGGTCTCCTTCTGCACTCTAAATTCTATGCTGCCCCCATGGCTGTGGATATTCCAGCAATCTGTGGCTCCATGATGAACAGATCTATTGCCTTCTCTCAGAAATCCAGCATTCATCTTCACAACTCTGCCCGTTCACCAATTACCTGCTTGTCATCCAGCCAGTCTAGATTGCTCCTACCCGTGTCCTCTGATGGTGCACTCCACAGGCAGGCTTTCTGAGCCCAGAGCTGCTCAAGGCTATCACCCAAGTGCATCTGCTGTCCTCTGCATTGGAATTCAACAGTCACACTGTAGCACCTAGGCAGCACTGCATTGGAGTATAGGGACAGGCAAAGGCATATAGACACAGACACTAAGGGAATGTACAAGGCCAATTAGTTGATATTTCCAACATAGCACAATCTCACATCAATTTGGCTTGGAATGTTTATTTTGTGGTGGCTTTCATTTCTGCATTGTGGCTAAGAGGACAGGGTGATGGCCTGTGACAGAGGGAGTGTAAAGTGTGGAACTGTTGATAAATGGGTAGGGCTGTGGTTCGTGGTAACACAGACACTCTGGCCAGAAAGAGGCTGCCTTCTCCCTACGGGCACCATTTTAGAGCTCTAAGGTCACTCATTGAGCCTCCACAAAAAAGGCACAATGCATCCAAATTTTGCTCTGTACTTTAAAAGAAGCAATCACTGGATTTTATAACCATGTGGACGTACGTGTCAAGAAGAATCATCTCTGTGTAGTTTCGACCTTTTATTTTAAAATAGTTTTAGTGGCGTTTATTTAATCAATTATTTTCCCAGGTATTATAGGAAATGCTTTAAATCCACAAAAAGCAACAATTTTTTTAAAGTTCGTTATCAATAGACAAAGCAAAATTTCCCGAAATTAGAGAATTGTTGGCTGACTGAAATCTGGCTGCTGTGGAAAACACTGTTTTTTACAGTAAATGGTGAACTGTAAGGATACAAAATCATAGAGTCATAGAAACCCTACAATGCAGAAGGAGGTCTTTTGGCCCATTGGGTCTACACCTACCCTCTGAACGAGCACCCACCAAGGCCCACTCCGCCATCCTGTCCCTGTAACCCCATAACCCCACAACCCCAACTAACCTTTTGGACACTACGAGCAATGACCAATACACCTAATCCACGCATCTTTGGACTGTGGGAGGAAACCGGAGCACCCGGAGGAAACCCACGCACACACGAGGAGAAAGTGCAGACTCCATACAGACAGTCACCTGAGTCCGGTTTTGAACCAGGGACCATGGAACTGTGAGGCAGCAGTGCTAACCACTGTGCTACTGTGCCACCCCTAGCTACTCTCCAACTTCTACTCTGACACAAGATAATGTACTCAAAACAAAACTGATTGTTACAACTGTGCCACCATGAAGGTGACAGGCCAAGTTGATAAGACTTTTAATAAAGTATATGGGGACTTCCAGTGACAGTGATGAGCTGAGCGGATGCACATCAGATGGCGCTCCTCCAAACCAACGGCACGGTAGCATAGTGGTTATCACTGTTGCTTCACAGTACCAAGGTCCCAGGTTCGATTCCCAGCTTGGGTCACTGTCTGTACGGAGTCTGCATGTTCTCCCCGTGTCTGCGTGGGTTTCCTCCGGGTGCTCTGGTTTCCTCCCACAAGTCCTGAAAGATGTGCTTGTTCGGTGAATTGGACATTCTGAATTCACCCTCCATGTAACCGAACAGGCGCAGTAGGAGATTTTCACAGTAACTTCATTGCAGTATTAATGTAAACCTACTTGTGGCAATAAAGGTTATTAGAAAAATCAGAACCTAAAAGGGCACTTTAAGTCGAATTTTGCCCAAACTCCAAAGACAAAACTACCTCAACAATGAGAAGAAAACAACCACGAGAGTATGCCAGCAAACGGAAGCTCGAGGGGCCACAAAGACGGCAGAAGAGACGAAAAAAGCCACGAGCAGCAGGCGAGCGAAGGAGCCCTTGTCACCCAGGAGAGAGAGAGACCAACGTCCCAAGGATCAGCCTCCACCCCCCTTCCACCACCTGGAGACTGATGGAAGAACATCCTCATGAAGGAGCTGACCGCCATGAAAGGGGCGAGCAGGACACAAATCCAGGTGGTGGTCAAGGTGATGGTGGCAGAGGCCACCATGTAAAAGGCTATCGATGGGCTGGGGAAGAAAGTGGAGACACAGGAGAAGACGATCCTCAACCTGGAGAAGGTCTCGACGGACCAGAGCAACAGAATCGTCGCCCTGGAAGCAGAAGTGAAAAGGTTGGTGGCGACCCAGAGAAACCTAAGGGGGAAAGTCAAGGACCAAGGGAACAAGTCCTGATGACAGAGCATTCAGATCGTGGGTCTGCCGGAAGGCATCAAGGGCAGGGATCCGACGGGTTACATCGCCCAACTGTTGGGCCACTTAGTTGGGAGGAACAACCTTCCCAACCCCCTAGAGCTCGACAGTGCGCACAAGTCGTGGAGCAGCCGAGGGCAATCATTGCAGAGCTCCACCGACACCAGGACTGTGAGAGGGTCCTGCGGTGGCCGCGTCAGTCCAAAGCGAGCACCTGGGAAGGATATAAAATCCGTATCTATCAGGTCATTGGGGCAGATCTAGCAAAACGAGGGACCGAGTTCAACCAGGCGAAGTCGGCCCTGTACAAGAACGGGGTGCGATTTGGTATGCTGCACCCAGCCAGGCTCTAGGTCACACACCAGAAGAAAGAACATTACTTTAACTCCCCGGAGGAAGCAAATGAATTTGTTAAAAATAAAGGCCGGACAATGGACAGCAGTGAGGGTTGTGCAGGGTAAGACTTTGAGAGGGAAAATCAAAGACTCATTCGGACTGTGAGCATGTTTGCACGAGACTGTGCTGCCTCACTCTGAGAATACGGGGAAGACTGGGTCGCTGAAGGAAGCGAGGGCAGGGGAAGGCATGTGAGAGGTTAGACAGGGAAAACAGGCAATCAGCGGGCATAGGGGCTAGATCAGCCCCGGGAAGGGAGCCACCACACTAGCAGAAATAGCTAGAAGGGGAATACAAAAAGCAAGGGGGAACACGGCGCACCTCCTCGCAGGGAGGGATCGCCTGGTCAGGGTTGTGGTGGGGGGGATGTACAGGGACGCGGAAGGGGGAGAAAGGGAAATGGAGACACAGGAAGGAGGGACGGCAGGTGCAGGGGGGGAGAAATAGAACAGGGGGAATGAGTTGGTTTTCACACGAGCTTCGGCAGGTGAGGAATGGGCCGAGGAAACAAGATGGCACCGCAAGCAGCCACTTTGGAGGGTCCCTGGGCAAAGGGAAACCCTGGAATGCAGGGGCGCGCCCACATGACATACACACAGTCGGCGGCCATGTTGGGTGCCCCCTAGACAAATGGAGACCCCAGAGTGCAGGGGCACGTCCATCAGGTAAATATGGTTGATCCCGTAGGAGCGGGGGGGAAGAAACCCCCCACCAGGATTACCACCTGGAATGTCAGGGGACTTAACGCCCCAGCCAAAAGATCCAGAGTCTTCGCCGACTAAAGGAGTTTGAAGGCCGGCATAGTCTTCCTGCAGGAGACACACCTGAGGGAGAATGACCGACTATGGGTAAGAAAGGGCTGGGTGGGACAAACATACCATTCATGCTACAGGACGAGGGCTAGGGGAGTAGCCATACTGATTAGTAGGAGGATGAAGTTTACGGAGACCAGGACGGTTACGGACACAGGGGGACGGTACACCATGGTCAGCGGTGTCTTGGACGGGGCACCGGTAGTCCTGGTAAATGTGTACGGGTCCAACTGGGACGACACTGATTTCATAAAAAAGATCATGACAGAAATTCCCGATGCTGATGTGCACTAACTGATCATGGGGAGCAACTTTAGCTGTGTATAGGACCCGCTGACAGACCGATCGAACCCCAGATCGGGGAAAAGGACGGGCATGGCGAGGGAGCTAGGAACATTTATGGAGCAGATGGGGGCGGTGGGCACATGGTGGCTCTTACACCCCGGTGAGAGGGAGTTCTCATTCTGTTCACCAGTCCACAAAGTGTACTCAAGAATTGACTTCTTTGCAGTGGGGAAAGGGGTGCTCCCAGGAATAGTATTAGCGGAATACTCCGCGATAGTTATCTCCAACCATGCTGTCATAATATACACACAGGTATATGATGGTGCACAGACAGGCAGTGATTGACACACAGGATGACCAGTGAACACACAGAACACAGCAGCCACTCACCAGACAGGACACGACCACTATAAAGCCAGAGGGCACCAATTTTCCCGCTCTCTTAGGATCCAGCCTCTGAGACAGTCAGAGCCCGTGAGCAGCAACTAGAACATACACCATGTGGCAGTAAGATAGTCTGGTCAGGTTAGCCTCAGGTCTCCAGTCAAGTCAGCGTAGTGTCAACCCACAGTTAAAGTATGTATAATAGTTAAGAGTTCAATAAAATCGAGTTGCATTTCTTCAAGTGTTGGAAGCCTGTCTCTCTCACTGCTGCAGCAAACGCAGTCCTTGCAGACCCAGTATACCCAACACATCACACGCTCCACACTACATGGACGTGAGGTTGGAGACAGGGTGTGTCCAACGCCCCATGTGGAGGTTGGACGGAGTTACTGGCTGATAAGGGTTTCTGCCAGAAAATATCACAAGCCATAGTACATTACAAATAACCAGAGTGAGGAGATCTCACCTTCCACTCTCTGGGGGCACTGAAGGTGGTGATAGGGGAGAGATTATAAACTACAACTCACTTAGAGACAGGGAAAAGAGGGTGGCCAAGCAACAACTGATCGACTCCATTCTGGAGGTTGATAGAAAGTACTCCGAGTCCCTGACCGTAGAGCTCCTGGCAGATTGGGAAAAGCTACAGATGGACTTTAACCTGCTAGCCACCAGGAAAGCAGTGCACCACTCCCGCCAGACACGGGGGACCTTCTACGAACACGGGGGAAAAAGCTGGCCGCCTACTGGCTCAACAGCTGAGAAAGCAAGCTGCCACGAGAGAGATGGCTCCGGTGAGGAACAGCAGAGGCAGACTGGTAACTGAGCAAAAAGAGATCATCCGAGCGTTCGAGACCTTTCACCAAGGACTGCACACCTCCGAACCCCCCAACATGGACATGGGGATGAAACGGTTCCTCGATGGACTGGACATGCCAGTCATGGGGGACGATAGATTGGAGGGGGGGGGGGAACTGGAAGCACCGATAGGACTGGGAGAGATCATGGAGAGTATCAACTCCACGCAGGTGGGGAAGGTGCCAGGACTTAACGGGCAGGCAAGACAGCAGTGAGGGTTGTGCAGCGAAAAACTGTGAAAGGGAAAATCAAAGACTCATTTAGACTGTGAGCATGTTTATGTGATGTAATTTGGAATAACACAAGTTGCCACTTGATGCAGTTTTGAGTAAAAGATACTCCAGACTTTGAAGTGAGTTCAATGTGTTTTATTGAACTATTAGCACAGTTCTCAATGAGTTCGACTCTCTGCTAATCTAAATGTAGTAACTCAGTCTAACTGAAACAGTCTTGCTCTAAGCCACGTGCTGGGGTGTGATGCTGAGGATACATCCTGTCTCACTCTGTAGATGTTGGTCTGTGGAAAGAGGCGGGGTGTGAGTGCCTCATCCCTTTTATAGTGAGATACCACCCCTGAGTGTCCTGACTGCTCATTGGTCGTGTCCTATTCTATGTGTTCATTAGCTGTATGTTTGCACATCATGGAAACTTCTATAAAACATTCACACCTGCCCTGGCCACACACCTACGGGATATGTTTGCAGATATGTTAGCGAGGGCACCCTGCTTCCAATGCTGACACAGGCCACAATATCGCTGATATCCAAAAACGACAAAGACCCGATGGAATGCAGAACATACAGACCCATTTCACTGAACAATGTAGGCGCGAGGATACTCGCGAAAGTCCTGGCCAAGAGACTGGAGAACTGCGTACCAGAGATGGTCACAGAGAACCAGCCGGGCTTTGTCAAGGGTAGGCAGCTAACTGAGAATATCAGGCTGCTGCTGAATGTAATACTGACCCCATCCGGGGAGAGAACACCAGAGGTGATCGTCTCCCTTGTTGCAGAAATGGCCTTTGACAGAGTCATTGAGGTACTGGAGTGGTTTGGGCTGGGGGAGGGGTTCACCGCATGGGTATACCTCCTGGTACAATGCCCTCAAGGCAAGCATTCAGACCAACATCACCAGCCCTGAATATTTCCAGCTGCACAGAGGCACAAGGCAGGGTTGCCCATTATCCCCGCGTCTGTTCGCCCTGGCAATTGAACTCCTGGCAATCGCCCCGGGAGATGCAAAAAGCTGGAAGGGCATCCAAAGAAAGGGCAGAGAGCACAGAGTTTCACTCTATGCGTATGACCTGCTCCTCTGTGTCTCAGACCAACAGAATGGCCTGAAAGCAATCATGCAACTGCTGGAAGAGTTTGGAGAACTTCCTGGGCTACAAGCTCAACCTGGGCAGTAGCAAGGCATTCCCAGTGAACCCGATTGAGGGAGGGACAGAGATGGAGGGACTACTATTCAAACGAGCCCAAAACAAATTCCGCTACCTAGGGATCCAGATAGCCCATGACTGGACACAGATCCGCAAGTGGAATCTGACCAGTCTACCAGAGGAAGTTAAAAAGGACCTACAGAGATGGGATGCACTCCCGCTTACCCCGCATTTGGCGGGGAGAGTGCAGATGATCAAAATGAATGTCCTGCCGAGGTTCCTCTTCCTGTTTAGATCCATACCGATCTTCATCCCAAAGGCCTATGCCCACAAATAGGACAAAATGATCATGCCGTTTATGTGGGGGCAGGAGCCCAAGAATTCCCAAGCCGACACTCCAAGGAGGAAAAGCATGGGCGGACTGGCCCTGCCGAAGCTACAGTATTACCACTGGGTGGCCACAGCCGAGAGGGTGAGGGGTGGATACGAGAGCCAAACATGGAATGGGTAAGACTGGAGGATTGGATTGGATTGGATTGGATTTGTTTATTGTCACGTGTACCGAGGTACAGTGAAAAGTATTTTTCTGCGAGCAGCTCAACAGATCATTAAGTACATGAGAAGAAAAGGGAATAAAAGAAAATACATAATAGGACAACACAACATATACAATGAACTACATAAGCACTGGCATCGGATGAAGCATACAGGGTGTAGTGTTAATGAAGTCAGTCCATAAGAGGGTCATTTAGGAGTCTGGTGACAGTGGGGAAGAAGCTGTTTTTGAGTCTGTTCGTGCGTGTTCTCAGACTTCTGTATCTCCTGCCCGATGGAAGGAGTTGGAAGAGTGAGTAAGCTGGGTGGGAGGGATCTTTGATTATACTGCCCGCTTTCCCCAGGCAGCGGGAGGTGTAGATGGAGTCAATGGATGGGAGGCAGGTTTGTGTGATGGACTGGGCGGTGTTCACGACTCTCTGAAGTTTCTTGCTGTCCTGGGCCGAGCAGTTGCCATACCAGGCTGTGATGCAGCCCGATAGGATGCTTTCTATGGTGCATCTGTAAAAGTTGGTAAGAGTCAATGTGGACATGTCGAATTTCCTTAGTTTCCTGAGGAAGTGTAGGCGCTGTTGTGCTTTCTTGGTGGTAGCGTCGACGTGGGTGGACCAGGACAGATTTTTGGAGATGTGCACCCCTAGGAATTTGAAACTGCTAACCATCTCCACCCCGGCCCCGTTGATGCTGACAGGGGTGTGTACAGTACTTTGCTTCCTGAAGTCAATTACCAGCTCTTTAGTTTTGCTGGCATTGAGGGAGAGATTGTTGTCACTACACCATTCCACTAGGTTCTCTATCTCCCTCCTGTATTCAGACTCATCGATATTCGAGATCCGGCCCACTATGGTCGTATCATCAGCAAACTTGTAGATGGAGTTGGAACCAAATTTTGCCACGCAGTCGTGTGTGTACAGGGAGTAGAGTAGGGGGCTAAGTACGCAGCCTTGCGGGGCACCGGTGTTGAGGACTATTGTGGAGGAGGTGTTGTTGTTCATTCTTACTGATTGTGGTCTGTTGGTCAGAAAATCGAGGATCCAGTTGCAGAGTGGGGAGCCAAGTCCTAGGTTTTGGAGCATTGATATGAGCTTGGCTGGGATTATGGTGTTGAAGGCAGAGCTGTAGTCAATAAATAGGAGTCTAATGTAGGAGTCCTTGTTTTCGAGATGCTCTAGGGATGAGTGTAGGGCCAAGGAAATGGTGTCTGATGTGGACCGGTTGCAGCTGTATGCAAATTGCAGTGGATCAAGGCGTTCTGGGAGGATGGAGGTGATGCGCTTCATGATCAACCTCTCGAAGCACTTCATTACGACTGAAGTCAGGGCCACTGGTCGGTAGTCATTGAGGCACGTTGCCTGGTTCTTCTTCGGTACCGGTATGATGGTGGTCTTCTTGAAGCATGTGGGGACCTCGGAGTGGAGTAGGGACAGGTTAAAGATGTCCGTGAATACCTCTGCCAGCTAGTCCGCGCAGGCTCTGAGTGCACGACCAGGGATCCCGTCTGGGCCCGTCACCTTCCGAGGGTTCACTTTCAGGAAGGCCAATCTGACTTCGGAAGCTGTGATGGTGGGTATGGGTGAATTATGGGCTGCAGGGGCACTCGCTAGCGGATTGTTGGTTACCTGCTCGAACCGAGCATAGTTTGCATTGAGTTCATCGGGGAGGGGTGCGCTGCTGCCAGAGATACTGTTCGGCTCCGCTTTGCAGCCCGTTATGTTGTTTAGTCCTTGCCACAACTGCCGAGAGTCTGTCTGTGCCTCTAGCTTGGTTTGATATTCTCTCTTGGCATTCCGGATGGCTTTGCGGAGGTCGTACCTGGATTTCTTGTACAGGTCAGGGTCTTCTGCTTTGAACGCCTCAGATCTGTCCTTCAGTAGGGAGTCAATCTCGCGATTGAGCCATGGTTTCCGGTTGGGGAACACACGTACTGCTTTCTTTGGCACGCAGTCTACATCCCACCCCAGGCAGTAGTGAGGAAGGCGCTGGACGAACTATACACAGTATAAACAACTACGAAACAGAACACCTGGAGGCCTTGTTCATCGTGGCTGGAGACTTCAACAAGACCAACCTCAAGAGTGTATTGCCAAAATTCCACCAGCACATCTCCTGTCCCACCAGTTGGTCGCTGAGTTCTTAAATATGGACCAGGCCACTGTCTCTAAGCAGTCACGTAAGAGCTCTTCTGTCTCCTCGAACCAGCACTGCACAACCTTCTTAGCTGGATTCTCCCGCTTGAGTTTCTGCTTGTATGCCGGGAGAAGGAGCACCGTCTTATGGTCTGATTTCCCAAAGTGCGATCGGGGGATGGAACGGTTGGCGCCCTTGATTTTTGAGTAGCAAACATCGAAAGAGAACTTCTGGAACGACAAGAAAGAAACACGTTAACAATACTGTAAGACAATTCAGTGAGTCCAATGTGCTAAACAAGCTCATAAGTATCAGGTGGGCGACAAATTTGGGTTGACCATTAGGGTGGCACACCATTCATCCCCCGGAGCAATGCTGTGCACTGGCATCGGCTGGTGGGTCTGACTTGGGGACATCCGGTTCTTGTTTATTACCGCAACGCGGAAGGGTTCACGGTCGTCGGTATCCCCGGTCTGCATGTCGTCAGTTTATGACTCAGTGTATGGGGGCTGAATGGCCCGCACGTCCCTGCGAGGCTGGCGGAATTGCGGAGAGTTGGCAGGTTGAGCTGCTCGACAGCAGGCAGCGTAGTGGCCCATCCTGCCACAGCAGAGGCATTGTCGCGCTTTGGCCAGACATTGCTGCTTTAAGAGTGCGGAACCACAGTTGCCACACGTTGTGACGTCATGGCGTTTGTTGCGTCACCACGCATGCGCTTGACCCAAATGTTAATTGATCCACTTAACGAGGCCTCACGGGTTTCACGCTGCAAATGATGGTCCTGCCGGCTGATTCGCTGGGACCAGGCCTGCAAGCTCCCTGCTAACAAGGGGGAGCAGCACTTAAACCCATCCCGCAGAGCAAACCCCATAAAACCCACAGCCATGCCACCAAGGAGACCAGCCCAATGGTTCAGTGATGCCGACCTGGCCAGACTGTTGGACGCGGGCGAGATTTGACGGGATGCCTTATTCCTCCAAGAGGCTTGAAGGGTCAGCCACAAGGCAACCAGTGCCATCAGGGTGAAAGTGGCAGTGACTGTCAGCTCGGGGAGCGTCACCAGAAGAACCATCAGCCAGTGCCGGAACGACCTCCACCGGGTTGCACGGGCAGGTTGGCTCCGGCCCTCGGCACCGGCCACACATGCCACCCCCGTCACCCGCCCCAGAGCCCCCTGGCTCTGCGCCGCCCAACAGCAGACAATGTTTGCCTGTAACACAAAATCTAAAAGCAATATTGATTAAACACTAATTCAGTCACTTGATTAAACATTAATTCAGTTGTCATCTTAAAATCTAGATTACAGAAAAGATCCCCCATTTAACAAAATGACCAAAATTCTCACTCTAAGGTTTTCCTTAAGTAGATAATCTATTCAAAGCAGCACGGTGGCACGGTGGTTAGCACTGCTGCCTCATGGCACTGAGGTCTCGGGTTCGATCCCGGCTCTGGGTCACTGTCCGTGTGGAGTTTGCATATTCTCCCCGTCTTTGCGTGGGTTTCGTCCCCACAACCCAAAGATGTGCAGGGTAGGCATTGGTCATGCTAAATCGCCCTTAATTGGAAAAAAATGAATTTATTTTTTAAAAGCAGATACTCTATTTTCCCTGAATCAATAAAATGTGATCCGTAACTACTTTTTACTGTTCCAGCCAGATAACTTCTAAATCCGCAAGTAGACTTACATGGTGTAGGTTACCCCAGAGGACACTCCAAAGCTCGGCAAATCTTCCAGCTTCATTTAAACCCTCATGATTTTGTGCCTCTTCACCAAAGTGCGAGCTCCTGCCTGGATTTTGCATGGTGGACAACAGAGATTTGCTCGCTACATTTCTCTGGTCTCTCTCCCTCTCTCTCTCTCTGTCAGATTCTTTAAAACTGGATATTCCTTAATCTCCCTGGAACAGTCCATCCACCAAATGAAATCCAGTCTGGTCGCCCTCTAAGGTTACTCCATTCCTTCAGTAGACACTCTTTTCCCTTGACCAATACAAAGTAATCCTTATCTATCTTTTACTTTTATAGGCGGATAACATCTAATTCGGCATCAGATTTCCATGGTGTGGATTATCCTGGGGGTTTACAGGTGTGAACATCTTGCACCTTCTTCCTGTTAACTTTAACCTTAAATAACCTCGCCACCCAGACTTGTTGTCAGAATCATTTGGAACAGATCACATTCCTCCATTTTATACGAAATTAAAGTCACAGTCCCAAAACATAACAGCTTACAAACTTCATATTTGCAACACAGTCCAAGAGAGTCTTTACACAATGCAGATAACAGCCCCAATTATCTGTTGGAATTTTGTCAATAATACGAAAGTTAACCTACCCCAAGTACCTAAGTGCTATAATTATAGAGTTAGAGCTAAAGTTAACTGAATTTTGCCAAGGGAAAATGCTGCTCTTCCTTGGAAAATAATCTCAGAGTTGTATTAAGTGGTAATTGTGGCATTTTGTTTCTGCTAAGAAAGCAGGTTGCTGCAAATGGTCCTGTGTGCTAGTATAGTTCACAGCTGTCGATGTCAATGCATTAATATCCACACAGACTCAGGAATGTATTCAGTTTACCGGTAGTGACATTGGTGACTGAATGATGCCTGATCCTTCAATACTAATCTTATCAAAAGTTGTGTGAACTCTATCTCACTTCCAGATTTGAATGGATTCTTGCCCTGTTCCTTGGTTGACCAGTTAGATGAGTGGACTGATATGCAATATCCATTGCAGCTTAAGAAAACAAAACATTTTTTTTCCCTGCTCACATCCCTCGGAGAAGTAATCTATAAACTTCAAGTTTATATTTATTTTTCCATCAGTCTTAATTGTTTCCATGAGGCCACAATGTTATCACACTTCATAATCAAAATTTACCAGTCGATTGCCAGCAGAACATCTCAGAGGCGCCTTCCTAAGTTAGTGAAAATAGTTAAGTGCAATCTGATATGTCACATTTCATTCCTGTCAAGTCGAAAACATTTCCCTGCTGTCAACTGAAAAAACAGTAAGAAAATGCCAAGTTTCCCCAATAATCCCTGGAGCTCCTTTAGCAGGCGACAGAATGTAAGAATGAGATTTCATAGAATCATAGAATTTACAGTGCAGAAGGAGGCCATTCGGCCTATCGAGTCTGCACCGGGTCTTTGAAAGAGCACCCTACCCAAGGTCAACACCTCCACCCTATCCCCATAACCCGGTAACCCCACCCAACACTAAGGGCAATTTTGGACACTAAGGGCAATTTAGCATGGCCAATCCACCTAACCTGCACATCTTTGGACTGTGGGAGGAAACCGGAGCACCCGGAGGAAACCCACGCACACACAGGGAGAACGTGCAGACTCCGCACAGACAGTGACCCAAGCCGGGAATCGAACCTGGGACCCTGGAGCTGTGAAGCAATTGTGCTAACCACTATGCTACCATGCTGCCCTTGCACGGTAGCATTTGTCTATGTCCAACAAACAATGAATGTCACTTCAAAGCTACACTGCATGTGTGTTCTTCAACGGTGAGAAGAGAGTCAATAAGAGTCATAACCTGGGGTGGATTCCAGATTAGCCAAGTTTCCATGCCATTGACAAATTAGTATAGATTCGCATTCCATTGGAGAGGGAAGATGCGTTCTGCTTCATTATATTGCACTCCCGGAATGATAGTTTGTTGTCACCTCAGGGTTAAATAGAACTTCAAAAATAATTTAAATTCATCTTCAGACCAATCTGGCCTTCAATGCCAGTCATGCCTTTCCACCCATGTCCCATGGCACTTTGTACCCCCATTCCAGGCTTTACTCCACACCTAATGCTGAGACATAGATACATAGATACATAGAAGATAGGACTAGGAGGAGGCCTTTTGGCCCTTCGAGCTTGCTCTGCCATTCATCACGATCATGGCTGATCATCCAACTCAATAGCCTAATCCCGCTATCTCTCCATAGCCTTTGATCCCATTCTCCCCAAGTGCTATATCTAGCCGCCTCTTGAATATATTCAAAGTATGCCCTTCCACCCACTGCCCGTAACCCCTCATACCCTCCATGCTAAGCTATGCCTCTCTATTCTCCCCCATAGACCCCCATTAACCCCCATGCTACGTTATGTCCCTACCCCTACTTTCCCAGTCACTCATATCCCCATGCCTCACTACCCACCCCTCCTTGGCCTCTCATTTCTTCATGCCAAGCTACGCCCCTCCACCCACCTCCCATCGCACCACAAACCCCTCCATGCTAAATTCTGCCACTTCAAACCAACCTCCATGATCCCTTGTAACCCATGTGCCAAGCTATGGCAGTTCCATGCCCATTGACTCACTGTGTGGAACCAATGAACCTTACGGTAACAATAGGACGTGTTTTGAAAATGCTTTGAAAATAGTCATTCAAAACTGTCCACTTTGTTCAAAAAAAATCCTTTTACAGCAGGCCAATAAAACTGTCAATCATCCAGACCCTTCAAAGGATTAAAGGCAGAATCCGCAAGCTCTTGAAACCTTTTTATCTTTTGTAATAAATATTGGCTGGGAATCTCCACCAGCCGACGCTGGTTCGCGAAACGCGATTGGGCGGAAAATCAGTTCTGACGCCAAAATCGCGGCAGGCGCCAATTTCACGTCAAATCGCAATTCTCCGTCGCCGCGACAGTGGCGTCAATACGTTCCATAACTCACATACAGTAAACACCGTTTGCATATATGAGTAAGCCTGATCCAGTATTCTCCACCTCCACTGGGGCGATTTCCCGACGGCGAGATTCACTTGTGCTTTTAAAAATGTTAAAACCGGCGTCCTGGTTGCTGAGGGGGAGAGAGGGGGTACGGAAAGAGTCCAACATCGCCATAATTTGCTGACAGTTGTGCCGCTGGCCGGGGGGCTTCTGCCAGGGCTAGGGGGAGTAGCAAGGGGTGGCCAGGAGGTGGGATGTGGGGTGAGGGTGGACGGGCATGGAGCACCATTGCCATGGCCTGCCTGGCAGCCATGCAGCTGTGCATGCCACTGACTGTCCACTGTGAACCTAGGGCCACAGGTCATATGGGTGTCCCCCCAGGGCACCTCCCCAGGTACCCTCTGGCCCCACATCCACCCTATTCCCTTAACCCAGTAACCCCACCAACCTTTTTGGACACTAAGGGCAATTTATCATGGCCAAACCATCTAATGCTCATCTTTAGAATGTGGGAGGTAACCGGAGTACCCGGAGGAAACCCACACAGACACAGGGAGGACGTGCAGACTCTGCACAGACAGTGGCCCAAGTCGAACCTCGGACCCTGGAGCTGTGAAACAACAGTGCTAACCACTGTGCTACCATGCCGCATAATCTTCTCAGTCAGAGTTTTGGATTTTAACCAGCCACCTTTTTGCAATAACTTGTTTTCAGGGAGATTGTTTTCTGCAGCAAGGTGAGGCTGTGAGGTAGCTGTTTCTACTGTCTCCCTTTCTCCAATTATTGCTATGGATATATAATTTTTCCTTTGATGTTACCCACCCTTTGGATCCGTTTTTTATCGTACAAGTGCCAATCCCCTTATCTCTCCACTTTGAAGTCTCATCTTCTGTCCTCATTTCATCCCCTTTATTTTATTCCCAATTTCATTTTTTAAATCTTAGTTTTCCTCAATTCTTAGGAGCAGAGATAGGCAATTCAACCCCTCATGCTTACCCTGTCATTCAATAAGATCATAGCTGATCTGTTTATGTTGAGTTCCACATTCCCATCTATCTACGATAACCTTTGTTTAGCTTGCCTAACAAGAATCTATCTACCTCTGCCTTGGGTGGCATGGTAGCACAATGGTTAGCATAGTTACTTCCCAGCGCAAAGGGACCCTGGTTCGATTCCCTGCTTGGGTCACTGTCTGTGCGGAGTCTGCACGTTCTCCCTGTGCCTGCGTGGGTTTCCTCCGGGTGCTCCGGTTTCCGCCTAAAGACGTGCTTGTTAGGTGAATTGGACATTCTGAATTCTCCCTCTGTGTACCCGAACAGGCGCAGGACTAGGGGATTTTCACAGTAAATACATTGCAGTGTTAATGAAAGCCTAGTTGTGACACTAATAAAGAGTATTATTAGAATGATAATTATTAAAAATAGTCAGTGATCCCACATCCACAGCCTTCTGAGGCAGAGAGTTCCAAAGTCGCACAGCCCTCTGAGAGAAAAAAATTCTCCTCATCTCTCTCCTGTAAAGGCAACCCGTCTAATTTTAAAATAGTGCCCCCTATTTCTGGACTGGCCACAAGAGGAAACATCATTTCAACTTCCATCTTGTCAATATCATTCAGGATTTTATATACTTAAATCAAGTCGTCTCTCACTCTTCAGTGTTCTAGTGCAAACAAACCCAGCCTTTCCAACCTATTCTCATAAGACGACTCACTCATTCCAGATATCAATATAATAACCCTCCTCTGAACAGCCGCCATTGCATTTACACCCTTCCTTAAATAAGGAGACCAAAACATTCAAGATGTGATCTCACCAGTGCTCTGTAGAATTGAGGCATAACATCCTTACTTTAGTATTCAATGTCATGATATCCACATTAACATATCATGGTGCAATCACACACACACACTGATGGACAGGTAGCTGGACCAACCAACACACACACAACATCGCAGCCAATCACCAGTGAGAGCACACGTACAATAAACCAGGGAACACCACAGTTCCCGCTCATTCTACCAGGAGATAGCTCAGAGCACAGAGCTCACAGCGTGCCACTCAGACATACAGCATCTGCTGAGTGCCTCACTAAGATAGTGCTAGGGCTGGGTCCACAGGTTAGCTGGTGAAGTACGAACCACAGCCAGAAGTTAATAGTTATTATTGTACAGAATAATAAAACAGAGTTGCACCATCCACAACCCTGTTGGTTCGTTTGTGTATCGGAACACCCAACACGACATTCAACTCCTCTCATAATAAAGCATAGCATTCTAGTAATGTTCTTGGTTACATGTTACACATGCATACTAACTACTTTTGATTCATACACGGGAATACCAAAATCCTTCTGCGCCTTAGCATTCTGCAATCATTCTCCATAATTAATACTCTGATTTTTTTTTTTTTCCTGCCAAACAGAACAACTTTACACTTTCCATATTATATTATATCTGCCAAATTTTTGTCCACTCACAACCTATCTATATCTATCTGCAAACTCCATTTGTTTTCTTCACATCATACTTTCCTGCCTATCTTTGTGTTGTCTGCAAATTTACCGACCATGCCTTTGCTCCCCTCAGCTAAGTCATTGATGTAGGAACGGCTCAGTGGTTAGCACTGCTGCCTCACGGCCCCAAAGACCCAGGTTCGATCTCAGCCCCGGGTCACTGTCTGTGTGGAGTTTGCACATTCTCCCCATGTTTGTGTGGGTCTCACCCCTACAGATGTACAGGTTAGGTGGATTGGCTATGCTAAATTGCCCCTTAATTGAAAAAAAAAATTAATTGGGTACTTTAAATTTATTTTTAAAAAAGCGAAGTCATTGATGTAAATTGTAAAAGGTTGAGACCCCAGCACAGACCCTTGTGGGACTCCACTCATCACATCCTGCTATCTTGACAAAGACCCATTTATGCAAACTCTTTGTTGTTTGCCAACAGCCAATCTTCTATCCATGCTAATATGTAACCCCAACACCATGATCTTGTCTACAGGCTCCCCTCTATCCACAGAGCATGTTACTCCTTCAAAGATCTCAAATAAACTGGTTAAACATGATTTCCCTTTCATAAAACATTTGCTGTTTTTACCCAACTACCTTGAGCTTGACTCAATACCCAGCTATACCATCTTTAATAATCAAATCTAACACCTTTCCCATGACCAATATCAAGTCAACTGGCCTATAATTTCTTGTTTTCAGCCCCCCCCCCCCCACGACTTCTTGAATAGAATCAAATCTTTCACTTTTTGGATAAAAGGGCTCTTCGAGTAGTAGTTTACAATGATGAGATGCCCTGCTTGATTGTGTGTGAATAAATCAACTCCCACAGTGTGCCATGGCCTGGGTGACACTCCAGCACTCCAGCAGCTTTCATCTCTTTCTGCTGTGTATTTCTGTACTCTTGGTAATATTTCTGTGAGGGCCACAACAAAGAAAACAGCACAAGTTTGTAGAGTCAAACAGAAAGTTACTTTATTTACAAGAATATGTACACAGGGCCAGTAGTCCTCAACTGGTTCCCTCTCTAGCCAGCACCACACTGGCCAGCTCTATTTCTATAGCTGCACTGCTAACGATTGTGTCCCCCCCCCCCGTCCCCCACCTCATTGGGGAGCTCATATTCCTCAAGGATCATGGGGTAACCAATTGTCCCCAGTCAATAGGATCCGGGCAGGTTATAACATATACATTCCATGTAGACATCATGGACGGGATTCTCCGACACCCTGCCGGGTCAGAGAATCCCCGGGGGGAGGCACGAATCCCACCCCGCCACCCCGATGCCGGCTGCCCTATTCTCTGCCGCCGTTTTTCGGGCGGCGGTGGGATTCCCGGGATTAACAGCGGACCCCCCCGGCTATTATCAGGGCCCCATTGGGCCGAACGGCCGTCTAGTTTTGGCCAGTCCCACCGGCGTAAATTACTTACCTCACGCACAGCGGGACCTGGCAGGTGAGTGTGCGGGGGCGGTCCTCGGGGGGCGCGGGGGGATCCGACCTGGGCCCCCACGGTGGCCTGGCCCGCAATTGGGGTCTACCGATTTGCGGGCGGGCTTGTTCCGTGCGGGGACTTCTTTTCCCCGCGCCAGGCCCCTGTAGGGCTCCGCCATATTGCCCGAGGGCTGACGTGGAGAAGAGAACCCCGCGCATGCGCAAGATCACGCCGGCTGTTCCGTGCATGCGCAAACTGGTACCAGCCCTTCAGCGCCGGCTGGAGTGGCGCCAACCCCTTTGGCGTCCACCTAGCACCCAAAAATTCAGAAAATTCCTCACTTTCGGGGGCTGTTGACACTGGAGTGGTTGGCGCCGGTTTTCCCGCTGGCGTGGGGACTTAATCCCTAGAAGGGAGAATCCCGCCCCATATTTTCAATGTCTTTGTAGATGTCAAACCTGTACACAGCTGATCTGTTTCTGAGCTTACACTTTTCCATTCCTCCATGGCCTTCATGTATCTTCTGGAGAGGTTCTTCCTGCATCGTTTCAAGTAAATATTCCTGGATTCAGCTAGCAGTACACCGTCTTTGATAGTCCAGTACTGTTGTACAGCTGGCTGTGTTTGCTGTATCTTATCAGGGCATCCTTGACTCACTTGAAAAAAGAGCATCTGGAACTCCAAGTGAGTTGTTAATTATTTTATAGGCTAACTCTGAACAGATCAAGGATCAAAGCTAGGATTCTTCCTGGCCTATCTGGCTTAGGACTCCGACACGTGTTGTAATGAGCTCAAGGGGAACTTACATTTTTTAAATATATTTTTCAGCTGCTGCATCTTACTCAACTTCAGATAACATTGATGCCCATATTAAGTTTAAAGAGAGCTAATCACATGCCTAAAACAAGCTTCTGGAATTAATATTACTTACACTTACAATGTGTATATCCCTGTTATGTGGGGCGAATCAAAGAATCAAAAAATTTACAATGCAGAAGGAGGCCATTCGGCCCATCAAGTCTGCACCGGCCCTTGGAAAGAGCACCCTACCTAAGCCCACACCTCCACCCCATCCCCATACCCCAGCAACCCCACCTAACCTTTTTGGACACAAAGGACAATTTAGCATGGCCAATCCACCTAACCTGCACATCTCTGGACTGTGGGAGCACCGGAGCACCCGGAGGAAACCCACGCAGACACAGGAAGAATGTGCAGACTCTGCACAGTCAGTGACCAAAGCCGGGAATCGAACCTGGGACCCTGGAGCTGTGAAGCATCTGTGCTAACCACTGTGCTACTGTGCCCCCCTTTAATAATAGTCTTTAATAATAAATTATTTGTAGTGCCAACCTCAGTGATGTTACTGAAATTTTCAAAATGGAATTCAGTTACAGTCCTCACACAGACCACCGATATGTATGAAAACCATGCAGTATTATAATTGGGCTTCGCCATGTGAAGTATCACTATAATGAATGGTACTAGAAGTAGATTTCTTAACACATTTGTTTTTGGATGGGCCAGCATTCATTGCCCCTGAATTGCGTGGTTTGCTAGGCCATTTCAGAGAGCAAAGAACAAAGAAAATTACAGCACAGGAACAGGCCCTGCGGCCCTCCCAGCCTGTGCCGATCCAGATCCTTTATCTAAACCTGTCACCTATTTTCCAAGGATCTACTTCCCTCTGTTCCCCGCCCGTTCATATATCTGTCAAGATGCATCTTAAATGATGCTATCGTGCCCGCCTCTACCACCTCCGCTGGCAAGACGTTCCAGGCACCCACCACCCTCTGCGTAAAAAACTTTCCACGCGCATCTCCCTTAAACTTTCCCCCTCTCACCTTGAAATCGTGACCAATTGTAATTGACACCCCCACTCTTGGAAAAAGCTTGTTGCTATCCACCCTGTCCATACCTCTCATAATTTTGTAGACCTCAATCAGGTCCCCCCTCAACCTCCGTCTTTCCAATGAAAACAATCCTAATCTACTCAACCTTTCTTCATAGCTAGCACCCTCCATACCAGGCAACATCCTGGTGAACCTCCTCTGCACCCTCTCTAAAGCATCCACATCCTTCTGGTAATGTGGCGACCAGAACTGCATGCAGTATTCCAAATGTGGCCTAACCAAAGTCCTATACAACTGTAACATGACCTGCTGACTCTTGTACTCAATATCCAGTCCGATGAAGGCAAGCACGCTGTATGCCTTCTTGACCACTCTGTTGACCTGCGTTGCCACCTTCAGGGTACAATGGACCTGAACTCCCAGACCTCTCTGTACATCAATTTTCCCCAGGACTCTTCCATTGACCGTATAGTCCGCTCTTGAATTAGATCTTCCAAAATGCATCACCTCACATTTGCCTGGATTGAACTCCATCTGCCATTTCTCTGCCCAAATCTCCAATCTATCTATATTTTGCTGTATTCTCTGACAGTCCTCCTCGCTATCTGCAACTCCACCAATCTTAGTATCATCTGCAAACTTGTTAATCAGACCACTATACCTTCGTCCAGATCATTTATGTATATCACAGACAACAGTGGTCCGAGCACGGATCCCTGTGGAACACCACTAGTCACCGTTCTCCATTTTGAGACACTCCCTTCCACCACTACTCTCTGTCTCCTGTTGCCCAGCCAGTTTTTTATCCATCTAGCTAGTACGCCCTGAACCCCATACGACTTCACTTTTTCCATCAACCTGCCATGGGAAACTTTATCAAAAACTTTATCAAATGCCTTACTGAAGTCCATATGACATCTACAGCCCTTCCCTCATCAATTAACTTTGTCACTTCCTCAAAGAATTCTATTAGGTTTGTAAGACATGACCTTCCCTGCACAAAACCATGCTGCCTATCACTGATAAGTCTATTTTCTTCCAAATGTGAATAGATCCTATCCCTCAGTATCTTCTCCAACAGTTTGCCTACCACTGACGTCAAGCTCACAGGTCTATATTTCCCTGGATTATCCCTGCTACCCTTCTTAAACAAAGGGACAACATTAGCAATTCTCCAGTCCTCCGGGACCTCACCCGTGCTCAAGGTTGTTGCAAAGATATCTGTTAAGGCCCCAGCTATTTCGTCCCTCGCTTCCCTCAGTAACCTGGGATAGGTCCCATCTGGACCTGGGGACTTGTCCACCTTAATGCCTTTTAGAATACCCAAAACTTCCCCCTTCCTTCTGTCAACTTGACCTAGAGTATTTAAACATCCATCCCTAGCCTCAACATCCGTCATGTCCCACTCTTTGGTGAGTACCGATGCAAAGTACTCATTAAGAATCTCA
Source organism: Scyliorhinus torazame (assembly GCF_047496885.1). Classification (NCBI taxonomy): domain Eukaryota; kingdom Metazoa; phylum Chordata; class Chondrichthyes; order Carcharhiniformes; family Scyliorhinidae; genus Scyliorhinus; species Scyliorhinus torazame. The sequence goes on along the minus strand of NC_092715.1, from coordinate 100,738,837 downwards.
CCCATTTCCTCTGACTCCACGCATAAATTCCCTCTTTTGTCTTTGAGTGGGCCAATCCTTTCTCTAGTTACCCTCTTGCTCCTTATATACGAATAAAAGGCTTTGGGATTTTCCTTAACTCTGTTAGCCAAAGATATTTCATGACCCCTTTTAGCCCTCTTTATTGCGCGTTTGAGATTTGTCCTACTTTCCCGATATTCCTCCAAAGCTTCATCAGTTTTAAGTCACCTAGATCTTATGTATGCTTCCTTTTCCATCTTAGCTAGTCTCACAATTCCACCCATCATCCATGGTTCCCTAATGTTGCCATTTCTATCCCTCATTTTGACAGGGACATGTCTGTCCTGCACTCTAATCAACCTTTCCTTAAAAGACTCCCACATTTCAAATGTGGATTTACCCTTAAAGAGATGCTCCCAATCCATATTCCCTAGCTCCTGCCGAATTTTGTTATACTTGGCCTTTCCCCAATTTAGTACTCTTTCTTTAGGACCACTCTCGTCTTTGTCCATGAGTATTCTAAAACGTACGGAATTGTGATCGCTAGTCCCAAAATAATCACCGACTGAAACTTCAACCACCTGGCCGTGATGATTCCCCAATACCAGGTCCAGTATGGCCCTTCCCGAGTTGGACTATTTACATACTGCTCTAAAAAACTCTCCTGGATGCTGCTTACAAATTCTGCTCCACCTACGCCTCCAACACTACATGAGTCCCATTCAATGTTGGGGAAGTTAAAATTTCCCATCACGACCACCCTATTGCTCCTACATTTTTCTATAATCTGTCTACATATTTGTACCTCTACTTCACGCTCGCTGTAATAAAGTCCCAACAATGTTACTGCACCCTCCCTATTTCATAGATCTACCCATATTGCCTCAGTGCTCGAATCCTCCATTGTGCCCTCCTTAATCACAGCTGTGATATCATCTCTGACCAGTAATGCAACTCCTCCACCCCTTTTACCTCCCTCTCTATCCGTCCTGAAGCATCTATACCCTGGGATATTTAGTTGCCAGTCTTGCCCTTCCCTCAACCAAGTCTCAGTAATACCAATAACATCATATTCCCAGGTACTAATCCAAGTCCTAAATTCATCTGCCTTACCTGCTACACTTCTCACATTGAAACAAATGCACCTCAAGACCACCTGTCCCTTTACATTCATCATCTCTTCCCTGTCTACTCTTCCCCTTAGTCACATTGAGTTTATTATCTAGTACCTAACTGGCTTTAGTTGCTGCCTCTTTACTGACCTCTAACTTACTAATCTGGTTCCCATCCCCCTGCCACATTAGTTGAAAACCTCCCCAACAGTGTTAGCAAAAGCACCCCCTAGGACATTGGTTCCAGTCCTGCCCAGGTGTAGACCATCCGATTTGTAATGGTCCCACCGCCCCCAGAACTGGTTCCAATGTCCCAAAAATCTGAAACCCTCCCTCCTGCACCATCTCGCAAGCCATGTATTCATTCTGACTATGCTTGAATTTCTACTCTGACTGTCTCGTGGCACTGGTAGCAATCCTGAGTGGCCTATATGCACCACGACAACTGGCTGTTCACCCTCCCCCTTCAGTACGTCCTGCAGCCGAGGGCAGTTAAGAGTCAACCACATAGCTGTGGGTCATGAGTCACATGTAGGACTAACAAAAACAACATTAGTGAACCAGGTTAGACTTCTGATTTCAGATTTTAACTGAATTGAGATTTTGTCATCTGCCATGGCGGAATTTGAACCCAGATCTCTAGAGCATTACCCTGGGTCTCTGGATTATTAGTCCAATGACAATACCGCTATGATACACGATCAATGGCCACTAAAGCGAGGTTGTAGTCCAACTGAAGGCTTTAATAAGCTAGATGTTTCCCCCAGCAGCTCAGGTACAGAATGAAGGCTGCTGGGGCGGCACGGGCTCTTATACTCCGCCCAGCAGGGCAGAGTTCCATACAGCTTGACCAATAGGAAACATACAGTATCTACCAATGGTGTTCCGGCATTACCAGGTACCGTAAAACCTCTACACAGACTACCACACGCTACGCTAATGCCTCCACTGTAAGCATAAGTATCTTTCACCCCTTCTTTGCAGGAAATATTGTTGACAATGGTCAGAAATTACAATTTTAACTGGTTGATTCTTTTTAAAACATGTGCAAGTGATTGGGTGTCCTCTTTCTTGGAGAACGTGCTTCAAGATATGCATTGTGGTTGGAAAGAAATGTCTCTGGAAAATAAATGTATTTGTAGCTCAAGTTTGAATGAAACTGTTGTTGAATATGTTTTGGGTGTGGCTTCAACAAAGCAGTAAAGTTGAACCTTCTGAGAGCCACACATTGGGTTGTTGTTACCTATATAAAGAGGAAGAGGAATAATTATATTGTAACCGAGGATCACGTCTGCTTTAATGCAGTCACACAAACATGTTTTTCCTAGGTACAGCACTTTAAACAAAATAATCTTCCAGCTCAGTTTGCTTCAAAGGCAAAACAGAATCCTCCAGTGAGTCTCAAAGTATTTCATTCCAGCGAAAAATTACTTTTAAATTTCACTTGAATATCACATAAGTATGATTTTACCAGGCTGGCATGTCATAAAGGGAAACACCTAATTCAGATTTTTATGTGAAACACTGAACTTTTATGTAAATATTATTTTTTTAAAATATGGTGATCAGAATTTGGTAAAGCCTCTAGGGAGTGAGTGATGCTCCACATGGGTAAGGCACTGAGGCATTACTTGTTACCACAAGGGCTCTGAACTATAGTAACAGCCCTTTTGGGCTGTAGCGTCAGAGGGAGATGGTTGAGATGACAAGAAAGGGGTGAAGGAATCTCAGCAGGAGGCCTCAGGGTCCTCAAGGAAAACTTCTCCGACCTACATCTAAGCCAGGATCAGTGTGTTCCGTGATTGGTTCGCCAAAGAGGTGGTCAGAGAACTGTACCACCTCTTTGGAAGCAGTATTTAAACCTGAGAACAGGGTGGTGTTTCCAATGCCCATCAAAGTGACGTGGCATTGAATCTTTTTGGTTAAGTCTTCCAGGCTGAAATAAGTGATACAGCAAATATCTTGCAGTTTGCCATCAATCGCTGAATATGGGAGGTGACAGAGACTCTGTACACCAAGTGCTGGGACTTCATTGCCTTCTCTCTGAGCAAAGAGAAGCTGAAGGCTTTTCCAGAATGGTGGGCTTCCCATGTGCAGGGAGCTATTAATTGCACATGTGGCTTTGCAGGCACTACATCTCAATGGTGAGATATTCTGAAACTGCAATGGTTACCACTCAGCGGGTAGTTGGTGCACAGCCATGACCAGAACATCATGCTTAGTGGTTGGAGAGGTGCCACAGTCCATATGTACAACCAAGCGATCACCAGCAGTTGAACAATTTCTTCCTTGAGGCACTTTGCAATTCTACCGGTATACTGAAATGAGTGCACTGATGTTCCCAGGGGCATTCCTGCCACTTGAAGGCTGTCATAGCCAGACAATATTGGTGCAGTGTTTGAAATGACAGCAACATGTCTATTTCAGATTGCATCAGTGTGAGTGCCGGTGGAGTTTCCATACTTCATAGGCTACTGAGGTCATCATTACACACGATTGTGACTGCTCATTCTGAGATTGATATCTTTCCTTGAGATGTTGAGGATTTCAAAAATTGTCTGAATGTTGATATTGCATTGAAGGCACAGAAGAAATGCACTTGTATGAGCTAATGTTCTTCATTACTCCAGAACCTTGTTGCTATAAAAGTTTCATGGGCATACCTAGATTGGATTGGACTTGATTTATTGTCATGTGTACCGAGGTACAATGAAAAGTATTGTTCCGCGTACAGTCCAGACAGATCATTCCTTACATAAAAAAAAACATAGGACATACGCAAATACACAATGTAAATACATAGACACAGGCATCGGGTGAAGAATAGGGAGTACAGTACCACTCAGTAGAGAAGATATGTGAAGAGATCAGATCAGTCCATAAGAGAGTCACTCAGGAATCGCTAACAGCGGGGGAGAAGCTGGTTTTGAGTCTGTTCGTGCGTGTTCTCAGACTTTTGTATCTCCTGCCCGATGGAAGAAATTGGAAGAGTGAATAACCCGGGTGGGAGGGATCTTTGATTATGCAGCCCACTTTCCACAGGCAGCAGGAGGTGTAGAGAGAGTCAATGGATGGGAGGCAGGTTTGTGTGATGGACTGGGCTGTGTTCATGACTCTCTATAGTTTCTTGTGGTCTTGGGCTGAGCTGTAACCATATCAGGCTGCGATGCAGCCAGACAGGATGCTTTCTGAGGTGCATCTGTAAAAGTTGGTAAGAGTAAATGTGGACAAGTCGAATTCCCTTAGTTTCCTGAGGAAGTATAGGTGCTGTTGTGCTTTCTTAGTTGACGTGGGTGAACCAGGATAGACTGTTAGTGATGTGCTCACCTAGGAATTTGATGCTGTCAACCATCTCCACCTCGGCACCATTGATGCAGACAGGGGTGTGTACGATACTTCCCTTCCTGAAGTCAAAGTCCAGCTCTTTAGTTTTAGTGACATTGAGGGAAAGATTGTTGTTAGTTACACCACTCCACTAGGTTCTCTATGTCCCTCCTGTACTCTAACTCATCGTTCTTCGAGATCCGACCCACTACCGTCGTGTCATCAGCAAACCTCTGGATGGAGTTGGAGCCAAATGTTGCCACACAGTTGTGTGTGTATAGGGAGTACAGTAGGGGGCTAAGTAAGCAGCCTTGCGGGGCCCCGTCTATTGAGGCCTATCGTGGAGGAATTCAGCCCATTGGAGGTGGAGAATCGTGGAGGCACCGCCTCCAATGGGGCGAATTCCCGAAGACGAGGTTCACTAGTGCTTTTAAAAATAATGAAACCGGCGTAGTGGCTGATGAGGGAGAGAGAGGATGCAGGACATGGAGAGGCACGACTGTGGGCTGCAGGGCCAGACACTGGCCGGGCTGTCACGGGGTGGGGGGAGGGGGGCCATGCCAGGGCTGGGTTGGGTGAGAGGGCAGAAGACCATGTGGCTAGGATGACCCCCCCATGGAGCTGGGTGGTGCCCAGGCACAGACCGCCATTGCCGTGGCCTGCAAGGCAGCCATCTTGCTGCGTACCCCCTGACCACCCACCTTGGCCCCAGGTTCTACAGCGTGATACCAGCGGTATGGGTGCCCCACCCCCCACATCCTACCCTCCGCCAAATCCCCACCATCCAACCGGCCGCTACCTACCAACGGGCAATCAGGTGGGCCACTCAGGGCAATGCCCACTGTAGCCGCTATGAGAGTGCAGGGTGAAGGCTGTGGAGCATATCGTTGGCAACGGCAGTGCCAACCGATGGTACCAATGGCAACAGGGAGAGGCACCAGGGCCAGAGTCTCCACGGTGCCGGGTACCGGCGGGGTCAGGGGTGCGGGATTGGGGGGGGGGGGGAAGAGTCCGCAGTGCCAACTGGGGCTACCATGTAGCCTAGTAGACCTGGATGGGCACGGAGGTACACACCATGCTAACATGTCGGCCTTTCACCCCATGACGAGAATGGATATTGGAATACAACCAGCAATGGTGGCCTTCCTCCCAGTTGCCGCAGCCCTGGGGGATGCCCTGTGGCTGTATGAGATTTTGCTGCTAAGGAAGAGGAAGCTGCAGCAGCGGAGGATGTAGCAATGGAGCTTGCACCAGAGGAACAGGAGGCAGCCACCCAGGATGGAGAGTGGCCGCCCAACAGACCGAGGAGGAGGAGGTGCAAAGAAGACGTTGCATGAGGCCTCCTCGGTACCGGCAGCGCCTGTCATTCGAGGACCTGCCGGACCTGGCATGCCGAAGACCCCGGCTGAGCAAGGAGACGGTGCAACACATCTGCCAGAACATGGTCCATCTGGTTGGCACTGCGGAAGAATGGGGGAGGACACCCGCTCCTGGTGACCGTCAAGGTGACGGTCGCTGTGAACATTTACGCGGGGTCCTTCCAGGCCCTGTCCGGGATCTCACAGACCTCGGTGCATAGGTGCACCCGTGTTGTCACAGAGGCCTATATGCCCAGGCGGCTAAATACATCCATTTCAATGGGGATCGAGCCCACCAGGATGCTCGGGCAACGGGGTCTGCTGCCATCGACGGGATGCCCCAGATCCAGTGGGTGATCAACAGGATGTATGTCTCCCTACGAGAGCCTGCAGATTGACCTGACCCCTCCTCTTCTTAAGGCTAGAGGTACCATGACGTTCCGGGACCCCACACCCCACCTCCCACCATGAGACCTTTCAATATCTGACCATGACTTACTCATGCGGATGTCTCCCCTGACCATTGCTTTGTCATCTGCTTCCCAATACAAATTGTCAAACCACCAGGATCAACCTTTGTAGCACACTGACCATGCTTACTGCTTACTGTGCCCGACTATCACTGCCCACAGAGGCCTTACCCTCCCAGGATTGGGACCAAGACATGTACCATACTAAATCCTCTAATATGGTCTGTTCTGCCCCAAAACTGTCTTCTGATTCCACCCCTCAACAGTGTGGCCTCAGAACAAAGCCTGTCTCATACTTCTACCCTCTGTGCCTTTGCCAATCCCCCCTTCCCGCAAGTCATGTGTCTGCAGTCCAATCTTCCCCACCGTGCTCCACTCTACAATGTCCCCGAACCAGTTATTCACCTGCGTTCCAGTCTTCCACCTGTGCTCTACTCACTTCTCCCCAACCCACCCCGTAAAACCTGTGCCTTCCCTCCTTGCCTTCCTGACTCCACTAACTCCTCTCCCCAGTCATGACTGTGCCTTCTTCCTTTGCCTTCCTGGCTCCACTCATTCTCCCCATATTCATACCTCTGTCTTTCCCCTCACCACTAATATTGCCCCTTCCACAGCAATCCTGGTGGAGCTATGTAGAAGCATTGATATGATATCAGCATTGCGAAAGATAGGCGAAAGAATTGTCTACATACCTTGAATTCATTAGTGAACTGAAGGTGGCCAGGTATGCATTACTTTTATACAGTTGTGAAACAGACCACTCTAATTATACGCATGTAAATTTGGAGTAAGAATGTGGTTCCGGCGCATTACATTTTTAATGAGCGTTCATGGGATGCAAATGGATGCAAGTGTGGTTCCCGATGTGAATCAGCGGGAAAATCGACCCACCGTAAAAGTCGGGAGAACAAAATTCCAAATTAATTTCCCATCGGCAGGAAACTGACGTTTAACATTACTCCAAACTTTGTGCCCTGCCCACCATGAGTCCCACTACTGGTGGGAGCAGAAAGTTCTACCTAATGACCTTGTGGGCACTGGCTTTATATTCCTTTCTGGCCCTGGTATTCAAGAAAGAGATGGATAATTTTTTAGATATTAAGGGTACCATGGGGTCTGGAAGGAAGGCGGGAATATGGCATTGAGATCGAGGATCAGCCATGATCATTCTGAATAGCAGAGCCGGCTCGAAGGGCTGAATGGCCTCACCCCTGCTCCGAGTTTCTATGTTTCTGTGACATACAAGGTAATATCTTGAATCGGGACATCCGATTGGGTTTTAAGGCTTTATCAGTCCCACTATAGCTATGCAAGAGCACCTAAATGTGGTCATTTCCTGTTCTCAGCAGGGGGGAGGGAGGGGTCACCAGGGTTATACTGTGCAATCTGTGTCTTGATAAGGCACAAAGAAAACCATTTACAGATATCCAGAGAGACCATTGTCCAGGAGAGTTGTTGTAGACAGAATGTCTGGGCCCTCACCTTAATGGCATGTCCTGACATGTCTGTGTGTGTGTGTGTGTGTGTATGTAACCCTGTTTTATTCAGTTCAACTGTCTTTATTTTTAAAAAGTCCAATATGGGACCCAGCAAGGATGTCCTCAATCAGGATTCTTTCTTTGTCCTGATGTCCTCCTCACTCCATCTTCCTACCACCCAGTGGGCTCCACAAGCTGGTCCACACCACAGCTGCATTATATTTTCCTTCAAACAGAAATAAAAGGGAAATTAAAAATACCTTTCAGCATATCAGAAATACAAGAGATATCAAAATGCCTTTAATGGCTACAAGCTGAGATTTCATGAGCTCAGTAGCACTCGGGAAATGGGTGGCTCCTGTTTGTGCTGTAATGGACACTGGGACATTGAATATCAGATGCTGTATCATGCTGGATCCACAGCTGTTTTCATAGAATTGGAAAGGAAGGGTTCTGAACTCTGCGTGAAGCCCTGTGCCAGGCTGGAACAGGACTCCTCCATGTTCCTTGACAATGAGAACAGGTTAACCGACAGACCTTGGCAATGCACCAAACATTTCTGTTTGCAAGTTCATCAGCCTTTTTCTGTGCAAATCTGAATTCTCTGCAGTAAGGCTCATTTGCAACGTCATCCTCTGGAAAGCAGACACCCACATTATCCTTTCCCCCTGCTCTGGCTGCAGGTCACTTGTGTCATGGCAATGTCACTTTAAGAAATGTTTGTCTTCTCAAGTGGCTGCAGTGATGCCATTGTGTGGATGGAGCTGGGCCCTGGCTCTGCTTTTTTACTATTGTTTTGATCTGGAAGCTGTTTTGTAGCTGAGATTTTAGTTTTGTTTTCAGTTGGACAGCTGCATTGAAACCAAGAAGGTGTATTTTGGTCTCTCTCTCTGCATGCTAAAGAATGTCTCCAGATCACTTGATGATTTCAAAGTAATACCTGTTTCTGTAAGGAATGCAAACCTACTGTCTTGGTTAAAAAGGGTCTTTGACTTATGGATGTTGTTAGGAAAGTTACTAAGGTTACCTATAGAAGGGGGTATCAGTGTTGGTAGTTGATAAGATGCTTACTGTGTGTTTATAAAATGTTAACTGGATTCATAGAATAAACATTGTTTTGTTTAAAAATACTTTAGATCTCTGTTGCATCACACCTGTAAAGTGGACCCTTGTGCTCCCCAGAAAGAAAATCTATTAAAAGGTGTGGGTCAGGTGAACTTCATGATATACTTTGGTGTTCTTTAAACTCTGGCTCATAATACGTGTTCCCAGCGTGTCACCTATTGCTGATCCCGCATTTATGTACTGCATTTGCGTTAGCTTCTCAGGTTGCATAGTGCCAGCATGTGAGCTGGTGGCTGTGAGTGCCATAAGAAGTGGCGGTCTTTCTTTCTCCTCAGTCTCTTTTCCCTCTATGCCTTCACCATCCTGTACCATATTTCTTGGGTCTCTGAAAGCATGAAAGCAAACGGGCAATTTTGGTGTGAAGGAAGTTGGGGGAAGGAGACAAAAGAAAAAGGTGCATGGTTACATCACCAGCAGATTATAAATCATGACGGATTGCAGGATGACAGTGAAATGGGATGTGAGAAGTTTCAAGAGGTAGGCACACACCATCACTCGCTACAGTTTCTGAATTGCCATTGGCTGCAGCCTTGGTGGCAATCTCTCCAATTATTCCCAGTTCTGTCTCCTGTATGGGAGTGAGCATGTGGAGCTGTGCCTTCTCCATACTATACTGTGGAGATGCCGACGCTGGACTGGGGTGGGCACAGTAAGAAGTCTCACAACACCAGGTCAATGTCCAACAGGTTTATTTAAAATCACAAGCTTTCAGAGCACTGTTCCTTCCTCAGGTGAAGTGGAGGCAGGTTCACAAACACAGCATATATAGACAGAGACATAATTGCAAGATAATTACAGATTGGAATGTGAAGAATGGTTAGAATGTGAGTCTTTACAGGTAAACAGGTCTTTACAGGAACAAACAGTGTGAGTGGAGTGAGTGATAATCGCAGGTAATCGAGGTATGAATTGTCTCAAGCCAGGACAGTTAGTAGGATTGTGCAAACCCGGGCAGTATGGTGGGGTGACAGGTAATGTGACATGAACCCAAGATCCCGGTTGAGGCCATCCTCGTGTGTGGAACTTGGAACCAGTTTCTGCTTGGCGATTCTGTGTGGTCATGTGTCTTGAAGGCCATCTTTGGAGAATGTTTACCCGAAGATTGGAGGCTGAATGTCCTTGACTGCTGAAGTGTTCCCTGACTGGAAGGGAACACTCCTGCCTGGTGATTATTGTGTGGTATCCGTTCATCTGTTGTTGTAGCGTCTGCATGGTCTTGCCAATGTACCACGCCTCGGGACATCCTTTCCTGCAGTGTATGAGGTAGACAACGTTAACCGAGTCAAATGAGTATGTACCACGTACCTGGTAGGTGGTTTTCTCACGTGTGATGGTAGTATCCATGTCGATGATCTGGCATATCTCGCAGAAGTCACCATGGCAGGGCTGTGTGGTGTCGTGGTCGCTGTTCTCCTGAAGGCTGGGTAGTTTGCTGCAAACAATGGTCTGTTTGAGGTTGCGCGGTTGTTTGAAGGTAAGTAGTGTGGTGTGGGGACAGCCATGGCAACATATTCATCGTCATCGATGCCGTGTTGAAGGTTCCGAAGAATATGTCGTAATTTCTCCGCTTGGGGAAGTACTGGACGACGAGGGATACTTTGTCGGTCATGTCCCGTGTTTGTCTTTTGAGGAGGTCAGTAAGGTTTTTCACTGAGACACGTCGGAGCTGTCTATCGATGAGTTGAACGCCATACCCCATTCTTGCAAGGGTGTCTTTCAGCATCTGTAGGTGTCTGTCACGTTCCTCCTCATCTGAGCAGATCCTGTGTATATGGAGGGCTTGTCCATAGGGGATAGCTTTTAGGGTGAAAGCTGGAGAAGTGGAACATCATAAAATCCCTACAGTGCAAAAGGAGGCCATTTGGCCTATCGAGTCTGCACAACCCTCTGAAAGAGTACTCCACCCAAGCCCACTTCCTTGCCCTATTCCTATAACCCTTTAACCTAACCTACACATCCCTGGACACTAAGGGATGATTTAGCATGGCCAATCCACCTAATGTGCACATCCTTGGACTATGGGAGGAAACCGGTGCACCCGGAGGAAACCTACGCATACGCAGGCAGAAAGTGCAAACTCCACACAGACAGTGACCCGAGGCCGGAATTGAACCCGGGTCCATGGTGCTGTGAGGCAGAAGTGCTAACCGCTGTGCCACTGTGCTCCATCATGAAGTTATCCATGGGCTTGCAGTGGAATGAAGTGTTAAGGTGTTCGTTCTTGATGGAGATGAGTGTGTCCAAGAATGCAACTGATTCTGGAGAGTAGTCCATGGTGAGTCTAATGGTGGGATGGAACTTGTTGATGTTATCGTGTAGTCATTTCAACGATTCTTCGCCATGAGTCCAAAGGAAGAAAATTTTGTTGATGTATCTAGTGTATAGCGTCGGCTGAAGGTCCCGTGTGGTGAAGAGGTCTTGCTCGAACTTGTGCATGAAGATGTTGGCGTATTAAGGTGCAAACCTTGTCCCCACGGCTGTTTCATGTGCCTGGGTGAAGAACTGGTTGTCAAAGGTGAAGACGTGTGCTCCAGGATGAAGCGGATGAGTTGTAGGATTGCATCTAGAGATTGGCAGGTGTTGGTGTTGAGAACTGAGGCTGCTGCAGCAATGCTGTTGTCATGGGGGATGCTGGTGTAGAGTGCCGAGACGTCCATTGTGATGAGGAGTATTCCTGGTTCTACTGGTCCATGGGTGCTGAGTTTCTCCAAGAAGTCTGTCGTGTCGCGACAGAAGCTAGAGGTTCCTTGTACGATGGGTTTCAGGATGCCCTCAACGTAGCCAGAGAGGTTCTCACATAAGGTTCCGTTGCTTGATACGATGGAACGGCCGGGTGTGTTGGCTTTGTGTATCGTAGGGAGGCAGTAGAGATCTCTAATGCGGTGAGTACGTGGGATGAGAGCACGTAGGATGCTCTGAAGCTCAAAGGTGTTGATCAATATGTTGACTTGGCAGGTGTGTTCTTTGGTCGGATCAGCGGGTAACAGTCTGTTGAGTTGGTGGGTGTGTTCTTTAGTCAGATCAGCGGGTAGCTGTCTGTAGTGTTCCTGGCTGTTGAGTTGGTCACTACACTTCTTTGCAGTAGTCCGTTCTGTTCCGTATGACGGTGGCCCCTCCTTTGTCTGCTGGTTTGATGACAATGTTGTGGTTGGTCTTAAGAGCACGGATGGCGTTTCGCTGTGCTTGGGTGAGGTTCAGGTCTATCCTGTGAGCGCAGCTGATGAGTCTGGCATTGACACATCTCCTGACGGCTTTAGCATACATGTCGAGTTTAGGGCAGCGGCCTTCTGGAGGTGTCCAATTCGACTCTTTCCTCTTCGGTTGCTTCACTGCGGATCACTCTGTCGGCTGTTCTGGTTAATTGGTCGTCTCATTGGGTTCGCTGTTGACACCTTGGGGTTTGTGGAAGAACTCCTGGAGCCTCATCTGAACACCCAGGGGATGGGACACAGCTCCGGGGACATGTCCACGGCCAGAGGGTGGGTGAGTGCTATGGGGAGGGGACCAGCGCCCAGTGCAGGTGACGTTATGAGCGGATATCCTGGGTAGAGGATCTGGGGTCTGGTGAGGGGGGCCCACTGCGGCCGGGAGTATGGGGGCAGGGCTTTCCAGGTGAGGTGGGGGTGGGGGGGAATCAATGGGGGAATGGAGGGTCCCGGGATGGGAGCCACCGCTGTTTATCAGTCTAACACCCTCTCCCAATGCCTGACAGATATTTCACAATATGGCAGGGATTTTGGACCCAGAAACTGCCCTAGTGGTGCTGCTGCTAGACAGGGCGGGCAGACACCGGAGACGCCGGCAGCAGCGTCTACAAATGCTCAAGGTGGCAGACCATGTGCCAGATCCCACCGCACACCGTGAGGACCCGACCTCCCATCAGGCCAGAGAGGGACCCAGGAGGGGAATCCCGTGATGGCCCGGGATGTACAGGCATCGCTGGACGTTTGAACATATGAAGTGAAATGAAATGAATGAAAATCGCTTATTGTCACAAGTAGGCTTCACTGAAGTTACTGTGAAAAGCCCCTAGTCACCACATTCCGGCGCCTGTTCGGGGAGGCTGTTACGGGAATTGAACCGTGCTGCTGGCCTGCCTTGGTCTGCTTTCAAAGCCAGCGATTTAGCCCTGTGCTAAACAGCCCCTATGACGGAATATGCGCCACCGTGCTGCCCCAGCTTTTACGCCTCGGGATCCTTCCAGGGCTCGGGTGGGGACCTGTGTGGCATCTCACAGGCCACAGCTCATAGGTGCATCCAACAGGTCATGGATGCCCTGTTTGCCTGGGCAGAAAAATACATCATCTTTGACATGGAATGGGGCAGCATGGTGGCGCAGTGGTTAGCACTGCTGCCTCAAGGCGCCGAGGTCCCACATTCAATCCCAGCTCTGGGTCACTGTCCGTGTGGAGTTTGCACATTCTCCCCGTGTTTGTGTGGGTTTCACCCCCACAACCCAAAGATGTGCAAGGTAGGTGGATTGGCCACACTGAATTGCTCCTTAATTAGAAAAAATGAATTGGATACTCTAATTTTTTTTTTTTAAACCTTTCACATGGACCAGGCCCAGCAAAGCTGCTGGGGAAACAGCAGCTGGAGATACAGCAGGTTTCTCCGCCGTCACCAGGATGCCCCAGAACCAGCGGGTAATAGATGCCAAGCATGTTGCCATGTGCTCACCGGGCCATCTGGGGTGCCCCACATTAACAGAAAGTGGTTCCACTCATTGAACATGCAGCTCGTGTGCGACCACCGCATGAAGAACATGCACATGTGTGCACGCTTTCCGGGGACTCTGCATGAAAGCTACATCCTGTGGCAGTTAGTCATCCCCAGCCTCTTTGAGGAGCACCCCAGGATGGCTCTTGGGAGATAAGGGGTACCTGCTGAGGACCTGTCTAATGAGGCCAACATGCAGGCAGGAGACTGAAGCGGAGACCAGGTACAATGTGGCCACTCGGGTTGTTACTGACCCGTGCATTGGACTCCTCAGGGTGCGGTTCCGATGCCTCGACCGCTCCAGTGGTGCACTCCAGTGCGACCCCCCAGAGGGTCGTCTGCTTTGTGGTGGTCTGCTGTGCCCTCCACAACCTGTCACAGCAGTGGGTCAACGTGCTGCAGGTTGGTGATGAGGAACACGTGGCCACCGAGGAGGAGGACGAGGATGATGAGGAGGCACCAGGCAGCAGGGGCTGGAGGACGAGCCCAGGGAGGAACCGGAGGTCCAGCCAGAGGCTGCAAGACAGGCGGCGATGGTCCGGGAAGCCCTGAGGGCCAGGGAGGCCCTCATACTCACCCGATTTATACAGGATGTGGCCTGGTCCGTCAACACCCACTCCGCTTTCTCACCCTCTCAGGGTATGTGTCACATTGGTACAGGGTGCTGGGACTGTATTGACACTGTCAGCGGGTCACTGTCGTGGGCAGGGTGGCGATGATAACTCGCAGAGAGCTGAGCGCTGGTGCTCCTCAATCTATGCCATAGTCTGACCCCTGCCTGTCTGCTGAGTGCTCGCTCACACCCATCACCTGCACACAGTGTGCCCGGGGAGGGGGTGATGCCTGGAGAGATGGGCCAAGGCATTGCGGAAGAAAGTGACATGGCGTCATTCTGGTTGTGCACAGGGCAGCACGGTGGCGCAGTGGGTTAGCACAGCTGTCTCACGGCGCCAAGGTCCCAGATTTGATCAAGGCGCTGGGTCACTGTCCGTGTGGAATTTGCACATTCTCCCCGTGTTTGCGTGGGTTTCGTCCCCACAACCCAAAAGTTTGCAGGCGAGGTGGATTGACCATGCTAAATTGCCCCTTAATTGGAAAAAATGAATTGGGTACTCTAAATTTATATTTAAATAAAATACTGGTTGTGCACAAGGGTGTTTATTGTATGTGACATTTCCCCACTCTCCCAATGGTTCTGACCCCTCCCCTCACGCCCTATCGAATCCCGCCAAACCCCTCCCCCCTCCGTCAGTGCCCTAGGGTGATCCTTGATGTACTTTGCCTTCCTACTTTGCCTAGATGTGTCCCCAAGATGCACATCTTCCAGCTGCAAACCTCGTTCCGTGGCCTTCGATGCCCCTGGCGGGTATCCTCTGGGGGCTCTGGGGTCATGGAACTCGGGGGAGCTGGTTGCCACCGTCGCCACTCCATGGGACAGGTCTGGGCTGGCACTCAGTGCCCTCTCCACCTACTCGGTGCCCATAGGGCCCTGGGGTTCACCTTGGGATGGAGGGGCAGCTGGCCCGAGCCCTGGCTGCCCCTGCATCTTCTGGCTCTGTCAGCCTAGCAGTTTCTCCGATGTCAGTCCCATGGTGTCGTCGTCCACGACGATGCTCCTCAGTGATTGGGTCATGCTCTGCAACGCCTCGGCAATGCCCACCTGTGACTGGGACAAGCTCTGCAGTGCCTCGGCCATTCCCATCTGAGAGTGGGACATGACGTACAGAACCTCATCAAGGTCAGCCTGGTACTGGGTCACATCCCACAGCGAGGCGGACATTCTGTGGAGATCCTCAGACATGGCCGTCATCGACTGCGCCAGTGCCGACGTTGTGCACCAGGCTTTCCACTGTGGTCGTCACCCTAGCAGTGGTGGGCACGGTGTCAAGCATTGTCGGCACATCTCCTGCACCCATAACCTGTGGGACTGCTCTAATCGGCTATGGACATGCTGGAGTGTCGCTGCTGTCTACCTCTGAATGTCCTGACCGCCCCTTATCATCTCCATCAGCTCCGGGATGACTCCTTCCACAGGCTCAGCATCTGACTGGGACCCAGCTGGGTCCAGGGATCCCGCAGACCTCTGACTGCTGTCTTGCCTGGGGATTCCTGCCTCCACCTGATGTGCATCAGCAACTGTGTGGTGCTCAACAGACTGTGCCCCAGATGTCTGACCACTAATGTTTCCCACTGAGGTGCATGTATCTGCGCTGGTAGACGTTGGTGACCGCTCTGTCCTCGGCCACCCCAGTTAATTCCAGTACCCGCTCCTCGAAGGAGGTGAGATTCTTGTAGCACCGTCAATATGACGCGAGGCAGGTTGAGGTAATGTCAATTGAAGGCTTTATTAAGCAGAACTTTATCCCCAGCAGCGTGGTTACAGAATGCAGCTGCTGAGGGAAATGGAGGGAAAAACTGGGTTCTTATACCGACATTTCTGGGTGGAGTCCAGTAGGTGGCAGATCCTATCAGGACCTGCCATCCCTCCACCAATAGCCTGTCGACACGTGGTGTACCGTATTACCCCTAATACGTACCACCACATTCACCCCTTGTTGAAACAAAACCCGGCGGAATGGTGGTTCGCATGGTGGTAGGGGTTTACAGAGTCGGTACGGTGCCGTAACTTTGAACAAAACACAAAATTATCGCTTCAACTGGGCCAACGGGCCAAACAGGATCGGCATTATGCCATAACTATAACAAGACACAATAACTGAAAACGTTGAGAGTTAAAGTGATTCGATGAGCCGGATGGGCGCCCTGGTCGTCCTTTCCGATCATCTCGGGCGTAGTGGTGATGGCGCTGGCTTGAGTCCCGTTACTCTGGGAGCGTAGCGCTGTCCCCTGTGTCCTTACTCCTGGGCGGGTCTGGGAGGAGAACCGAACCCCCCGGGAAGGGGGTGGTTGCGGGATGAACCGGCGGGAGTGAGGAGGTGGTGCTTGGCGTTGGGGGGGTGTGGGTAGCTCCGGCGGGCGCCAGATCTCGCAGGGAGACCGTGTCCTGTCGGCCATCGGGGTACTCCACATAGGCGCATTGCGGGTTGGCGTGAAGGAGATGCACCCGTTCCACCAACGGATCTGACTTGTGCGCCCGCACATGTTTCCGGAGCAGAATGGGTCCTGGAGCTGCTAGCCAGGTCGGAAGTGGCGTTCCAGAGGAGGACTTCCTAGGAAAGAGGAGGAGGCGCTCGTGAGGCGTTTGATTCGTGGTGGTGCACAGCAGGGACCGGATAGAGTGAAGGGCATCCGGGAGGACTTCCTGCCAGCGGGAAATTGGGAGGCTCCTAGACCGGAGGGCCAGCAGGACGGCCTTCCGGACCGTTCCATTCTCCCTTTCTACCTGCCCGTTCCCCCGGGGGCTGTAACTGGTCGTCCTGCTCGAGGCTATGCCCCTGCTGAGCAGGAATTGACGCAGTTCATCACTCATAAAGGAGGACCCCCTGATGCTATGGATATAGTCGGGGAAACCGAACAGTGTAAAAATGGTACCGAGGGCTTTAATGACCGTGGACGCGGTCATGTCGGGGCAGGGGATGGCGAAAGGGAAACGGGAGTATTCGTCAACGACGTTCAGGAAGTACGCGTTGCGATCGGTGGAGGGGAGGGGACCTTTGAAATCCAAACTGAGGCGATCAAAGGGTCGAGAGGCCTTAACCAGGTGCGCTCTATCTGGCCTGAAAAAGTGCGGTTTGCACTCAGCGCAGATCTGGCAGTTTCTGGTGACTGTTCGGACGTCCTCGACGGAGTAAGGGAGGTTGCGAGCCTTAAGGAAGTGGTAGAAACGAGTGACCCCCGGGTGGCAGAGGTCCTCGTGGAGGGCTTGTAGATGGTCCACTTGTACATTGGCACATGTGCCGCGAGATAGGGCATCGGATGGCTCGTTCAGCTTTCCGGGACGCTACAAGATCTCATAATTGAAGGTGGAGAGTTCGATCCTCCACCGCAAGATCTTGTCGTTCTTGATCTTGCCCCGCTGTGCATTATCGAACATGAAGGCAACCGACCGTTGGTCAGTGAGGAGAGTGAATCTCCTACCGGCCAGGTAATGCCTCCAGTGTCGCACAGCTTCCACTATTGCTTGTGCCTCCTTTTCCACTGAGGAGTGGCGGATTTCTGAAGCGTGGAGGGTTCGGGAGAAGAAGGCCACGGGTCTGCCTGCTTGGTTGAGGGTGGCCGCCAGAGCTACATCCGATGCGTCGCTCTCGACCTGGAAGGGGAGGGACTCGTTGATGGCGCGCATCGTGGCCTTTGCGATATCCGCTTTGATGCGGCTAAAGGCCTGGCATGCCTCTGTTGTCAGGGGAAAAGTAGTGGACTGGATTAGTGCACGGGCCTTGTCTGCGTACTGGTGGACCCACTGGGCGTAATAAGAAAAGAAGTCCAGGCAACGTTTCAGGGCTTTGGCACAGTGGGGGAGAGGGAACTCCATGAGGGGGCGCATGCGTTCAGGGTCGGGGCCTATCACTCCATTACGCACTACGTAGCCCAGGATGGCTAGACGATCGGTGCGGAACACTCATTTTTCTTTGTTGTAAGTGAGGTTCAGGGCGTGAGCGGTCTGGAGGAATTTTTGGAGATTGGCGTCGTGGTCCTGCTTGTCGTGGTCGCAGATGGTGACGTTGTCGAGATACGGGAACGTGGCCCGTAAATCGTGCTGGTCAACCATTCGGTCCATCTCTCGTTGGAAGACCGAGACTCCGTTCGTGACGCCGAATGGAACCCTTAAAAAGTGGTATAACCGCCCATCTGCTTCGAAGGCAGTATAGTTGCGGTCACCGGGACGGATGGGGAGCTGGTGGTAGGCGGACTTGAGATCCACGGTGGAAAAGACCTTGTACTGTGCAATCCGATTGACCATGTCGGATATGCGGGGGAGAGGGTACGCATCTAGCTGAGTGTACCTGTTGATAGTCTGACTATAGTCGATGACCATCCTCTGTTTCTCCCCGGTCTTAACAACTACCACCTGGGCTCTCCAGGGACTGGTGCTAGCCTGGATGATGCCTTCCTTCAGCAGCCTCTGGACTTCGGACCGGATAAATTCTCGGTCCTGGGCGCTGTACCGTCTGCTCCTTGTGGCGACGGGTTTGCAATCTGGGGTGAGGTTCGCAAACAAGGAAGGCGGTTCAACATTGATGGTCGCGAGGCCGCAGACAGTCAGTGGGGGTATAGGGCCGCCTAATTTAAATGTTAAACTCTGGAGGTTGCATTGGAAGTCCAACCCTCGGAGTGTGGGCGCACAGAGATGGGGGAGGACATACAGCCGGTAATTTCGGAACTCCCTCCCCTGCACCGTTAGGTTAGCGATGCAGAACCCCGTGATCTGAACGGAGTGGGATCCCGCCGCCAGGAAAATTTTCTGGGTGCTTGGCCGAATTACGAGGGAACAGCGCCTTACCGTGTCCGGATGAATGAAGCTCTCCATGCTCCCAGAGTCGATAAGACACGGCGTCTCGTAGCCATTCACTTGGACTGTAGTGGTTGCAATCTGGAGCGTCCGGGGTCGCGACTGGCCGAGGGTCGTCGAAGCCAGACGTGGTTGTTGAAGTTGAGCATCGTAATCAGGCAGTCTGTGGCCGTCTGCGTCGGGGTCCTTCAGCCAAGATGGCGGCGTCCACGGATCGAGCGCTGTCGGGGGTGGACAAAAGGGCGGCGCCCATCTCTCCCTCATGGCGTCCGGGGTCCAAAATGGCGGCGTCCGTTGGTCACACGTGGATCGCTGGGGGGGCTGGGTCTGTGGTCCCGTTTCTTCCCTGGAGATAGCGGCGATCCCGCGGGACTTTCACACCGTCGCGTAGTGGCCCTTCTTCCCGCAGCTTTTGCAGGTAGCCGCGCGGGCCAGGCATCGCTGCCGAGGGTGTTTCGGCTGGCCGCAAAAATAGCAGCGGGGCCCCCCCGGTGGGTCTGGTGTTTTGGCCGCGCAGGTTTGCGGGGGTGGGGGGGTGTCAGAGAGTCGACCGCAACGGGGGTCCACGGAGCCCAAGGGGCTGTAGTGCGGTCGGGGGCGTAGGCGCGGGCATTACGCGAGGCCACATTAAGGGATGCCGCCAGGACCCGAGCTTCTGTAAGCCCCAGAGATTCTTTCTCCAGAAGCCTCTGGCGGATCTGGGAAGAGGCCAAACCTGCCACATACGCATCGCGGACCAGGAGCTCTGTGTGTTCACTCGCTGTTACCACCGGGCAGTTGCAGTTTCGACCCAGGATCTGCAGGGCGTTATAAAACTCGTCCAGCGATTCCCCCGGAAATTGCCGTCGAATGGCGAGCTGGTAGCGAGCAAAAACCTGGTTGGCGGGCCGGATGTAGATACCCTTCAGTTCGGCGATGGCACCGGTGAAACCGTCCTCGTCCTCGATAAGGGAGTAGACATCAGGACTCACCCTGGAATAGAGGACCTGCATCTTTTGTTCATCAGTCGGTGTGCCGGGGGCCGTTCGGAGGTAGCCCTCAAAGCATGCCATCCAGTACTTGAAGATAGAGACCGAGTTAGCTGCTTGGGGTGCGATGCGCAGGCACTCCGTGGTGATTCGGAGCTCCATGTTCCCACGTCGTTTTCTTCAATTTAAATTCTGCTGAATAAATTGTAGCACCGTCAATATGACGCGAGGCAGGTTGAGGTAATGTCAATTGAAGGCTTTATTAAGCAGAACTTTATCCCCAGCAGCGTGGTTACAGAATGCAGCTGCTGAGGGAAATGGAGGGAAAACTGGGTTCTTATACCGGCATTTCTGGGTGGAGTCCAGTAGGTGGCAGATCCTATCAGGACCTGGCATCCCTCCACCAATAGCCTGTCGACACGTGGTGTACCGTATTACCCCTAATACATACCACCACAATTCTTATGTCCCGCACCCCACTGCCAGTCTGGGCCCTCTCCCAATGGTTGTGTGGGAGCTTTTCCTGAGGAGGCATAGAGAGGGAATTGTTAGCCATTTGGGTGGTTCACAGTGGTGGTGGGGGGATGTAAAGGAAGGGTGAGGGGTTTGAAGGAAGAGGGGGCTTGAGGGAGGGTTGAAGGTCACATAGAGAGTTGGGGGGGGTGGATGCTCTTGTGGGGGGGGGGGGGGGAGCGTAGGTCGTTGACCTTCTTCCGGCACTGGCGGCCAATCCTCTCGGTCGTACTTCTGGCGTTCACAGCCGTCACCACCTCGTCCCAGGCAGCACTGGCTGCCTTATGGCTGACCCTCCTGGACCGTCGGGGGAGAAGGACAACCCTCCTGGCCTCCACAGCGTCTAGCAGCCTCCCCAGATCTGCATCCCCGAATCTTGGGGCTGGTCTCCTGGGCGCCATTGTTGCAAGCTGGCTGGGGTTGGCTGTGCCAGAGCTGTTTAAGTACTGCTCGACCTTGTTAACGGGGGGCTGGCGAGCGCGGTGCCGGTGAATCAGCTGGCGAGCCTTCATTTGAGGCAAGAAACCTGTGGGGCCTTGTTCAGGTTGAATAGCGTTGCCGGATTTGCTGGGCCCAGCACCGGGAACTTTGCGGCAGTTCAACTTGCTACTGCACTTGGAAATCTTTCCGGAGGTTCCTGCCGTCAGTGTTAAGCTTGCATGACACTGAACATCAAATGTCCATTTTAAAATGATAAATGGCATTTTATTTAGTAAACATCAAAGTGATGTGTCAATCCTTTTGCTTTAAGAGAATTTGATTGGAATAACTACAAGAATAGCCAAATTAAATATTCTTTTCTCTGGGTTTTGGATTTTATGGTCAGAAGTATTTGGAGCTGACTTCCGGTTGCGGCGATGACCAGCTAAGCCGCACGTTTCGGCACCTCCCGTTTCAACAGACTTTTAGGCTCTTATCGGGAGCCCCAACGGAAATTTTTTACGGCCAAACTCAGTGTGAGGTGACAAAGGAAGAAGTCCCCCCGGGTGTGGATGGAAAGGAGTGACAGCAGTGTCCAGATTGTGGAGGATCCTCTGGAGCAGCGGCAGGGAAGAGAAGGGAGAAGCAAGATGGCGGCCGAGGGACCCCAGATGGTATGGGGCCCGGAACAGCAGGAGTTCCTCCGACGATGTGTGGAGGAGCTCAAGAAAGAGGTGCTGGCGCCGATGTTACTGGCAATCGAGGGATTGAAGGAAACACAAAAGGTCCAGGCGATGGAACTCCGTGGAGTGAAGGCAAAGGCAGCCGAGAACGAAGACGAGATACAGGGCCTGGTGGTAAAAACGGAGACGCACGAGGCACTACATAAGAGGTGCATAGAAAGGCTGGAAGCCCTGGAGAACAGCTCGAGGAGGAAGAATCTAAGGATTTTAGGTCTCCCTGAAGGGACAGAGGGGGCTGATGCTGGGGCGTATGTGAGTACGATGCTCCATACTCTAATGGGAGCTGAGGCCCCCAACGGGCCCCCTGGAAGTGGAGGGAGCGTACCGGGTCCTCGTGAGAAGACCAAAGGCAGGGGAAACACCACGAGCAATAGTGGTGAGGTTCCATCACTACAGGGACAGGGAGATGGCCCTGAGTTGGGCTAAGAGGACACGGAGCAGCAAGTGGGAGAACGCGGTGATACGCGTATATCAAGATTGGAGTGCGGAGGTGGCGAGAAGGAGGGCGAGCTTCAATCGGGCCAAGGCGGTGCTCCATAGGAAGAAAGTCAAATTTGGGATGCTGCAGCCGGGAAGATTGTGGGTCACATACAAGGGCAAACACCACTACTTCGAGATGGCGGAGGAGGCATGGACATTCATTCAGGAAGAGAAATTGGACTAGACTTGAGAAATTGATGTCCGGAGAGAGGTAGCGAGGTGGTGGCACAAAAATGTAAAGTGGGGACAGGGGAGGGCTAATACGTAAGAATGTTGGATGGGGAATTTTTTTCTCCCCCCCCCCGCCCCCCCTCCACCCCCCCCCCCCCCCCCCCCCACCCCCGAGACACAAAGAAATGTGGGCGCCGGTGGAAAAGGGGGACAGGGAAGGGGAATGAGGGAACTGCGCCATTAGGGGCGGGGCCAAGAGGGAAGCGCGGGTTTTTTCCCGCGCTATGGAAATTGAGGCGGGAAAAAGGGCACAGGAAGGAAGGGGGCCTCACACGCAGGGAGGTCAAAGGATAAATGGGGGAAGCCGAGGTCAGCCAGAGTTAGCTGACTCCCGGAAGCAATATGGGGGGAGCAATCAAGCTAGAGGGGAATCTAGCGGGGGGGGGAGAGGGGGAGGGGGGGGGGATTATCTGGGTTGCTGCTGCTGAGGGTAAGGGGGAGCTGATACGAGACAAGGTGGTCGGGACGGGAGGGACGGGAGGGCGCCGTCTGGGGGACAGACGGGTGCGTGGGACCTGGGTGATGAGCTGGCTTAAAAAAGTGGATGGCTAGCCGACGAGGGGGGGGGGGGTAAATGGCCCCCCAACCCGGCTGATTACGTGGAATGTGAGAGGTTTAAATGGGCCAATGAAGAGGGCAAGGGTGTTTGCGCACTTAAAGAGACTGAAGGCGGACGTAGTTATGCTCCAGGAGACGCACCTGAAATTGGCGGATCAGGTTAGACTGAGGAAAGGATGGGTGGGACAGGTATTCCACTCAGGGTTAGATGCGAAAAACAGAGGGGTGGCAATACTGGTGGGGAAACGGGTATCGTTCGAGGCTAAGACCATAGTGGTGGATAGTGGGGGCAGGTACGTGATGGTGAGTGGCAGACTGCAAGGTGAGGCAGTGGTGCTGGTGAACGTATATGCCCCGAACTGGGATAACGCGGGATTCATGAAGCGAATGCTGGGACGTATCCCGGACCTGGAGGTGGGAAGCTTGGTAATGGGGGGGATTTTAACACAGTGCTGGACCCAGGGCTGGACCGGTCCAGATCCAGGACCGGGAGAAGGCCGGCAGCGGCCAAGGTGCTTAAGGGATTTATGGAGCAGATGGGAGGGGTAGATCCGTGGAGATTTGCTAGTCCGATGGGGAAAGAGTTTTCCTTCTTCTCCCATGTCCATAAAGTATACTCCCGGATAGACTTTTTTGTCTTGGGAAGGGCGCTGATCCCGAAAGTGGCAGGAACGGAGTACTCGGCTATAGCCGTTTCAGATCACGCCCCACATTGGGTGGATCTGGATCTAGGAGAGGAAAAGGAGCAGCGCCCACTTTGGAGATTAGACATGGGACTACTGGCGGACGAGGGGGTATGCGGAAGGGTGAGGGGATGCATCGAAAGATACCTGGAGGTCAATGATGGTGGGGAGGTCCAGGTGGGGGTAGTATGGGAAGCGCTGAAGGCGGTGGTTAGAGGAGAGCTGATTTCCATTAGAGCCCACAAGGGGAAACAAGAGGGTAAAGAAAGAGAGAGATTGGTTGGGGAAATTCTGAGGGTGGATAGGCAGTATGCGGAGGCCCCGGATGAAGGGCTATACAGGGAAAGACGAAGACTACAGACGGAGTTTGACCTGCTGACCACGGGAAAGGCGGAGACGCAGTGGAGGAAGGCACAGGGAATACAATATGAATATGGGGAAAAGGCGAGCCGGCTGCTGGCCCAACAACTTCGTAAGAGGGGGGCGTCGAGAGAGATCGGAGGAGTTAGGGACGAAACGGGAAAGATCAGAGAAAGTGAACGAGGTGTTCAAGACATTTTATGAGAGGCTGTATAAGTCCCAACCCCCGGAGGGGAAAGAGGGAATGATACACTTTTTGGACCAGCTGGAGTTCCCAAGGGTGGAGGAGCAGGAGGTGGCAGGTCTTGGGGCGCAGATTGAGGTGGAGGAGGTGATCAAAGGAATTGGGAATATGCAAGCAGGGAAGGCCCCGGGACCAGATGGGTTCCCGGTGGAATTTTATAGGAAGTATATGGACCTGCTGGCCCCGCTTCTGGCGAGAACCTTCAATGAGGCTAAGGAAAGGGGGACACTACCCCCGACAATGTCGAAGGCGACGATATAGTTAATTCTGAAACGAGATAAAGACCCGCTGCAGTGCGGGTCATACAGGCCCACCTCCCTCCTAAACGTAGACGCCAAACTGCTGGCCAAAGTGATGGCGACAAGGATAGAGGATTGTGTCCCAGGGGTGGTACATGACGACCAGACAGGGTTTGTTAAAGGGAGACAATTGAACGCCAATATACGAAGGTTGCTGGGGGTGATGATGATGCCCCCACCGGAGGGGGAGGCAGAGATAGTGGTGGCGATGGATGCAGAGAAGGCATTCGATAGAGTGGAGTGGGACTATTTGTGGGTGGTGCTGAAGAGATTTGGGTTCGGGGAGGGGTTCATTAGATGGGTTAGACTCCTGTACGGGGCCCCGGTGGCAAGCGTTGTTACAAATAGGCAAAGATTGGGGTACTTCCGATTACATAGGGGTACAAGACAGGGGTGCCCCCTGTCCCCGTTACTGTTCGCGTTGGCAATTGAGCCATTGGCCATAGCGCTGAGGGACTCTAAGAAGTGGAGGGGGGTGCTTAGAGGGGGAGAGGAACATCGAGTGTCACTATATGCAGATGATTTACTGCTATATGTGGCGGACCCAGGAGAGGGGATGCCAGAGGTAATGCAGATACTCAGGGAGTTTGGAGAGTTCTCGGGATATAAATTAAATATGGGAAAGAGCGAACTTTTTGTGATGCACCCCGGGGAACAGGGCAGGGGGATAGATGCTTTGCCGCTGAGGAGAGTGACAGGGAATTTTCGATACCTGGGGATTCAGGTGGCCAGGAACTGGGGAACCCTACACAAACTTAACCTGACGCGACTGGTAGAGCAGATGGAGGAGGACTTTAAGAGGTGGGATATGGTGCCCCTGTCATTGGCGGGCAGAGTACAGGCGGTCAAGTTGGTGGTCCTCCCGAGGTTTCTTTTCGTGTTTCAGTGCCTCCCCATCCTGATTACTAAGGCCTTTTAAAAAAAAAAGATAGGAGCATTATGAGCTTTGTATGGGCGGGAAAGACCCTGAGGGTAAAGAGGGGGTTCCTGCAGCGCAGTAGGGACAGAGGGGGATTGGCACTGCCGAGTCTGAGTGACTACTATTGGGCCGCCAATGTGTCGATGGTCCGTAAGTGGATGAGGGAAGAGGAAGGTGCGGCGTGGAAAAGGCTGGAGATGGCGTCCTGTAAGGGAACAAGCCTGAAAGCGCTGGCGACGGCGCCGCTACCGTTCTCCCCGAAAAGGTACACCACAAACCCAGTGGTGGCGGCGACCTTGAAGATCTGGGGGCAGTGGAGACGACACAGGGGAGTGACGGGTGCCTCGGTGTGGTCCCCGATAAGGAATAACCACAGGTTCGTCCCAGGAAGGATAGATGGGGGATTTCAATGTTGGCAGCGAGCAGGAATTAGGAAGCTGAAGGACCTGTTTGTGGACGGGACGTTTGCGAGTTTGGGAGCATTGGAAGAAAAATATAAGTTGCCACCAGGGAATGCTTTCCGATACATGCAAGTGAGGGCATTTACGAGGTAACAGGTGAGGGAATTTCCGCAACTCCCTACGCAAGGGATCCAGGATAGAGTGATTTTGGTGGCATGGGTTGGAGAAGGTAAAGTGTCGGAAATATATAGGGAGATGAGAGACGAGGGGGAGACGATGGTAGAGGAGCTGAAGGGAAAATGGGAAGAAGAGCTGGGGGAAGAGATTGAGGAGGGGCTGTGGGCAGATGCCCTAAGCAGGGTAAATTCCTCGTCCTCATGTGCCAGGCTTAGCCTGATTCAATTTAAGGTTCTACACAGGGCACATATGACGGGAGCAAGACTGAGCAGGTTTTTTGGGGTGGAGGATAGGTGTGGGAGGTGCTCGGGAAGCTCGGTGAACCACACCCACATGTTCTGGTCGTGTCCGGCACTGCATGAGTTCTGGGAGGGTGTGGCAAGAGTGGCCTCAAAGGTGGTGGGGGTCCGGGTCAAACCAAGCTGGGGGTTAGCTATATTTGGGGTTGCGGAAGAACCGGGAGTGCAGGAGGCGAAAGAGGCCGACGTTCTGGCCTTTGCGTCCCTAGTAGCCCGGCGTAGGATTCTACTTATGTGGAAAGAAGCGAAGCCCCCGGGCCTGGAGGCCTGGATAAACGACATGGCAGGGTTCATAAGACTGGAGCGAATAAAATATGCGTTAAGAGGATCGGCTCAGGGGTTCACCAGGCGGTGGCAACCGTTCCTTGACTATCTCGCGGAACGATAATGGAAAAACAGAAAGGACAGCAGCAGCAACCCGGGGGGGGGGGGGGGGGGGGGTCACGGGGGGCGCGGGGGGGGGGGGGGGGTATTATCCTGTGTTCTTGTTTTTTGCCAGTTGTTGATATTTGCTTTTTGTTTATCTCTTTTTTCATTTGTTGTTAGTTTAATATATTATTTAAATAACGTTTAATGCATATTCCTTTATTATGTTGTAAAAACGGAAAATCTCTGTTTGAAAAATGTCAATAAAATATATATATATATTTTTTAAAAATGACCTGGAGGAGGGGGGAAAAAAAATCGAGAAGTATTTGGAGTTTAGTGCCAAGTTTCCCATGCAATTTGCATTGAATTGGCGGAACCACCACAAAAGATTGGGGAAGTTGAGTTATGCTCAGAACCACATAATTGGTACTTTCCACAATCTTTTTCGATGGTTCAGGTTTCATTTCTTCTGAATCCAGTCTCACTGGCAATGAACCCGCTACCAGTTATTCCACAGGGGCGCAATTCAGTGGAAATCTCCAAATACCTAAACCTATCCCTCGCTGCCTTAAATGACATCACCCCTAAATGTACCCGCCATCCCAGTTCATTCACCAGGAATACCTCGCTTTTCCCTACATTGAGTTTGTACCCCGAGAACACTCCAAACCTCCCCAGCAGGCCCATAATCCTTTCCATACTCTCCAGCGGATCCGAAACATACAGCAACAGGTCATGAGGGCAGCACGGTAGCACAGTGGTTAGCACAGTTTCTTCACAACTCCAAGGTCCCAGGTTCGATTCCCAGTTTGGGTCACTGTTTGTGTGGAGTGTGCACGTTCTCCCCGTGTCTGCGTGGGTTTCCTCCGGGTGCTCCGGTTTATTCCGAGAGGTCAGGTTTCCTCTTACAGTCCAAAGATGTGCAAGTAAGGTGGATTGGCCATGCTAAATTGCCCTTAGTGTCCAAAAAGGTTAGGTGGGGTTACTGGGTTACGGGGATAGGGTGTGGGCCTAGGCCACAAATGTCGGCCCAAACCCAAACCTTTCCAAAACCTCGAACAAGTGCCTTCTCCGCGTCCATGGGCACCACCACCTGCGGTACCAGAGCCCCCAACAGTTTCATCACTACATTCAACTTGCGAGCTGCCTGCCCTTTACGAAGCTTGGTTGATCTTCTGCAACCACCCCTGGGACACGGTCCTCCATCCTCCCCTCCAACAACTTAGCCAATACTTTCACACCCATGTTCAATAGTGATACGGGCCTATGCGACCCGCATTCCACCGGGTCCTTTCCCTTTTTACGGGTGAGATACCCTCAATTACGACTCAGGAAAGAAGATTGATAATTCAAACGCTTTAATTACCAGAGAACCAGACAGCTGCCGAGAAGTGTGCTCACTGAACGCTGCCCACTGAACGTAATCTTATATACAGTTCCCTGGGGGCGGAGGCAGAGTCCCCCAGGGTACCAAACGCGGTCTTAAAGGGGCCTACGCATTAAAGGTACATGTGTATACAGATATCATTCATCACATTTACCCACTGTTTAAAAAAAAACGCATAGTCCGTCGGGGGTGAAGTGGAATTACAAGTTCAGTCTTTCGGGTGGTCTGATTGCCTGTGTCGACCTCCTCAGCTCCGGTGGTGTTGCGGTGGATACGGTCGTCCTCGGTGGTGGTATATCCTGGAACACGGTTGTCTGAGCCTTTGCCCGCGTTGGAGCAGGGGGGGGGGGGGTATCCGGGGTGACTAGGGTGATTGGTGCCGGCGCTGGCTGGGGGGAGGGGGGCGCTATGGGGAGGGCGCTTTTGGAGTTGACAGCCGGTGCGGGGGGGGAGAGCGTCGGTAGATGGGGGGGTGTCGGTGGGCAAGCCAGCGAGTGCCAGGTCTCGCAGGGAAACGGTGTCCTGCCTGCCGTCGGGATGCTCGACGTAGGCGTATTGAGGGTTTGCGTGTAATAGTTGGACCCTCTCGACCAGTGGATCTGTCTTATGGCTCCTCACGTGCCGCTGGAGTAGAACTGGTCCCGGAGTCGTCAGCCAACTTGGAAGCGAGACCCCAGAGGTGGACTTCCTGGGGAAGACAAACAAACGGTTGTGAGGGGTCTCGTTCGTGGCCCTACAGAGGAGCGACCTAATGGAGTGTAGGGCATCGGGTAGGACCTCCTGCCAGCGGGCGATTGGGAGACTTCTTGACCGTATGGCTAGAAGGACAGCCTTACAAACTGTTGCATTCTCCCTCTCCACCTGCCCTTTCCCCGCGGGTTGTAGCTGGTTGTTCTGCTTGAGGCGATGCCCTTGTTGAGCAGATATCGACGCAGCTCATCGCTCATGGTCGATGTACCCCGGTCGCTGTGGATATAAGCGGGGAAACCGAACAGCGTGAAGATGCTGTGCAGTGCCTTGATTACGGAGGCCGAGGTCATATCGGGGCAGGGGACAGCGAATGGGAAGCGGGAGAATTCATCGATGACAGTGAGGAAATAACTGTTGCGGTTGATGGACGTGAGGGGCCGTTTGAAGTCCACGCTTAGTCGCTCAAAGGGCCCAGAGGCCTTTACCAGGCGAGCCTTGTCTGGTCGATAGAAGTGCAGTTTGCACTCCGCACAGATCGGGCAAGCCTTGGTCATGGCCTTGACCTCCTTGGTGGAGTAAGGTAGGTTGCAGGACTTGATGAAATTGGCAAGCCGGGTGACCCCCGGGTGGCAGAGGTCATCGTGGGTGGCCCTCAGGCGGTCTTTTTGCATGTTGGCGCAAGTGCCACGGGACAAGGCATCTGGGGACTCGTTGAGCTTCCCCGAACGATATGTAATATCAACGTGTAGGTGGAGAGTTCGATCCTCCATCTCAGAATTTTATCATTCTTTATTTTGCCCTGTTGTGCGTTATCGAACATAAAGGCAACCGACCGTTGGTCGGTGACGAGGGTGAACCTCCTACCGGCTAGGTAGTGCCTCCAGTGCCGCACGGCCTCCACTATGGCTTGTGCCCCTTCTCGACTGCAGAGTGTCGAATTTCCGAGGCGGTGAGTGTTCGGGAGAAGAGAGCTACTGGTCTGCCTGCCTGGTTGAGGGCAGCAGCCAGGGCGACGGCTGATGCGTTGCTTTCTACCTGGAAGTGAATGGTTTCTTACACCGTGTGCATGGTGGCGTTGGTGATATTGACCTTGATACGACTGAAGGCCGACTGAGCCTCAGCCGTCAGGGGAAAAATCGTGGTCTTAATGAGTGGTCGGGCTTTGTCCGCACATCTGGGGACCCACTGGGCATAATAGAAAAAGAGCCCCAGGCACCGTTTGAGCGCCTTGAGGCTATGGGGGAGGGGAGGTTCCTTAAGGGGGCGCATGCAGTCGGGGTCTGGGCCTAGGACCCCGTTTTCCACGATGTAGCCGAGGATGGCTAGCCGGGTTGTGTGGAATACGCATTTCTCTTTATTGTATGTCAGATTGAGGGCCCGGGCGGTCTGGAGGAACTTCCTCAGGTTTTCGTCGTGGTCCTGCTGGTCATGGCCGCAGATGGTGACGTTGTCCAAGTACAGGTATGTAGCTCGTAAGCCGTACTTGTCCACCATTTGATCCATCGCCGTTTGGAAAATGGAGACTCCGTTTGTGACACCAAAAGGGACCCTGAGGAAGTGGAAGAGCCGACCGGCTGCTTCGAAGGCCGTATAGGGGCAGTCCTCTGGGCGGCTAGGGAGCTGATGATAGGCAGATTTTAGGTTGACCGTGGAGAATACTCAATACTGGGCGATTTGGTTCACCATTTCTGCTATGCGGGGAAGTGGGTACGCATCGAGTTGCGTAAAGCGGTTTATGGTCTGACTATATCCGCCATCATACGTTGTTTTTCTCCGGAGCAGACTACCAGTACTTGTGCCCTCCAAGGGCCGTTGCTAGCCTCTATGACCCCTTCTTGTAGTAGCCATGAACCTCTGACTTGATGAACGTCATGTCTTGGGCACTGTACCGCCGACTCCTGGTGACGACGGGCTTACAGTCGGGGGTGAGGTTCGCGAAGGGGGGGGTGGTGCAACTTTGAGTGTTGCCAGGCTACATACCGTGAGCGGGGGCAGGGGTCCGCCGAACTTCAGTGTCAGGCTTCGGTGGCTGCACTGAAAGTCCAGACCGAGCAGCAGGGGGGCACAGAGGTGAGGGAGGACATAAGGTTTAAAACGGGCGTATTTGGCACCTTGAATAGCGAGGTTCGTGAAACAATACCCCGTGATTTGGACCGAATGAGACCCAGATGCGAGGGCGATAGTTTGAGAGGTGGGATAGGTGCGCAGGGAGCAGCGTCTTACCGTGTCTGGATGGATAAAACTCACCGTGCTCCCGGAGTCAAAAAGGCAGGGGGTGTCGCGGCCGTTGATTTGAACCTGCATCATTGAGTTTCACAGGTGCTTCGGCCGAGATTGATCGAGCGTGATCGCTCCTAATTGCGGGCAGTCAGAATCCTCGGTTGATTCGGACTCACAAAATGGCCGCTGCCGTCGGTCGCACGTTTTGGATTTTGGAGGCCAATGACGCGTTGGAAGTAGGCGTGGTCCCGGGAGTTCGATTTCTGGGCCCGATGAGACTTATGTTTCTGGTCTTTGGGCCCAGCCAGGCAGACCTTCGCGGAGTGCCCCTTCTTTCCGCATTCGTTGCAGATAGCGGAGCGGGCCGGGCAACGTTGGCGTGAGTGCTGGCCTTGCCCACAGAAATAGCATGGGGGGCCCCCGGTGTGAGCGGGTTGCCACGTGGCGCAGGCCTGTAGCGTGGCCGAGTCTGGAGGGGATCGAGAGGGGTTCGCAAGGTTTGCGGAGTACGTACGTAGATTATGGTGGGCCGCTTCCAGAGAAGAGGCGAGCGTTACCGTGCCTTGGAGGTCCTTCGCTCCGTCTTCTAGGAGCTGCTGCCGGATGTACGTGGATTGGATACTGGACACGAAAGCATCACGAATATGTAAGTTCATGTGGACTTCTGCCGTCACCTCTTTATGGTTGCAGTTCCTGGCGAGCGCAGTGAGTCTCTCCAAGTATTCATCTAGCGTTTCCCCGGAGCGCTGGCGGCAGGTCGAGAGCAAATGTCTGGCGTGTACCTCGTTTATCGGCTTTACGAAGCGCTTCTGTAGGATTTCGACCGCCGTTTCATACGTCGTAGCTTTCTCGATCACGGAGGATAGTCGGTGGCCCACCCGGGCATGTAGTAAGCTCAGCTTGCGAGGTCCGTCAACTTCAGTCTCTGAGGAATTCAGATAGGCCTCAAAGCACCGGAGCCAGTATTTAAAAATTTCAGTGGCCTCCGGCGACCGAGCGTCCAAATTGAGCTTCTCCGGCTTTAGACCGCTGTCCATCTTGATGTAGTCTGGTAATTAAATTGAGATACCCTCAATTACGACTCAGGAGAGAAGATTGATAATTTACAGGCTTTAGTTACCAGAGAACCAGACAGCTGCCAAGAAATTAAGCGTGATTACTGCGTTCGTCATCCTCGCCGGCAGTCCCCCCTTCTCCAATGTTTCATTAAACGCCCCAACAGATGTGGTGCCAGGTCCGTCGCAAATTCCTTATAAAATTCTGCCGGGTACCCATCTGGCCCTGGGACCTTCCCCGTCTTCATACCCCTGATACTATCCAGCTCCTCCCTCAGCCCCAGGGGCTCCTCCAATTGCTGCCTCTTTGCTTCCTCCACCTGGGGAATTCCAGCTATTCCAGAAACCGCCCCATATCATAGAATTTACAGTGCAGAAGGAGACCATTCGGCCCATCGAGTCTGCACCGGCTCTTGGAAAGAGCACCCTACCCAAGTCCACACCTCCACCCTATCCCCATAACCCAGTAACCCCACCCAACACTAAGGGCAATTTTGGACACTAAGGGCAATTTAGCATGGCCAATCCACCTAACCTGCACATCTTTGGACTGTGGGAGGAAACTGGAGCACCCGGAGGAAACCCACGCACACACGGGGAGGACGTGCAGACTCCGCACAGCCAGTGACCCAAGCCGGAATCGAACCTCGGACCCTGGAGCTGTGAAGCAATTGTGCTATCCACAATGCTACCGTGCTGCCCCTCCCCCCCCCCCCCCCGGGTCCACGTCGTACAGTCCCTGGTAGCATTTCCTAAATGCCTTGTTTACCTTCCCCGGCTTCTACACCATATCTCCAGCCCCAGTCCGTATGTGCAATATTCCCTTAGATGCGGCCTGCCTCCGCAGCTGGTGCGCCAGCATGTGGCTCGCCTTTACCCCGTACTCATATTGCACCCCTCTTGCCCCATGCAGTTGCCCTACCGCCCTCCCATTGTCAACCTGTCAAACTGCCCCTGCAACTTAATAAAAATAAATTACTGCGGATGCTGGAATCTGAAACCAAAAGAGAAAATGCTGGAAAATTTTAGCAGGTCTGGCAGCATTTGTTTCGAGTCCAGTTGACCCTTTGTCAAAGGCCCCTGCAACATTTTCCTCCTCGCCAATCCATCCGTGGTGGGGACCCTCGAATATTCCCTGTCCATCTCCACTATCTCGCTCACTAGACGGTCATGTTCCTCCCTCCTTTCCCTATCCGCACAAGCCTTAAACAAAATAATTTCCCCCCCCAGACCACTGCCTTCAGTGCCTCCCACAAAATGGCCACCGACACCTCCCCATTCTGACTCACCTCCATATACTCCTTAATCGCCACCCACACATTGTCACAAAAACCTCGATCCGCCAACAACCCCGAATCAAACCTCCACCCCGGCCTCTGCTCTCGTCCCGATCTAAACCAAATCTCCAGCCAGTGGGGCGCATGGTCCGAGATAACTATCCCCGCATACTCTGCCCCCTCCACCCCAACCAAAATCCCCCAACTCACTACTAAGAAATCTATCCTTGAATACACCATATAGACGTGTGGAAAGAAGGAATACTCCCTTCCTCGCGGGTTCTGAGAGCGCCATAGATCCACCATACCCATCCTCTCCATAAACCGCCCCAGCTCCCTTGCCATTCGTACCCTAACTATCGACCTGGGGCTCGAGCTATCCGACCTCCACTTTAGGCCACAGTTAAAGTCTCCTCCCATGATCAACTAGTACGTGGCCAAATTCTGGATCGCTGCCAGCAACCCTCTCATAAAACCCACATTATCCCAATTTGGGGGGTACACATTTACCAACACCACCGGTGTTCCTTCCAATACCCCACTCACAATCACATATCTGCCACCCGGATCCTTCGCACTCACAAATCCCATTTTTTTGCTCATTAAAATCGCCACTCCCCTCGATTTTGAATCAAACCTCGAGTGAAAAACCTGCCCGACCCACCCCTTCCTTACCCAAACCTGGTCCTTCACATGGAGGTGCGCCTCCTGCAGAAAGACTGTCATGATATGCAGACATGCAGATACTAATATACAGACAGGCAATTAATGAACACAGAGAACAGGACATGACCAATGAGCAGGCAGGACACTTAGAGGTGGTAACACACTATAAAAGGCACGAGGCACTCACACTCCACCTATTTCCACCGATGAACATCTACAGAGTGAGTCAGGGTGTATGTACAGTATCGCACCTCCAGCACATGGCTAAGAGCTAGTCTGGTTCAGTCAGACAAAGTAACCACACTTAGGTTAGCAGAGAGTTGAACTCATAGAGAACTGTGCTAACTGCTACTGGTTCAATAAATCAGATTGAACTAACTTCAATGTCTGGAGTATCTTTTGGTTAAAGCTGCATCCAGTTGCAGCCTGTGTTATCCCAGAGTACATAACACGACATGCTACCAGGAGACTGCTTAATCTTGGTGGTTTACCTCAGTCCGTTCCGTGACAACCAGCAAATGTATCCCGGCACCATGGAGAAGATTCAGGCTCCTCACCAGCTCAGGACCTTCGGCATCTCAGTGCCAACTGGCGGATATTCAAGCAAAAGTTTCTGCTGTACATCGAAACTTCAGACCTCATGGGTGCGTCTGGTGCAAGGAGGATTAAGCTTCTCCTCTCAACAGCGGTTGATCAAGCCATCGAACACTTCAACTCTTTTCACTTCACCGAAGGCCAGGACAAGACAAAGTTTCAGACCATCCTGGACAAGTTTGACAGTCACTGTGAAGTGGACACCAATGAAATCTTCGAGCGCTACATATTCAAACAGCGTCTACAAGGTAAAGATGAATCTTTCAACTCCTTCTTAATTAACCTCTGTCTGCTAGCACTATCCTGCAACTTTGGTGATATTGCTGACTCCATGATCAGAGATCAAATCGTTTTTGGAGTTCACTCTGATCCTCTGAGAGAGCAGCTACTGAAAATCAAGCATATGACCCTGCCACTCGCGATTGAAACATGCACAGTGCATGAGCACGCCAAAAATCGCTATGCCCAGTACAAATCAGCTGAAAATTAGAAACTTGCCTCCCATGAGGCAGAGAGTGTGCAGGCCATCTCCCGGATGCAGCGCCTCAGCATTGATGAAAGCGGCCATTATACGCGCTTTTCCCGGCCGACACCCGCACTGCGCATGTGCGACGACGCGCGGAGCATCAGGACGCCGACATCATGACGTGCTCGAACTTCGGCAACGTCCACTTAAAGAAACACTGCCCTGCAAGAGGCAGGTGATGTTTAAACTTCGGGAAGCCTGGACACGATGCAGCCTTGTGCAGGTCTGCACCACCAGTCAGGGGCCAGCGCTCCCAATTCCGACGACAACGCATTCAGAGTGTGCAACAACGATTACAGGATTCTGATCCTGGCAGCACAACGGATCCAGAGGAAGAATGCCTGGACTCCGCCTACTGTGTGGGCATCATTACCAAATGTGAATATGCCACATCAAACTCATCACAAAGTCAATCCATCCTCGCTGTGGATTCTGCGGACGAATGGCGTGCGGTGATGCAGGTCAACCATTGCTCCATCCAGTTTAAGCTGGACACAGGTGCTTCTGTCAACCTTCTCTCACAGGCAGACTTCAAACGCATCAAGAAGCCCCCCAAAGTCCTTCCAATAGCCTGCAGGCCCCTGGTCTACAACAGAAATGCCATCACGGCACTGGGATCCTGCCTTCTACTCATCTCCAACCGGAGCACCCATGCACGGCTACGTTTTGAAATTGTCAAGCCAGTCAGGGCATCCCTTATTGACGCGCATGCCTGCAAGCAGCTGAACCTCGTGCAGCTGGTTTACACAACGACATCCTCCAATGTGGATCTTCAGGCCGGCATTGGCGACATCCTCGCTCAGTATCCGGATGTGTTCGACGGGGTGGGCACGCTGCCGTATCGATACAAGATTCTGCTATGGCCTGATGCCAAGTCAGTGGTTCACGCACCACGCCGGGTCCCGGCTCCGCTGTGGGAGTGCCTGAAGGCACAGCTCAAGGATCTTCAGCAACAGGACATCATTTCCAAGGTAACCAAACCGACTGACTGGGTCAGCTCGATGGTATGTGTTAGAAAGTCTTTGGGAGACCTGCGCATCTGCATTGATCCCAAGGATCGCAATAAGAATATAATGCGTGAACACTACCCCATCCTGAAGCGGGAGGAGCTCACCAGTGGGATGGCACACGCACGTTTTTTCACCAAGTTAAATGCGTCACATGGATTTTGGCAAATCCAGCTGGATGAGTCCAGCAGAAGGCTCTGCATCTTCAACACACTGTTTGGCAGATACTGCTATAATCGCATGCCGTTTGGCATTGTCTCGGCATCAGTGATCTTCCATCGCATCATGGAGCAGATGATGGACGGCATGGAAGGGGTTCATGTGTACATGGACGACATCATCATGTGGTCCACGACCCCTGAAAAGCATGTTTCCCGTCTCCAGCAAGTATTCCGCCATGTCCATGCCAATGGCCTGAAGCTGAACAGGTCTAACTGTTGCTTTGGCATGTCGACACTCAAGTTCCTAGGTGACCAGATCTCTCAGCAAGGCATGCGCCCGGACACAGACAAGGTCAAGGCCATCGAAGCCATGAAGGTCCCTGAAGACAAGAAGGCGGTGTTGTGCTTCCTGGGGATGGTCAATTTTCTGGGCCAGTTCATCCCAAACCTGGCCTCACACACCACGGCCCTACGAAACCTGGTGAAAAAGTCCACTGCCTTTAAGTGGAAGGCAGCACATCAGGCGGAGTGGTTGGAGCTGAAAGCCAAGCTCACCACTGCACCCGTCTTGGCATTTTTCGGCCCGGACCGGGAGATGAAGATTTCGACAGATGCGAGCCAGGATGGCATCGGTGCGGTGCTGATTCAACGTGATTACACTTCATCCTGGGCACCGGTAGCCTACGCATCGAGGGCCATGACACCCACCGAAACAAGGTATGCGCAACTAGAGAAGGAATGCCTGGGTCTTCTCACTGGCATTCTCAAGTTTCACGACTATGTCTACGGCCTGCCGACATTCACTGTCGAGACGGATCATAGGCCTCTGGTCCACATCATCCACAAGGACCTGAACGACATGACGCCTCGATTGCAGCGCATCCTCTACAAACTCAGAAGATACGACTTTGACTTAGTGTACACGCCTGGCAAGGAGTTCATCATCGCTGATGCATTGTCCCGCTCCATCACATTGCCTAGTGAACCGCTGGAAATCATCCGGCAGATTGAATCACAGGTGCAGCTGTGTGCTAGCACCCTCCTGGCGTCTGATGAGAAGGTGGTTCGTATCCGCGAGGAGACAGCCAAAGACCCGCTCTTGCAGCGTGTCAAGCACCACCTCGCCAATGGCTGGTAGAAAGGACAGTGCCCTCAATTTTACAATGTAAAGGTGACCTGACGGTGATTGATGGTATCCTCCTCAAGCTGGACCGGATTGTTATTCCACTAAGTCTCCAGAGCTTGGTGCTCCACTAAATCCATGAGGGACACCTGGGCATCGAGAAGTGCAGAAGCAGAGCCAGGCAGGCTGTCTACTGGCCCAGTATTAGCCAGGACATCTCGAACATGGTCCTCAACTGTGCAACCTGTCAACGCTTCCAGCCAGAGAGTTAGCTAGAGACAGATTGAAGTAAATATAGTGTGAGTAAGAGCAGATCATAGTTTATAACAGTACAGAGATTAGTTGTAGATGGGTGTAGATTATATGTTAATAATCAACTGTGTATTATTTAGGAGTACGTGTCGAATCCAAATTAGTAGTGTTAATAAATTTATAGCTTTGTTCAAGTTAAAGCTATTTTGTGGTCTTTGTGAACACTATGCCAACCAACCTGAATTTAGCAACACAAAGAACACCACAGCGGCTGCAGTAAGTGCGGGAAGCATGACAAGCAGGACTGCCGTCCAATGTCTGAAGTAGTGGGTTTGCACTGAGTGCTGAATTTGGTGCATTTGAGTGCCATAGTAAGGGTTTGGTGACCGAGGGAGTATAAGGCTTCATTTTTATCTAAAGTTTAGTCTTTCTTTTATTTAGTTAATTAACTTAAAAGTTGCTGTTTGGTTTAGAAGAAGGTGAATTTTCAATCAGCTTTAAACAAGCTTCTACTTGTAGGCACTTGCAGCTGGAGCTTGTTAATTAGTTAATTGGATTAGGCCAGTTTTCAGAGGCTAGATTCACAGTATAAAAGTGATCCCCTACAGTGCAGACTTTGTTTGCAC
The DNA here is from genome assembly GCF_047496885.1 of Scyliorhinus torazame. Taxonomy (NCBI): domain Eukaryota; kingdom Metazoa; phylum Chordata; class Chondrichthyes; order Carcharhiniformes; family Scyliorhinidae; genus Scyliorhinus; species Scyliorhinus torazame. The sequence goes on along the minus strand of NC_092715.1, from coordinate 100,700,593 downwards.
TGAGTGCTGAATTTGGTGCATTTGAGTGCGATAGTGAGAGTTTGGTGACCGAGGGAGTGCTGAATTTGGTGCATTTGAGTGCGATAGTGAGAGTTTGGTGACCGAGGGAGTTAGGTGAGGAGGGAGTAAGGTGCTCCTTTCATTTTGTTTCCGACATTTCCGCAAAGAGTGAGAAGAGAGCCAGGAGTTTACAGAAAGTGTAGCTGACTGGGAGCAGAGTCGGAGGGCGGAGATCTAGTTAGTCCACAGGGCAGCTATATTCTGTCAGGTAAGAGAGGATGGAGGCTAGGCCAGTTGCATGCTCCTCCTGTAGGATGTGGGTGGTGAAGGATACCACTGGTGTCCCCACTGACTATACCTGCGGGAAGTGCACCCAACTTCAGCTCCTCAAAGACCATGTTAGGGAACTGGAGCTGAAGCTGGATGAACTTCGGATCATCCGGGAGGCAGAGGGGGTGATTGAGAAGAGTTACAGGGAGGTAACCACACCCAAGGTACAGGACAAGAATAGCTGGGTTACAGTCAGGGGGAAAAAAACAAACAGGCAGACAGTGCAGGGATCGCTCGTGGCCGTTCCCCTTCAAAACAAGTATACCCTTTTGGATGCTGTTGGGGGGGATGACCTACCGGGGGAAGGTCCTCTGCTCCCAGTCAGCTACACTTTCTGTAAACTCCTGGCTCTCTTCTCACTCTTTGCGGAAATGTCGGAAACAAAATGAAAGGAGCACCTTACTCCCTCCTCACCTAGCGGCCAGGTCTCTGGCACTGAGTCTGGATCTGGGGCTCAGAAGGGAAAGGGGAGAATAGAAAAGCAATAGTTGTAGGAGATTCAATGGTTAGGGGAATAGATAGGAGAATTCTGTGGTCGCGAGCGAGACTCCCGGAAGGTATGTTGCCTCCCGGGTGCCAGGGTCAGGGATGTCTCGGATCGTGTCTTCAGGATCCTTAAGGGGGAGGAGGAGCAACCAGAAGTCGTGGTGCACATTGGTACCAACGACATAGGTAGGAAAAGGGGTGTGGAGGTAATAAACAAGTTTAGGGAGTTAGGCTGGAAGTTAAAAGCCAGGACAGACAGAGTTGTCATCTCTGGTTTGTTGCCGGTGCCACGTGATAGCGAGGCTAGGTATAGGGAGAGAGTGCAGCTGAACACGTGGCTGCAGGAATGGTGTAGGAGGGAGGGCTTCAGGTATTTGGATATTTGGAGCGCATTCTGGGGAAAGTGGGACCTGTACAAGCAGGACGGGTTGCATCTGAACTAGAGGGGCACCAATATCCTGGGAGGGAGGTTTTCTAGTACTCTTCGGGAGGGTTTAAACTAATTTGGCAGGGGAATGGGAACCGGATTTGTAGTCCAGCAACTAAGGTAGCCGATATTTAGGACACCAAAGCGTGTAATGAGGCAGTGGGGAAGGGAACACTGACAAAGGAGAGTACGTGCAGGCACGGAGATGGGTTGAAGTGTGTATACTTCAACGCAAGAAGCATCAGGAATAAGGTGGGTGAACTTAAGGCATGGATCGGTACTTGGGACTACGATGTGGTGGCCATCACGGAAACTTGGATAGAAGAGGGGCAGAAATGGTTGTTGGAGGTCCCTGGTTATAGATGTTTCAATAAGATTAGGGAGGGTGGTAAAAGAGGTGGGGGGGTGGCATTGTTAATTAGAGATAGTATAACAGCTGCAGAAAGGCAGTTTGAGGAGTATCACCCTACTGAGGTTGTATGGGTTGATGTCAGAAATAGGAAAGGAGCAGTCACCTTGTTAGGAGTTTTCTATAGGCCCCCCAATAGTAGCAGAGATGTGGAGGAACAGATTGTGAAACAGATTTTGGAAAGGTGCAGAAGTCACAGGGTAGTAGTCATGGGTGACTTTAACTTCCCAAATATTGAGTGGAAACTCTTTAGATCAAATAGCTTGGATGGGGTGGTGTTTGTGCAGTGTGTCCAGGAAGCTTTTCTAACACAGTATGTAGATTGTCCGACCAGAGGAGGGGCAATATTGGATTTAGTACTTGGTAATGAACCAGGGCAAGTGATAGATTTGTTAGTGGGGGAGCATTTTGGAGATAGTGACCACAATTCTGTGACTTTCACTTTAGTAATGGAGAGGGATAGGTGCGTGCAACAGGGCAAGGTTTACAATTGGGGGAAGGGTAAATACAATGTTGTCAGACAAGAATTGAAGTGCATAAGTTGGGAACATAGGCTGTCAGGGAAGGACACAAGTGTAATGTGGAACTTGTTCAATGAACAGGTACTACGTGTCCTTGATATGTATGTCCCTGTCAGGCAGGGAAGAGATGGTCGAGTGAGGGAACCATGGTTGACAAGAGAGGTTGAATGTCTTGTTAAGAGGAAAAAGGAGACTTATGTAAGGCTGAGGAAACAAGGTTCAGACAGGGCATTGGAGGGATACAAGATAGCCAGGAGGGAACTGAAGAAAGGGATTAGGAGAGCTAAGAGAGGGCATGAACAATCTTTGGCAGGTAGGATCAAGGAAAACCCCAAGGCCTTTTACACATATGTGAGAAATATGAGAATGACTAGAGCGAGGGGAGGTCCAATCAAGGACAGTAGCGGGAGATTGTGTATTGAGTCTGAAGAGATAGGAGAGGTCTTGAATGAGTACTTTTCTTCTGTATTTACAAATGAGAGGGGCGATATTGTTGGAGAGGACAGTGTGAAACAGATTGGTAAGCTCGAGGAAATACTTGTTAGGAAGGAAGATGTGTTGGGCATTTTGAAAAGCTTGAGATAGACAAGTCCCCCGGGCCTGACGGGATATATCCAAGGATTCTATGGGAAGCAAGAGATGAAATTGCAGAGCCGTTGGCAATGATCTTTTCGTCCTCACTGTCAACAGGGGTGGTACCAGGGGATTGGAGAGTGGCGAGTGTCGTGCCCCTGTTCAAAAAAGGGACTAGGGATAACCCTGGGAATTACAGGCCAGTTAGTCTTACTTCGGTGGTAGGCAAAGTAATGGAAAGGGTACTGAAGGATAGGATTTCTGAGCATCTGGAAAGACACTGCTTGATTAGGGATAGTCAGCACAGATTTGTGAGGGGTAGGTCTTGCCTTACAAGTCTTATTGAATTCTTTGAGGAGGTGACCAAGCATGTGGATGAAGGTAAAGCAGTGGATGTAGTGTACATGGATTTTAGTAAGGCATTTGATAAGGTTCCCCATGGTAGGCTTCTGCAGAAAGTAAGGAGGCATGGGATAGTGGGAAATTTGGCGAGTTGGATAACGAACTGGCTAACCGATAGAAGTCAGTGAGCGGTGGTGGATGGCAAATATTCAGCCTGGATCCCAGTTCCCAGTGGCATACCGCAGGGATCAGTTCTGGGTCCTCTGCTGTTTGTGATTTTCATTAATGACTTGGATGAGGGAGTTGAAGGGTGAGTCAGTAAATTTGCAGACGATACGAAGATTGGTGGAGTTGTGGATAGTAAGGAGAGCTGTTGTCAGCTGCAAAGAGACATAGATAGGATGCAGAGCTGGGCTGAGAAGTGGCAGATGGAGTTTAACCCTGAAAAGTGTGAGGTTGTCCATTTTGGAAGGACAAATATGAATGCGGAATACAGGGTTAAAGGTAGAGTTCTTGGCAATGTGGAGGAGCAGAGAGATCTTGGGGTCTATGTTCATACATCTTTGAAAGTTGCCACTCAAGTGGATAGAGCTGTGAAGAAGGCCTATGGTGTGCTCGCGTTCATTAACAGAGGGATTGAATTTAAGAGCCGTGAGGTGATGATGCAGCTGTACAAAACTTTGGTAAGGCCACATTTGGAGTACTGTGTACAGTTCTGGTCGCCTCATTTTAGGAAGAATGTGGAAGCTTTGGAAAAGGTGCAAAGGAGATTTACCAGGATGTTGCCTGGAATGGAGAGTAGGTCTTACGAGGAAAGGTTGAGGGTGCTAGGCCTTTTCTCATTAGAACGGAGAAGGATGAGGGGCGACTTGATAGAGGTTTATAAGATGATCAGGGGAATAGAAAGAGTAGACAGTCAGAGACTTTTTCCCCGGGTGGAACAAACCATTACAAGGGGACATAAATTTAAGGTGAAAGGTGGAAGATATAGGAGGGATATCAGAGGTAGGTTCTTTACCCAGAGAGTAGTGGGGGCATGGAATGCACTGCCTGTGGAAGTAGTTGAGTCGGAAACATTAGGGACCTTCAAGCAGCTATTGGATAGGTACATGGATTACGGTAAAATGATATAGTGTAGATTTATTTGTTCTTAAGGGCAGCACGGAAGCATTGTGGATAGCACAATTGCTTCACAGCTCCAGGGTCTCAGGTTCAATTCCGGCTTGGATCACTGCCTGTGTGGAGTCTGCACATCCTCCCCGTGTCTGCGTGGGTTTCCTCCGGGTGCTCCGGTTTCCTCCCACAGTTCAAAGATGTGCAGGTTAGGTGGATTGGCCATGATAAATTGCCCTTAGTGTCCAAAATTGCCCTTGGTGTTGGGTGGAGGTGTTGAGTTTGGGTAGGGTGCTCTTTCCAAGAGCCGGTGCAGACTCAATGGGCCGAATGGCCTCCTTCTGCACTGTAAATTCAATGATAATCTATGAATAATCTAGGACAAAGGTTCGGCACAACATCGTGGGCCGAAGGGCCTGTTCTGTGCTGTCTTTTCTATGTTCTATGTTCTAGACCAACGACCTCCAATGAACTGCAAGGTTAAGTTACCACTTCTCTCCTGGCATCAGGTCTTGCCACCCCTCAAATTCCCAAGAACCTCCCTCCTCCCCCCATTCGACTGGCTGACACCTCACACTCTCCCCACATCTTTAAGTCTGTTCCACAGACCCCACTGACACCCACCTGCACAACCCCTTCAGGTCCAGGTGCGGTGCCCACACATGCTACCTGCTCTGGACCCCCTGATCCATCAAGTGTGCAGCTCACAATGTCCTCTTTTTGTCCCCACAGGGGAAGATAGCTCATAATAAGAGGGAAATAGCAAAGACGAGTGGAGGAGTCCCAGAGATTGGAGTCCTCACCTCCTATGGCTCTGAACTGGATAGTTTGGTAGGACAGACAGGCTGCAACTGAGAATACCCCTGTTAATAGTCTCCACAATATTTAAAGATGGCTTGAAGGCCCCACAGATGCAAAGCCCCTAATCCCCCGTGACCCGTGGGCGACTCCCGACCTGGAATACACCAGCCACCCGAACAACCCCAACCCTCCTAAATGACCCCACACATCCCCTGAACACTGGGCAGCAGCTTCGGTGCCTTGAGCTGCATAACAGAAAATTGAAATGGCTACTCACCTCCTAAATTCCCCTTAGTACTCATTGCACCAGCTTCACGTTTTTGAAAAGGAGTACTAAACGACACCCGCGTGACTTGCTGCTGGGGAGTCGGCTAATTCCCAGGAGGCCTCTGCATTCAGCTTCAATTTTGTCGATGAGATTGAAATGAATACAAATGAGGGTCAATGAATCGCAAAACGGTTCGTGCCCAGCGCAAATCTTGACTTTTCCCTCTCTCGCTATTCACTCGGTGCGCCTGGGTCAGCACGAGCGCAGCACAGTTGCTGAATCACACCCCTAGTTTGGGAAGGCACTTTGAATATGCTCCTTGCAGGCACTTGTAGGCACATTGTAAATGTTTTCTTAACAAAAATATTAAATTTAGAAGGAAATTGACTATTTTACATGAATATAATTATTAAATGGTGGAGTCAAGGGGCACGTTGTTCCCGACTTGGAGCGCAATTCTCCCAAAACGTTCCCCACCACTATTCAGTGACACATACGGTTGGATTCTCCGATCGTCGAGGCCGAAATCGCGTTCAGGGATCGGCCGGAGAATGCGTTTTTACGCTGGAATCGGGGGTGGTGCCGTTTTTCCGATGCTCCGCACACTCAAAAACGGAGTACTTGAGGAGTACGCCCCACGCCGTCGAGACAACCTCAGGATGTCACCTGAGGTCCTCCTCCGATGCTCCGCCTTCGATGGGCTGAGTCCCTGACTGCGTCGGTCGAGTGTCCTCACAACCTTCGGGGACCTCACGTGGCAGCTGCGGACTGTGACCAGCACCGCCACAGTCAGGGGGCAGCCGTTCCGCTGGCAGGGCAGGGCTTCGACAGGGGCTGAGGGGACTGGTGTGGAGTGATCCGGGGGTGGCAAGGCTGGTTATAGGGGTGCAGGTTTTCGCAGACCGGGTCTGCACACAGCCGGCGCCATGTTGCACGGCGAGGCCGCTGCCATGCGCATGAGCGGCCATGGCCCGGCCATTCTGCGGTTGTATCCGCAGGTAAAGCCGGGGGCTTTACGCTGTGCGACTGCTAGCCCCCCACCAGGCGGAGGATCGGTGGGGGGGTGGCGCCGACCTTTTGGTTGTAAGACCAGACGGATCCTGTGGACATAGCCGCAGAATCGGAGAATCCAGCCCTTAGTTACTTTTTTGACTCTAAGAAGGTTTTGCCCACGCTTAGAATTGTTTTTAGCACTGGAGAGCTGAACTCAGTGATTGGGCCACTATTTTGAAAGGGGGCCCGTTCGAGCGTCATTGGGTCCAGCCCATTTGGGATGGTGTCTGACTCCGACATCCAGCGGGACTCCGGTGAATCTTGCAAGGCGCGGAGGCTGTCGGGAGACTCGCTACTGGCCTATCCCGTATTCTCCGGTCACGTTATGAGAATTGTGCCCATGGTGTCAGGACGAGGTCATTGAATCTCGCGAGTTTGGCAATGCTCGCAACATTCAATGGAACCATTTAAATATATGTTCACTGGATTCACCTGCTGCACTGGACTCAACGGATGCGCCTAGGAGATCTCGCCATGGTGCCGTTTGTACTGGTCCACACAAACATGGACCAGGCATAACGGCACCTGGGGGGTTCTCCCACACCATTGAAGACCACCGGGTTGGTCAGGGACGGAGCAAGGTGGCATTTCCAGTGTGCTCAGGTGGCACTGTCAGGGTGCCAGGCTAGAAGTGCTGTGTTGCCCAGGTGCCAGGTTGGCACTGCCAGGAGTCGGACCTGGGGAGCCTTACCAGGTTGGGGGGCTGAAGGGGAGGGATTCCTGGGGGCCTCCCTGTGATTGAGGGAGTGAGGGGATGGGGGGGGGAGTGGAAATATCGGGATGCCTTCTAAAATGAAGCACGCCAGCCGGAAATCCCTTTAAATCCGGCCTCGATGGAGAGAATCTTTCAATGCCAAAAAAATAGTAAAGTGCCGTTGAATAAAGGGCTGTTTTTCAGCCTTGCAGCCGCCAAGACAGACCCCGCTAAATGTGCCATTCAGCCAACTTTAACTCATGTCCGCTGATTCGCGCCCATAGGGTTTTTTAAGCCATTCGAGTCATTTTAAATGAGGTTACTCACAGGTAGAGGACTGGGCACCCATATTAAAATTGCTTAATTTTTTATTACAAACCGATTTTCAACTTTTAAAAAATTATTTGTTTATGGGATATGAGAATCCCTGGTTCGGTCAGCATTTATTGCCCACCTGTAATTGCCCTTGAGAAGCTGGTGGTTTGCTTCTTCAACCACTACAGGCTATGTGACACAGGAACACCCACAGTGCACTCCACAGCTGTATTAATAAAGCTACACCAGGTAAATACATCAAGAAATACTTTGTAATGAAAGTAAAACATTACATGTTATTACACTGCCTGACTTGACAGCTTCATGGAAAAGTTAAGGGGTGGGATTCTCCGTTTCTGAAACTAAGTTTTGATGCCAGTGGAGAATCCATGGACTTTTACAACAGAAAAACCATCGCCACAGCTGAACCGAATTCGCTACTATTGAGGGGCTAGCACCGGTGCCGTGTGGAACACACTCGATTCCACTGAATAATGGTGCAGGGTACGCCAGGTCCGTGATCGACACTCGGGAGGCTGACCAGCTGCAGCCGCACATACACATTGTACTCCCCACACACACTTATCCAAGCCAAAAAGATGTCACTGGTTGTGCTGGAGCATGCCCATAAAGCTGATGGCTCATCTGGGGCCAGAGGGCATCCAGGGGGATGCCCTGGGGGTCACCTATATGACCCGTGGAACCAGGTTCAAAGTGGGCTGTTAGCAGTGTGCGCAGCTGCATGTCTGCCTTGCCGGCTGCGGCAATGTTGCTCCGTGCTCGTCCACCGGACACCACAGCCCACCTCCTGGCCACCTCCGACTATCCCCCCAGCTCTGGCAGAAGCCTACCGGCCAGCGCACAACCATCAGCAAACTATGGCAATGTTGGATACCTTCCAAACCCCCTCTCTCTCCCTCAGCAGCTGCCATGCCGGTTTCACGATTTTTAAAAGCACAAGTGAACCACACCATCAGGAACTCGGTCCATCGGAAGGAGAGAATCGCGGAGGCTCTGGAGAGTACTGGGTCGTGCCCGCCAATTATATGCAAATGGTGCCTACCGTACGCGCAGAGTGAAACGCATTGATGTATTTTTGAGGTGGCGGAGAATCGAGGTTTGGTGTCAAATCACCACCTGCCGTGATTTTAGCATCAGATGCTATTCTCCGCCCAATCGCATTTTCCGATTTTGGCGTCGGCTAAAGGAGAATTCCACCCATTATACCTGTTTGCGTGTGTTGTTTTTTGAAACAAAAAAGTATATTTACTGTGTGCATTTCTTAAAGGATAGTGAGAAGGTGAAAAATGAAACCATCTTGAAGTTGATGGTTTATTTATTTTTCTTGGGGGGAGATGTCATGAGAATGTCACTTTAAGAAATGTTTATCTGCTCATGCTACTGCAGTGATGTCAGAGTGTGGGTGGAGCTGAGCTCGGGCTCTGTTTTATAATTTCACTTTGAGAAAAGCTTGGGTGTGTCTGTGTTTTTTTTGGTTTCGTTTTCAGTGTTAGAGCTGAAGCCAGACAAAGCAGGTGTACTGTTGATCTCTCTGCCATGAAAATACTATCTCTTGATCATTTGGTGAATTCAGAATTATAAATGTTTTCAGTAATGAATGTAAACCTGATGTGCTTCTATTAAAAGGTGTTTCTTTTGTCTTCTGGATGTTGTTTGGGAAGTTATTAAGGATTACTTCATGTTGTATTCTTTGGGGGTTGTATTTGAATTAATGGTTGCTAAGAAGTTCACTGTATGTTTTAAAAAGATAAACTTGAGTTCAATAAACATTGTTTTGCTTTAAAAAATACTTTTCCATTTCTGCTGTACCACACCTGTAGAGTGGGCCGTGTGCTCCCCACACCACAACCTATTAAAAGTTGTGGGTCAGGTGAACTTTGGGGTTCTCTAAACCCTGGCCCATAACACTTTTATTATCCCAAACGAATCTACCAGAAGCTTGAAGTAATTTCCAGATGGAACCCAAAGAGGAAACTTTACCCCCATTGCGGTTTAGGAGGCAAAGCATGGTAGGAGTGTTTGTCATTGGCATAAATGAATTGCAAAACAAATTCAAAGGATGTGTGGCTTTCAATTGGGCAATTCTGTGACTTTGCTCCCCTCAATTCCTTAATCATATATAGTTCCACAAATAGTTTGTTCAGATTCTTGCCCAAATAGTGATTGTTCCCATGTGAGCCTTGACAGTGAATAATGTCAAAGCTTAAAACTACGTTTTGGATAAGGCCTGTATTTTAGGGCCCAGCTTATTTTCCATTTCATTGATTTTCCAAACCTTCAGTGCTGTTTTAGGATCCAGCAGTAAATTGAAACTTACTCCACAAGTATTGATAGCCTGTTACAACACTGGTCATCACAGCCGAGCTAAACTTGGCTGGACCCAACATTCAAATATGATACTTCCAGCAGCTCAATGAATAGCAGTCTAGAGTGGGAATCCTGAGATTCGTCCTCCTAACCCAGGAAACAATGGTCTAATTGTAGTCCTTCTGCTGCCGCCCCAGCTGAAATCAGCTAACACAGCAGTGACCAGTAATCAACCCTTGTTCAGCTATTCACTGGATTAACCAGATGAGTCATCAGGAGAGGTCTTTCAATCCCTTTCTAAGCAAACAAAAATGTACAATTAAAGCATAAAAGAATGAAAATGAAAAATAAATGCTTGAAGCATGTTATGCAAGTTCAAGGAATGTTTGAATTTTGTAATCTAAAGCTCATTCACACAATGTTGCAACTTTAAACTGATCCACTGACATTAGTGGCACTCGTGGTTCTACGGGGTGGGGGTGGGGGGGGGGCGGCAGGGGAGGGGGTAGGATTGCCATCTGTCTGGTTTTGATTGAATAGTCTGGTGTTAAGTGATAAGTGTTCTGTTCGAATGTTTCAAAAATGTAAACCATTTTCCAAAATAGAAATCTATTTTTTGTTTCCGTTCTGCATCTTTTCAAATGAAGATACAAGTTATTAATGTTATTTATCTGCTTTTATGTTGTTCTTTTCGTTTCTAATTGCGATCCTGCAACCATAAGCAATGATGTTTGTGTTACATCTATTTTTCCACAGTCCATTGGATGTTTTCCATGGGTCGATGATTCTGCCACTGGGCCGAGGAAAACAAAACATGAACTTAACTGTAGCTTCCCAGACATCAGGTTCTAATCATTTAAATTAAATGAAACAATATCTGAATTAAAAGAACGATGCAATTAAGATTTTGAATCATTTTCTACAAACAGGAAAGAAACAATGAGTTGTAAAACAAACACAAAAAGGAATGTTGTCTTGGTTGGAAATGAGGCTCCAATCTCTCAGAGCCTTGAACAAACTCCATCTGCGTTCAGTTTTGGGCGCTGAGCTTTTGGTCCGGCAGGCGGAACAGCACAGATTCACCAGAATGATAGCAGGAATTAAAAGATTAAATTATGAGTGTTTGCATAAGGAATGTATTCTCCTGTGATTAGAGTATAGAGGGGTGATCTAATCAATACTTTTTTTTTAAAAGCTGAAGGGATTTAATAGGATAAATGCAGAGAAATTATTTTCTCCGGTGGGGAGCCCAGTGCCACTAACGAGCAGCCAGACGTAAATCACAACTGTTTCCATTTTGTTATTTATTACCCCTGAAAGGTGACTGACTCCACTTTCTCCATAGATGGTGGCGGTTGACTTGCTGAATGCCTCCACCTTTGCCATTTTTGCTTTCGCATTTTCAGCATCCACGATATTTTGTTTTTAATTGTACTGATGTCATCACATGTGGAATTTCGTTACGACTTTCCTGAAGTGATAGCGGGAGGTTTTCAGTCATATCATCTGGGCTCTGAAGTGTAATTCCACAGTGTCACTGAAAAATGTCTCCACACAGATTTTCTTGGCTATATTTAGCACTTCCATGTTATACCAGCCCCCTGAGGGTTGAGTCCTGATGTTTGGTGTTATGCAGCTGACTCCAGACTAAAGACACTCGCCTTCTGTTTGCTGGTGGTCAGGAAGATCAGTAAAAATGCCCTGCTGTTGGCCTTTGCGAATCCTGGCAGGTTTGCTTTCAAATTGCAGCTGACTGCAAATCTGCATGTTGGAAGCCACGTCGGTGCAATATATCAGCAACATGTAAACACCAATTTTAAAGCGTTAAGCACAGGAACAAGCACAACTAAATTTCAGTTGTGATGCACGATCAATTGCACAAAGACTAAAGTTGGGTACAACTGTGGCTTTATTACAGTCAGATGCATGGCCTCCTGCTGCAGCTGGCGAAATGGCAGGGCACTGGAGGTCATGCATATTTATACAGTTCTCCGTGGACGGAGCCACCCGGCAGGAGCTACCGGCGAACCTGTACTGCAGGTCCTACCTTACATCTCCTATTACAGTGGTTCACCACATTCACCCCCTGTTAAAAATGAGTCCAGCGGGGTGACGTGAGACTATATACAATTAGTGCAATTATGTACAGTGGTAGGGAAAGAAAAGTCCATGTTGACGGCCCGGAGTCCGTCAAAGGTTCAGCCGGTCCGGTGCTTTGGTGCTTCGTTGGGAGCGGCGTAACGGTGGCGGCGAAGTCAGTGCTGGCGGTGGTGGAGGTGGCACCGATGGCAGTAGTGGCGGTGCTGATGCTGGCCAGTCATCGGGGAACTCCGGGAGCGTGCAGAAGTCCTCTTGAGCGGAAAAGGGGAGGGGGATGCTCTGATGGGGTCAATATTGGCGGCGCGGTGGGAGATGGGGGGGGCGCATTGGTGGGGATGTGTGTTGGGGTGGAACCTGACCGTGCCAGGTC